>NW_003852492.1:3956117-3984066 GCF_000181295.1 Otolemur garnettii | reverse complement strand
AAAAAAAAAAAAAGAAAGAAACTCACTGTAATTTGAAGGTGAGGAACTTCCAGCTCTGAAATGAGAACAAATCGCTCAGAGATGGAAATTTAACTGCAAGAGATGCTGAGCTGGCAGTTGGCTGAGGCAGGGATTGCAAAGTAAAGAGGAAAACAACTTAGAAATAATTCCACAGCAGGGTGGCACTGGGGGGGCTCATGCTTGGATTGCTATATATACGTGGCTTGAGACCCCCAAACAGAAGGAAAGGGACTCCTTGGGCCTTTTGTTAACTGGAAAATAAATTGCCCACACCCCTCTTCCTGTGACTCCCACCTGTCAAAGCCTCTAACTTTGCCGTGAAATTTGGGACATGTCACCCTCCAAAAAGGTTATGATAATGGCAATGACAATACCAATCTCATAGCATTGTGACGAAGATTCAATAAAACAATAAGACACTACATTTGAAACACTTAACACAATTTACATAGCAAAATCAGTGGCAAATAAATGACAACTTTAAAAAAGAGTAATGTCAATAAAGTTTTTGGATTCTCCTGGGGTCCTAAGGGCACATGTATAGAAATTCAACAAGGAACCCATTCTCCTCAGGGCATGTTGTATGCAGACCATCTCTTCACCTGCAGTCCCTTATAATGCTGGGACACTGTACAGAAAATTCACTTTGAAGAATTGAGCAGAGAATACCAAACTATATAAGCATTTAAAACAAGCATTTGGAAAGGGATGGTCTTGGACAATTCATAAAGACTCAGAGAGTTATTGAAAGTAACCTCAAACATGTTTACAAAAATTAATCTTCTGCTCCAAAAATATTTAAATTATTTACTTTGAAAATCTTTGAAAGTAAAATTGACCTCTGAACCATAAAATAAAAACCCAGTTAGCAACAAAGATGGTAAGGGTGTAAAAAGATTACTGTTCAGAGATGTTTATAGTCATGTGTTGCTTCATGGCAGGGCTGTATTCTGAGAAATGCATCTTTAGGGATTTCAGCCTTGTGTAAACATCCTGAGTGCATTTACACAGACCCAGGTAGTACAGCCTACAACAGGCCTAGGCTGAATGGTATAGCATAGCTTAGAGCACCTAAGCCACAAATTTGCACAGCACATTACTGTAGTGAACATAGGAGGCAACTATAATATAACAATAAGTATTTGGGTTTTGTTTTGTTTTTTTCAGAGTCTCAAGCTGTCACCCTGGGTAGAATTCACAGCAACCTCAAACTCTTGGGCTTAAGGGATTCTCTTGCTTCAGCCTCTCAAGTTGCAGGAACTGCAGGCGCCTGCCACAACACCCAGCTATTATTGTTGTCGTTGTTGTTGTTGTTGTTGTTGTTGTTGCAGTTGTCGTTGTTTTAGCTGGCCTGGGCCAGGTTCGAAGCCTCAGTGTATGTGTCCCATGTCCTTACCCACTGAGCTACAGGCCGCCAGTAGTAAGCCTCCAACAGTAAGTATTTGTATATGTAAACATATGCAAACAGAGTTATAGGAAAATACAGCCTTATACTCCCCATCCATCTCCATGAGCACCGTGTGCATCCTTGTGATTTGTCGTTCCTGCTGGGCCACATGGCTCGTTGTGACCAGTGGATACCACTGAGTGTAAAGTAACCAAGGCTTAGGGAGAACTCCTGTGATTGATCGTGTTCTCCTGCACTTCTGTCATCATCTTGGAGCGGACCTGCCAAGCTGGCCTGCTGGTCTGTCCCATGAGAAGAATGAGACGCACCTGTTGCAGAGCCTGCATCCGCTGACCCAGAGCGGCATGAGTTAAACACTTCATGTTGCATCAGATTTTGTGATTGTTATGCACTAAGCCATAATCAGATGACACAGAAATTGAGACTACTTACGTAGAAAGGACGTTCTTCCATTACCACAAAAAACCTCGACTATATGACGCCAAGTTTTAAAACTAGAAAGCAGGTAGAAGCTAAAAAAAAAAATCAAGGAAATTATTACAGTGGCAGGGGAGGGGGGGAATGGCAACTTGTGTTATGTGGTGATGAAACATTTGGTAACATTATATCTAGCAGTAACTTGGAAGAGAGAAACTGTATCTAATAAACTTGTGAACTTGGACAGAATGTTGAAAACATGAGTTGACATTTTCAGCCATATATACCGTAAAAAAAAAAAAAAAAAGGCAAGCTTAGGAAAGAACTGATCAATTTGCACTCAGGATTTAGGACTATAAATAAACAATCCCCATCTTCAGTCTCTCCTTCCAATAAAAATTCTCAAATTATAATATAGTCTAGACCAAATTAAAGAATAGCACAGACCAAACACAGGAAGCAGCCAGTAAGGCATAGGAGCCCAGAATAGAGGCCTAGTTAAGGGTGTGACCCTCTCTGTTAGGATCTCTGAAAGAATTAAGGATTCTAGGAACATTAAAAACGTGCTTCCCGGAGAAATCTTGGCCATGCATCTACCATGTGTCCAACTGCAGGAGTAAAGGTGACAGCCCCAGCTGCCACACAGGGAGCCCTACCCCTACTCTCACACTCTTCACAAACCTCTTCCCAGCCAGGCTGAACAAACTGGGGTTTCTAGACAGGCCTGTAGCCAGAAGACATGGTGAACCTCTGACAAGCTACTTGGGCTTGAAGTTAGCCTGGCAGAACTCTCTCAGAATTTTACTGCAGACTAAGATGCTTCCACCCAAACTTGCTTCCATTCTTATCATCCTCAACTTGGAACAGGCTTGTGTGACTCCCTCCTTATTTTCTCTAATCCCATCTTGGCATGTGCTTCTCAGAGGACGCTGCTAACACAAGTGGGCCAAGAGTGGTCCAAGAAAAAAGCAGTGGTTAGATGGGAACCTGGGAGTTGATCTGGCTCAGCCAGCCATCCTTGTTGGTAGATAAAGCACAGATAGTCTCCGTGGCTGAAATTACAGATTTCACCAGTGGTGCCCTGGGGAGTGTCCCAGTTGAGGGGAATGCTGTGCAGTTCTAAAACTACAGAAAGAGCAGCGCCTGTGAAGTCCACCACTGGCTGGTCACTGCTAAACTATATAGGTGCCCCAGAAGGTGTTAACCAGTAATGGCCGTGTGGGAGCCACAGGGCCCCTCGGGAGCTCCCAGGAAAGCTCTTATCTCCTGCAGGGGAAGACCAGATGTGGCTTAGTAATAGGCTGGATGTCTAATTCTCAGAGTCACAGAGTTCCAGAAATATTTGGATATTAAAATACAGAGACTCGGCCAACACAGACGTGTTTCGCAAAAATCACAGCCCCACAGGGCAAAACCTAAGACCCTGAAACATGGCACAGGGAGTTCCTGAGGGAAGATGATGGTGCTGCAGGCTCCCCTCCTCCTCAGACGCTCTGGGCCTGCAGAGATCACTCGGCCTTCCCTAGTCAACGCCAGCAGTTTGGTGATAGAAGCAGAGTGGGAGCATCTCCCTCTCAGGGAAAGAGATGACCCCTCAGGAGCTGGCTCCATTGCCTCTCCTGCTCACCAGGCCAATACCGAGAGTGTAACCTAATAAATCCCAGCATCACCCAGCTGGGCACATGCTGTGCCCATTAGGCGAGGAATGAAACTACACACTGGTTATTTCTCTTCTAAAATTTAGGCAACACGGTCAAATGGATGTAGAAACTATTAACAAAATACGTCTTTGACATAGGACACACAGAAGAACCGTCAGCATGCCGATGTGGGGTGCCAGGGCTTTTCGGGGAGTGCAGGGGTGGGTAATGAGGGCATGTGCCAGTTGAGGTTGGACCAGGCTTACAGAACTAGATAAAGGTCAGTCCAGGCTGTGAAGGCTGTGCAGGCTTTGGCTTGATAAAATAGGACAGTGTTACAGAGAGGGAGGCCGGGGAAGGTGGAACCAGTCAGGACTGACATAGATACCACTGATCCCCAGAAAACCAAGCGGAACAGGACAGGACAGGGCTACCCTGCTCATGTTTCCTCACCGCCTGTCCTTCCTTCTGCTTTCTGCCCGATTTACCTTACAAGAACAGTAGCCTGCATCCCGGAACCTGTCAGCCCTTAACCTTGTGCCACGGGGAGATGCCCACACAGACACCAACCCTACCAGGAGGCAGTGACCCCGGTGGCTCTGGGCAAGGTTTCCTTGGCAGCCTTCGCTTGGCAGTCCCACCCTTTCCTTCCACACAGGTCCGGCCGTTAAGTTCCTCTCAAATATTTGCAGAATGCTCTCCCACGCCCCCAGTTGGTGCTGAGGTCAGGCCGATTAGGTCTGCTCATTTAAGTTTCACTCATAAATCCTTCTGTCCCTTCTCCATCATTGCTTCGGCAGCTCTTCCCCTGCCCCGTGCCCATGGAGGTTTCTCAAAGCTCTGTGCTCCTTCTGGTCTCCAGGGAAGGACCTGTTCCCACCACTGGCCTCTGAGAACCGCAGCTGCAAGGCCCTTCCCATGCAGGACCGCTATCACTTCTCCCCCCTCCAAGCCAGGGCACAGAGTGAGCTCACCGATGGCCTGACGTCACTCTCTTGGCTACAGAGCGGTCCACCCCTTCCCAGCTACAGGGAGCAGAGCGGGCCTTATCTTTAGGCTTAGGGTGGGAAGTCGGGTCACCTGGGTTGCATTCCTGGCTTGGTTTGCAGTTTGCATAAGTCACTGACTCTTTTCCTGCTGGGATGTCACTTTGCTAACCACAGGCTGCCCAGCCCTCAGGTCCCTATCATTGAGTAAATGGGCATCTGTCCCTGGTTCCCAGGCACAAGACAGTGCATGACAGTGCTGACCTCCAGCATAAACTCACACATGACAACTCCCACCATCCTTCTCCCAAGGATCACATTCCTTTGACCAGCATTCTACACAGGAGACCTCTACAAGACAATGACAAGAATTACGATAGCCACCAAGTGCTAACCTCTGTCTCACTGAGAGCTAATTCCAATAATAACTTCCACTTAGCACACAGCTACTTTGTGCCAGAGACCTGCTAAATCCTTCTGGTAAAACTATGCAAAATAGGCATCTTACCTATGTTACAGATAAAGAACAAAATCCAAAAAACTTCAGTAATTTACTCAAAGTCTTACTCCAGAGAGGACCAGAGCACTGCTCTGCAGCCCCAACTATCCTGACCCCAGAGGCTGCAACCAGAGGGCGTTTACCATGGGGGCACATTGTGCAAGGTGACCGACAAGCTATTTAATAAAGTTTTGACCACATTTCTCTAACCTACTTTTTAGACTCCTCTTAACTCTTTTTTTGTTTGATATTATTAGGAAACAAAAACAAAAATCAGTGAAACAATTTTGAAACCTCCTCTATGCCCAGAATCACTGTACTCTGCCTAGATGCACAAGAGACTACTTCTCAATACAGCTAGTATTGAGAAAATGCTAATCTAATAACAAATCTACTACAAATCATTATACTTTGCCCAGATGCGTAAGAGAATACTTCTCAATATAGCTATAGCAAATCTACTAGTTGTCCCAGGTATTTTAAACTATTTGTCATATTTATCCAAGAGTCCAGTTGATAAGCCTTAAACCTTTAAGATTGAAATAAATGATAGGCCTCATTGGTCAAGGGCAGGAACCACTGGGAGGTGGGACGGGCACAGGTGGAATGGCAGAGGACACAGCCCCTGCCTCACAGCAGCGCTCAGACTCCAAAGCCCTGACCTCCCTCCTCCATGGAGCCCTCGGCACCTGCACCCATTCTGACATTGACACAGGGCCCTTCCACCATTTTGGGGGGCAGCAGCCTGAGTCTAGAGCCACCCCAGCAGGGCCCCAGGGCCGAGGCTGTCCATCACTCCTTCTGGCCCCTGACCATGAATGCACAAAGGAGTCCCTTTGTTGCTCTTACACTGGGACCTTTTATTCTCCCTAAGACCCGGGAGCATCAGTGTGCACACAGCCGCCTCCTCCCTTCTCAAGACGCTTTGATCCTCCTCCCATGTGAAATCTTGCTGGCTTTTCAACACCCTCCCAGACAATCAGGTTCTTTTCTTTCGATCACCAAGCTGTTCTCCTTATTTCACCTCAGTTCTCTCTAACAGTTCTGACCAACAAGAGTTGAAGGGGGCAGACCTCAAGAAAACAACAGAAGCACCACATTCAGTTGGTCACCGGCCGGGGTGAGTGTGGAAGGCCATCCACAGAGTCCGAATGGCATTTGCTGAATGAGAGAATGAGCACATGAATCAAGTGCTGGGGGAGGTGACAGCAAAGGTGACAGGGAAAGTAACAGGTGGTTTCTTCCGTGGACAGTTGGTCAACTGTGAATTTCCAGGGCTGTCTTTGACTCTCCCATGCCCTCCTGCAGCCTGTGGTTAAGTGTCCCCTTTCTCTCCATTTCCTCTTCTCCCATCCTAGTTTGTATTATCTCATAGCTGGTCCAGGTCTGAGGCCTCTTTTTTTTTTAATTTTTCTTTTTTTTTTCAGTGTTTTTGGCTGGGGCTGTGTTTGAACCCACCACCTCCGGTATATGAGGCCGGCACCTTACTCCTTTGAGCCACAGGTGCCGCCCAGGTCTGAGGCCTCTTTAACTGGGCTCTCTGCTTCTTTCAATCCTTTCTGTCCACCCTATAGACCATCACTTCTTTACACAGTGCCACTCTGACCTGTCTCACATCCCAGTTCAAAAACAGTCAAAGGGGGCGGCGTGTGTGGCTCAGTGAGTAGGGTGCCCACCCCATGTATTGAGGGTAGAGGTTTCAAACCCGGCCCCGGCCAAATTGCAACAAAAGAATAGCCAGGTGTTGGGTGGGCACGTGTAGTCCCAGCTACTCAGGAGGCTGAGGCAAGAAAATAGCCTAAGACCAAGAGCTGGAGGTTGCTGTGAGCTGTGATGCCACAGCACTCTACTGAGGGTGACAAAGTGAGACTCTGTCTCTTAAAAAAAAAAAAAAATTCAAAGGTTTCCACAAACATCTAATGTCTCACACAAGGTCCTCTATGGTCTTCCTGTCCCTCTGTCATCACCTGTTACAACCCCTCCGGCCCCTGTGGCCCTGGTCTCAATCACAGCAGGAAGGAACCAGGCATGACGCGGATTAGAAGTACCGCCACACCAGCCTTTTATTGAGACCGTACCACACAGGTGAGGGGAGTAATTAACAAATGACTACGTGCTGAAGGCTCACCTGTGGACAAATGGCCCAAGGGTCCACCCCTCAGCTGCCGATCATCCTGCTCAGAGGGCGTCTGACTCTTGGTGTCCACTACAATCACTTCCCTAAGGTCAGCAGTGTAGAGACTCCAGAGGGGGGTCCTGGCAGGGCTCTAATCCCCTCTGCCATTCTCAGTCACATGACCTTGCACAAGACACTCAGACCTTGTGGACCGAATAAGAAGAGACGGAACTGAGTCTCTGAAGTCTCCCCCGACTCTGACACTCTGGGACTCCAGGAAAACTGCCTCTCCACTACATCATCACTGACTCACAGATATTCCCTCTTCAGCTCCTACCTTTGCTCTTTGGAACATGTCACGTTTCTTGCCTAGATCTTCCTACCCAAATCACCTATATCTTCCATGGCCCCCCTGACATCCCACCGCTCTGTCAAGCTTCTCTGAGCCATCAAGATTGAGCTCTCCCCTTCTTCTGCCTAATCTCCCAAGATACTCAAATGCCACTGCACGTGGGCGCGCCTTGTTTATCTGTAAGGTGGGTCCCTTACACCTTCAGGCAGCAGGCACCCCATAGGTAATGACTGGTCTTTGGGGGGGATGTCCCGAGACCAGCAGCAGCCAGGTCACCTGTGCTCCAGACTTCACTGGTCTTTTGCCCCCTTTGTCAGCATCTTACCTTTTCAGGTGCTTTGGACTAGGATACTAGCTCATCCTTGAGGTGCCTCCCAAAGCTGCAGTCTTCTGGTACAAATTGTCTAGTCTTTCTTGATGTCGCGTTTTTCCATAGATCTTTTCAAAGCTTTATGTCTGGTTCTCGACCTGAGCGATAGAAGTTGGAACTTTCAAATAAGCTACCCAGCCTGGGCTGCCGCCAGAAAAATTAGGAGGTCAACTGTCTTGAAAGCCACAACAAAGATTTTGAGATTTCCTCTGCTAGCTAAATTGTTCCCCAGGAGCTGACTCTGTTTACCCAGGAAAGACTGGTTGTTTGGCATGAATTGTATTCCTCACTTTTAATGCTGCCCACTGCTACCCACAACTCTAATGCCAGATCCTAATGACAAGACTGGACAGACAAGTTAAAGACCAACTAGAGATGACAGGTTCTTACACAGAAACCAATATTCAGTTCCTCATTGGTTTTATTTAGAGTTCAGAGGATGCTGGGGAGCTATACAAATCACACGTTTATATCTTTATCCAGAAAATAGAAGGAAAATAGAGCATCGCGATGACAAATGTCTCTTGCTAGTAGGACTGTCACAATAGTGCAATTACCAAAGAATTGGTAAGTCTATCCTGTGCCTAATGTGTACGGCATGCACTCCCCACACCTCCCCACACTTCATTAGTGGCTTTTTCATTACATCACTTTAGGCAATGCACCTTACCGTGTCAAGGTCTCAGAGACATTAGTGAAATGTGCTGGAGGGAGTAGGCAACGGAATGGAACAAGAATTTCTACACTGAATGCCCAGCTCTGCACTGAGTCAGCTGCCTTTCCCTGTCCAGGCAATAGTAACAGCTGTCACTTGGGGAGTGCTTAAGTGACTGCCAGGCAGTGGGCTGGAGTCTTTCTCAGTCAACTCTTGCAGGAGGTGGGCACTGCTGTCATCCACTGCTGGAGATGGGAAGTGGCATTTAGAGACAGCTAAGAGCCCAGAGTTACAGAATAAGTAGCACAGCCAAGAGGCAAAGCCACATCTCTGTGGCTCCAGGACTCAAAGCCACAAGCACTTTGAAAGCCACCCATAGTCGTATCATCTCGGCCTTCTGAACATGCAGTGTCCCAATCCATTTCACCCACTTGGATAAGTACAGACGGCAAGGATCACACAACACTTCTCTTAAATAGTTTCTCAGCTCTTCCTGGGAACTTAGCAAGAAACTTTAGCCAAGGTTCCTCAAGGCCATGTACGAATATGAAATGTGAGTCATTTCTTGATTTGGGAGTAAGGATCACTTCCCAGCACTAATACCCACCTACTCCCACTTTCCTGCCTGGTCCCATGATGAAAAGGACAAGCCCGGGGTATCTGGGGTGGGATGAGAAACTGGGCCCAAGCCAGCAGGTTGAAACACCTTCTGTCTGCCCAGCATCCTGTGAAGTGATAAAGGAAGGCGTGGATGGGGCTGGGGTGAATCATGTCACCAAAAGTCCTTTTGTCTGCAGGATGAATGTGGCCATTAAGGCCAAGTGGCCTTCCTCCTCCAGAAGACAATGGAGCCCACTGAATCACTGACTCCCTTTCAGGCCTCTCCTTTTGGCTGTCTGATCCAGCTTCATAATTGAGACTCAAGCTGTTGTCCCTGGCTCAGCAACTGGTGCCCGTGCCAGTCCAGAGAAGGATCCGTTCCCACAGCCTGTGGCTATCTGTGGTGCTCTGAGCTAACCCTTTGATGAAGAAACCAGAAAACCAGGACTCTTGGTTTTCTGGGAAGGTAACATCTCCTGGCACAAAACAGACAATGCCGCCTTTTAGATGTCTTGGTTTCCCATATTAACAACCTCCACCCCCACACCCCACCTCCACCTGAGCTAGGTGGTCCCAAACTAATATATAAAACCTGAGACTTTAAATATTTGAAGTTTGCATTTAGCTTTCCCATGCCACGGACTCATGATCAGAGTTATCAGTGCTGACAGCCAAGTGGTTCTTCTGTTCTACTCAGCGAGAAGGTCTGATGGGGAGTATGACTAGGGCAGCAGGCTTTAGGCATTTTGGGTACCGCCTTCCTGGGCACTATTGACATGGCATCACAACCTTACTTTGTACCCAGGACGATATTATGCCAGAAATGTGCTTTTTAATGTCTAAAACAAAGAGCGATTCAGAAAAGTAGAACTCTGAACGTGAGGAAGTTTTGGGAACACTTTGTCAACCTGCTGTACTCAGATTCCTTCATGCCTGTGCAAGTGTGACCTATGAGTTTTTCAAAAACCTATGTCTAAATAAATCTAGAAGAGTAGTTTTAAAAGAGACTAAACTAAATATTCGAAGTAATAGAGGAGGTTGGGCAAGAAATACCTTCATTCATGGTCTGAGTGAAAGACCATTCTGGTCCATGCAAAATTCCCATGTTGAAACCTAATTCCAGTGGGACAGTATTAGAGAATGGGAGCTGGGAGGGGGGGAGGAAGAGCAGAGAGAGGGAAGGAGGGAGGGGGTGGGGTCTTGGTGTGTGCCACACCTTTTGGGGGCAAGACACAATTGTAAGAGGGACTTTACCTAACAAATGCAATCAGTGTTACCTGGTATCTTGTACCGTCAATGAATCCCCCAACAATAAAGAAAAAAAAAAAAACCTAAAAAAGAAAAAAGAAAAAAGAAAGAAAGAAAATGGGAGCTGGGTGTGGTGCCTCACGCCTGTAATCCCAGAACTCTGGAAGGCCCAGGTGGGTGGGTTGCTTGAGTTCAGGAGTTTGACACCAGGCTGAGCAAAAGCAAGACCTCATCTCTGAAAATAGCTGAGCGTGTGGCGGGCACTTGTAGTCTCAGCTACTTGGGAGACTGAGGCAGGAGGATTGCTTGAGCCCAATAGTTTGAGGCTCAGCACAGCACTCTACCCAGGGGGACAGGGTGAGGCTCTGTTTCAAAAGAACAAAAGGAGAAAATGGGACCTTTGGGAAGTGACAAGGTGAAGTCCTTTTGGATGGGATTAGTGTCCTTATGAAAGGGACCCCAGAGAGTCACCTGTCCCTTCCATCATGTGAGGACGCAGAGAGAAGGGTCCATCTGTGAAGCAGAGCATGACCCACCCCCAGACACCAGATCTGCTGGCATTGGGTCTTGAACTTTCCAGTCTCTAGAGCTGTAAGAAGTAAATGTCTCTATAAGTTACCCAGTCTAGGGTGTGTTGTGCCCAAACAGACTAAGATGATACTATAGTTAAATTACACAACTGGTGAATGACAGCCAGGACAAGAACCAAGGACAGTCCCAGTGCCAGGACTGTTTATTTCTGTGGCTCCACTGCCCTATGGATTGGTAGTAGGCCCCTTAGCGGGTGTTCCTTTAACACTGCCATCTGCCTGGAGCTATGCTGGGAGTTTCCACCACCACCCCCAGCAAAAGGGACAATGAATTTCTCTGAAGGCATCAAATACTCCCCTTTTTCCTTCTCAGGTGACCATTTGGGGCAACTGGAAAGAAGCCAGCCAATGGGACTACACGCTGCAAAGGAGCCTCCCCAACCTAGCCCAGCCATCAAAGCTGGAGGCCTCGGTTCCCCGCCCCTCCCCGAGGAAGGTGTGAGTCACAGCCACACTGGGACTTGGCAGAGAGAGCAACTCTCACTGGGCAAACAGAAAAGAAGGCAAAGGAGAGGAGGAGGCAGAAGTGCTCACGTCTCAAACTATTGGAGGGCCTCCCAGTGAGGGAAGAAGGCCCAGAGGTCTCTTGGGTGAACTGAAGTCAGCCGAGGTCAGGACTTGAACTCTTCAAGCCAGACCCACGGACCTTGACCATGGCAAGGGCTGTAACTCCCATCTCAGCCCCTGCCCTGGATGTACGACTATCATGAAAATCTCTGGAAGTGTTCACCACGTTTTTTGGTGGCTTACAGAATATGAGGGACAGGGGCAGACACTTCTTTGGAGCCCAGGGTTGCCTGCAAATACCAGGCTTACACTGGAAAGTTTTGGTGGTCAGAGTGAAGTGAGGAGACTTAGTCATTATTCAGAGAGCCTGGTAATAACCTCTCCAAAGCCACGGGCACTAGCATAGTGGAAGGATCGTACACTTTGCAAATGATCCTAAAATCTAGTCCCAGCGCCACCATTTATTTGCCATGTGACCTCAACTTCCTCATTTCAATATGAATATAAAAATAAACACTCGGAACGGGTGTTACAGAACACGAAAAGCCCTTGGCTCATAGCAGGTGCCCCCAAAATATTTGCTCTTTCTTCTAAGCCTTGAAGATTCCACCAGTCCATGTTATGTTTAAAAACATCTTTTTAAACAATAGACGCCTTTGTAAAATTGTCCGGAGTTTCCCCTTAGAAGCTGTGGGATTTGCAGGACACAACTGGATATCATTTTAATAACAGTATGAGCTGTGTGGTCCTCCTGGTCAGGAAGAATATGGAAAGAGGATAGAATTCCATCATTGTCAAAGGTCAGTCGAGCTAGATGGAAAAGAAATTAATACATCCTGGACAAAGGAAGGCAAAATCAAGTCGTGTCCCCGCCTGAGTGGGCAGCAGAATTCCATCACTAGCCTGGGATGGGGCTACGGGATATGAAGTGGAAGTAAGCAGGGAGGATACCCCAAATTCTTAACACCTTGCTGCAGTGCAGGTCCCAACAAATAGGGCAGACACCAGTGGGAAACAGCCCTGCAGCCAGGCCAGCATGTACACCCCTCTGTTGAAGATCAACCACTCGTGACACTATCAAATTCCCATGTGGATGACCTACATAAAGGGCTGGCAAGAATTTAGGCTAAAATCCCAGATAAAATCTCCAAATTCCCTCAAAAATGCTTGGGATTGCATCAGTATTTCCCTAGTAGGTAAACATTTTTAACTCTGGGAAGACTTAGAATTAAAAATAGAAATGATTAAGAAAGGGAACCGAACTCAGAGCAGTAATATTTACGCATTAAGGAGGAATCTGAGGGTATTTGGAAGTTCTATAATAGTCCAGAGAACTTTGAGTGTTATAAAATATACTTGCTTTGAAAATTCCTACGTGCAATGTGTGATGGAGGAATTGATTTAGATTTGTATATTCCAGTGCAATGTTCCAAAGTTTATGTACAGTACTGGAACAGTTACGAGTCCTTAATCACCGTATATGTACGTTTATTTTTTTTTAATTTATGAGTTACTTAAGAAGTTGGGAAGGATTATTTTGTTAAGATACCATTGAAGGACTTCAAAATGAGATTAAAATATTCCATTTATAAATGCAGTTTAGAAGGCTTAAAGGCATTTCAATAGCTATAAATAGGCTTGATTATTAAATCAAAGGTCTCCATTAAGGTAATCACCAGCATTTGCTAAACTTAGAATAAGATTCATAGATTGGATTTTAGGCTTTAACTTTAATAAATTAAATTTTAACTTTTTCAAAACCAAAGAAAACTTTGGACACTATTTTCTATACACAAATCTGTTCCTGAGGGCAAATAAAAGGAAAAAAATACATAAATAATGTAGATTACTCCAATTGCAACCAGGAGGGGGTCTGAACCAGCTTGCTGGTCTACCTCTTGGCTTCTATCTCCTGACCCCATACTGATGCAGATCCCAGCACCATTACCAGCTCTGTCCCTGGCCACACCTGGTTCACTCGCTACCCAGTGCAGAGATGGGCAGAGTAGCACCAGAGGAGGGAAGGCAGAACACGGACTGAGTAAAGAAAACAATCACTCACTGAATTCACACAGACTTGGGTTCAAACAATCCAGTGACTAAATGCTCTGAGGTTTGGTTTCCTCATTTCTAAAGCAGGAATTTTTAAAATACCTACTGTGAGATTGAGAAAAATATAGGTAATCATGTATTTTTTCCGAGTTTCGCCACTAATCATCAGGGGAGGGTGGCTGTGAACAAGACAGCCCTGCCCAAGAATAGCTAAGGGTGATGTCACATAGGATTAGGGATCAACCAATGGCAGCTCATGGTGGTAGGGAGAACGCTGGTACAGCCACTCATGTCCAGAAGGTCTGGGCAGGAGTCTAGCTCTGCTACTCACTAGCTGCGGGATCATGGGTTCCAAGCCTCAGTTTCCTCTTCAGTAAAAGGAGGATAATTAACTACCATGAGAGGGAGGGTGGAGAGAGGGTGTGAGAATATCAGGCACAGTGCCTGGCATATACAGGCAATCCTCTCCAGGTCATAATGCTCATGTGCCCTGTAGGTTCTTCCCGACCATCCTGCTGCATGAAGACCAAAAATTGCAGGGCTGACACCAGGTCAGGATCTCTTCAACCTCTGGGGATAGGGACAATTCTGGAATTGCTGCTGGGCAGGAAGCCTGGCATCCTCTGCTGCACTCACGGCCTCGCCTGACCCAGAGGAATCAGCCATTAGTCTAGAATGGGTCAACCAGTGTCCAGTTCTGATCCAAGTTGCTCTCCCTTTCACCTTCTCAGAAACTTATATAAAATGCAACAGCAAGAACGGCCCAGTGCTAACCCCAGCTCCTTTTCTTTTAAGATTTCCTAGTGGAGACACTTGTCTGTGACCCTCCAGTTTGGACTCCATTTCTCAGGACACTTGCTCAACTCCTTACCCACCCAGGTTAAGGGCTTTCTCTCGTCGAGAGATGGTCAGGAGTGGCATGACAACTGGGTCAGTCCAGAACTCACGCAGACTGTCAGCAAGATACTGACATCAAAGATACTTCAGAGAATTCCCAGCCCTAGGCTCTGCTTCTCACCCAAGCAGCAGCCAGAATTTGAACCCAGGAGTCGTTTATGCCAGAATCACCTCTTCGAATCACCCTCTTTCACATGGTGCTCTAGTTGCCCCTTAACCACTGCACTGTGCGGGAGGCAGGCAGGCAAGAACAGTTATCCTTCTCAGATGAGAAAGAAGAGCAATTCTAAGCTATTTCAGGATTCGCCCAGGGCCACGCTGATGACTTGTGGCTAAGCCTGGGCTACAGCCAGGTCTCTTGGTGCCAGAGTGGTGCTATTTCCATCAGACCTCGGTAAGAGAGAAGGGTGATGGCATGATTCCCTCCAGCCCCCAGCCTCCCAATTTCCTCTTTCACCTTCCCAAAGAGTTGGCTGGCCTCCTGACAATAGGCTGTGAAGAAAAGGCCTGTGGGGGCGATGACAGCTGCCTGACAGAAGGAAGGTGACAGGGTTTGGTGCTGAGCCCCCACCACCCTCATACCTGCAAGAGTGAAAACTCTCTTTCCTGGTCCAATGGAAGAGCTGGAAAGTTGAATGCACCACAGGCGGCGTGGCACAGCCAGGCCCGGGAACCACAGACACTCAGCTCATCAGATGCCACAACCCAGAGCTGGCTGTCAGCAAGAATGTAGAAACTCAGCCTTCAATGACCCCCGGGAACAGAGCCATAGGAGTTCGTCCAGAATCCAACTCTTTGGGCCAAGACCTCTCAAGCAGAAATGACCAGAGTTTAAAGAAGAACTACCTGCCATCCAATGCCAGGGCCTGCCAGGTCAGCCTGGGTAGCGGGAAGGGCCTGGGCCTTGGAGTGTGACACATCTGGGTTTGAAATCAATGTCACCACTTCTGTGCTCTGCAAACCAGACGTGGCCTTTTACCTCCTTTGAGACTCTATTTCCTTATCTGTAAAATGGGGCTGCGAATACCACGGTGCTATGAAAATTAAGTAAATAGCAGGAGCGGAGGTCCTGGCAGAGCCCTGGGCCCTCGGTGTTGCCCAGCAATGTCCATTTCTTCCTTCACTCTGCCCCCAGGGAGTGCTATTTCTCCATCACCATAGATCCTAGGAAGGGCATGCCAAAGTGGACAAAGGGAAATAACTCTGCCCAGGGCAGAAGACAACTTCTAAAAATGCCTTCCAGTATTAGATCATGAATTTGTTTCATGTTAAAACCGTATCTGTGGGCCGTCAGCACTCAGGTGATGTCCTACTGGTCTCACCAGCGTCCCATGCACAATATGAGCCACCCCTCAACTCATGTGACACTGGGCATGGAGAAATTAATCAGGAATTGTCCAGAATTCTCCCAATTTCCTGAAATTGATCAGTAACTCTCAGTAAGCAGTAACTGTCTAGACAATTCCAGCCCACAGCCTATTTTTGTAAATAAAGTTTTATTAGAACACAGCCATGTTTGTTCCTTTGCATATTATCCTTGGCTAATTTCACACTACAAAGGCCGAGTTGGACAGCAGGGCCGAAAATTTTTACTCTCCGCCCTTCACAGAAAAGTTTACAGACTTGTGCTCCAAGATAAAACATAGCTAAATCAAACTACTGCATTTTGAGTTATCCAGGAAGTAGACTCTGAGAAAGAGTTTAGGGTTCAGCTGTTACACGGGGAACACCTTCGAGGCCCACAGCTCTGAAAGAGAGAGGAAGGGCAGTGTAGATCCAGGGCATTGCCAACTCCACTGGGGGCTCCTGCAGAGGAAATGGCCCCGCAGGTTTTTTTTTTTTTTGAGGGGGGTTTTTTAGTTTTTTGCAGTTTTTGGCCAGGGCTGGGTTTGAACCCACCACCTCCGGCATATGGGGCCAGCGCCCTACTCCTTTGAGCCACAGGCGCCGCCCGGAGAAGTAGCCCAGTTTTTATACTTCCACCCCATTAGTCACTGGGTGTGGGCCACATCTAAAATGTGATCCTGGGTGAGGCAGCTCTCAGAAGCTGCCTGCTAACGGCTATCAGTGTCCAAAACACTCCCAGCACCCAGAGCAACCAGTCCTCCTTGGAAGGAGGATTTCCAGCACATTCTCCATACCCAAACACAGCCCCACCCTGCTCTAGAGACCACCTTCCACCCTCCATATCACCAGGATAGGTACCCACCGAATCACCTATGGATGGTGGTGGTGGGGAGGGTCAGTAAGCATAAAAGTCAGAGCAGACACAGTGTAAGCCGTCACTGTAAATATATTCCCAGTAATAGTCTTAAAAAATGTTATGTTTGGGGCAGTGCCTGTGGCTCAAAGGAGTAGGGTGCCAGCTCCATATGCTGGACGTGACAGGTTCAAACCCAGCCCCAGCTGAAAAAAAAAAAAAAATTATGCCCCAGGCAGTGCCTGTGGCTCAAAGGAGTACGGTGCTGGCCCCATATACCAGAGGTGATGGGTTCAAACTCGGCCCTGGCCAAAAACTGTAAAAAAAAATGTTATGTCCACAGAACTGTACTAGAAATCATAAGGAGAGAAATGGCCTGTAAACACAGGAACACCACTCTTAGTGAAGGTGGACTTTCTATTTCTGTCAGGATTACACCCAGATTTTTTGATAGAATAATTCTTGAGATCTAAGATTGACGATGTAGATAAGATATAAAATGGTTTCTATCTAAGGTATAAAATGGGGCCAGGCGCAGGGCTCACAGGGATGTCACAAACCAGACGAAATTATACATGGGAGGTAGAAGCGAAATCATTAAAAGTGCTTGATAATATTTTACCATTCACGTGTTTAATAAGTCCTTCGTTGCTATCTTGAAGTTGAATTCAAATATTTAATATTTTTAGTCCTTCTTTTTGTCCAGTCTTATCAAGTATATTGTGAACATTTTGTCATACATAAAAAAGGTGTATAAAAATATTTTTATTTGCATTTTATCTATCTATATACACATGCATACACACACAGGCACGCACGCACGGCAGCCGTATACGCTATTTTCTTCCTGAGACAATATTGCAGAGAATAGACAGGCATCTTGGCAAACGATATAGGAGTGAAAAGGCAATGCGTGAAGTTCACGTCCTCCCAGCCCTGCCCTAGTGACATCGCGTGAGGTCTCCCCGGCCCTGGGAGTCCCGTGAATGGCCTGGAACTCGCCATTTTGCCACGTTTCCCTGAGACGTGGGTGCCCAGGTGGACTGTACTGGGACTATGCAGCAGATGGGTCCAACTTCATTCCTCTCTATTTCTCAGTTGACACATTTGCTCTCTCAGTGGGTCAGCTGTTACCTCAGCACATCGTGTACACCCATCAAGTGTTTATTTCTCTGTCTGAGTTAGCCCTGGGGAGAAGGGCACCAGAGCTCCAGGCAGGCTGCTGTCCTCAGGCTCCACCCCGGTCACTCAGCCTGTGGGAGTCTCTCCACTGCCAGCCCTGGCTGGGGCTCTCAGGCAGTGCTAGCCTAGCTGTCCTCTCAGTTTCAGTGAGGTCTCTGCCCCTGTCATCTGCCACCTCAGAGCTCTAGGAAGGAAGCTTTGCTCGCTGGTGGGTTCCTGGTGAAGTCCTGCGGCCAGCGTCACTGTGTGGTGCAGATGTCCAAGGAGCCAGCCAGCTTCACCATGTGGGGCAGATGTCCAAGGTGCTGGATGCCCAGTGTCAGGAGGACCCTGCCTCACCCTCCTGCAGAAGTTGGACAGTGTGCACCTTCCTCAACCCTGGAGACTTTCATGCAAATGGCCCTTTTAACTTCATTTCCTTCACTTTCTCTTTGATTCACATCCCCTCTCCCCTCTCCTGAACACTCAGGAGCAGCTCTCAGGGCTGGAGAGGCTCCTCTGGGGTGCTCTGTGTTTCAAACCCTCTGCAGTTCCTCATGGAGGAGGGCCAGACAGCAGCTGGGACTGCTCACCTGGAGTCCTGCTTCCCTCCTGAGCAAGTCCACCAAGTGGCAAAGGTCACAGGGCAACCCCATAGGTGCTGGACACACGTAAACACCTGAGGGTGCATGGCCCAGCTGTGGAACCCATTTCAGGGGTTTACTAGCCTTCAGTCATTCAATGAGCATTTATTTAGGACCAACTGCCTACGAACCATGAAACCTGGTGTAGCAAAAGACAAGTAGGACACAGTTTTTGCCCTCAGAAGGCTTAGTGTCTGGCAGGAAACACAAAAATTTATAAATAACCATAGTGCAAAGCAAAGCACAGTAACTGCCACAGAGAAGTATGAAGTGTGTCTGGTATTCAGAGAAAGACACGTGAACTTATTAAGCACTTCCTGTAACCCAGGCCCTGGAATATAAATACATGATGAGAGAGAGAAAATAGTGTGTGTGTGTATATATACACACATAATACATGGTTTGATATGTAACATAGCATGTGTATTTTTTCATTTAAAGTTTATTAAGCCCCACTTTACAGGTGAGCTAGCTAGGTGTCAGAGTGATTCAATAATTTGGTCAGAGGGGATTCTCTACCAATGAGAAGATTGGAAAGTTTTAATTAAAAAAGGTATTATTTCAGCTGGCCCTTAAAGGTTTGCTGGGATTTTAATTAATATTTATAGATTTTAGTTACAAAAGTGATACACATACATTGTGGAGATTTAAAAATATACAGAAAAGCACAAAGAAGAAAGTTCTTTAAAAGGGCTCATAAATCCCACCGTTCTAATATTTAAAAAATCATTAACATTTGGTGTACATCTCTGCAGACTTTTTTCTAGTAATCACCACATTTAAAAAAAAAAAAAAGGACCACATTGTTTGGTCACCTGCATTTTTATAAAATCATTTCATTTAATTGTCATAACACCCCTGTAAAGTAAAAAGTATTATCAGTTCCATTTTATAAAAATAACTTGAGACAGAAATGTTAGCTCACCCAAGCCACAGGACACAGCCAAGATGTTTGTCCAGAATGTCCCTCTCTCCAGGCCACACTCACCCTCCCCTCTGCCTCCTCAACAGTGAGCCACCCCTGTCCCTCTTGCACGGAGCTGGCAGGGCATGACAAGGACAGGTGTACTGAGAGAGGGTGCCTTTAATGTTGGATTTGGTGACTGCTTCCACTGAGGGCAGAAAAGAAAGGGAGACATTGCTTAAAATCTCTAATTTTTCCATCCTGGGTCCCTCAGAGAATGAAGTTCCACAAAGGATCCTGATTTCATCATCTGCTCAATGATACATGCAACTTCTATCAGATGAAAAGTATTCCCTCAATTCAGACTCTCCCCTAACTCCAACAGGGCCCTGAGTCCCCCCAAAGCCAATGAGATCTAATCAAATCTGTGGTCCAGCCACTCTGTGCGAATCAGACCTGGGCCTGCCGGGAATTGCCATCGTGGGAGCCAGTGTCCCTCGTCTGAACAAGCCCCAGACCTGCCCACTCGCAGCTTCCCACGGTGGCAACCAACTCAGTCTCTGGAACAGGCACTGAGCTAAGGCACTGAGGTCAAGAACAGCACCTCCCACCTCCACCCCAAGTGGACTTTATTTCTGCCCTAGCGAGAATGGGAACAACACGTTTTTGCCAAAAGCAAAAAAGAAATCCAAACATCTAATGCATTTCTTCCCTGGGCTGCATGTTCCTGGCTTGACTTACATCACTTACGTAACAGTGATATTATTTATTAGAACAGGACAGAGAGTTTCAGGACAGAAATACCAGCCTGGGATTCGGTGACCCTGCATTCAGCAAAGAGAACAGAAGGGACGGTTGGTAAGTATGGGTGGGTGGCTTCTGACCCGGCCTGCAGACCCAGGACGCACCCTGCCCCACAGATTATGAGATGCAGCTGCAGAGATGACAGTGTGAGAGGGGCTTCGAGACAAGAAAGGAGAGTGGGCCATTCTTCCTGGGACCCTTGGGATCCCCGAACCCTTGGAAGTTCTATCTGACAAATCCATCTTTGGTGAGGAAAACTGATTCATTCAGCAAATAGTTACAGCTCAACTATTGACTGAATTCACAACAACCAGCCCAGCTATCTGCAGTCTCCAAGCCCAAAATAGCTTGCTGTGTTCCGTTTTAGTCTCTCAAGTTTTGTGAACTTTGCCACTTTCAAGAAATTCACCCCCAAGGAGCTAATTTTTGCGTGATTGTTAGTTTGTTTTACCTTTATCCAAGCTCCTCTCCACTTCTGCAGGACGGTCAAAGAGCTGCCTCTGTAGCAAATATTAGCCTGGCCCTCTTGGACTCTGAAAACCTGGCCACAGAGACAAACTCTCTCTGGGTCTCCGTAGTGCGAAAGTCCCCGCGAACCTTTTCCCCAACGCGCTCTCCAGATCACTCACAGGGCTTCCGAGAGGAGGCCGGGCTTTCACAAGTGTCTTAATGAGCCTTCTTCAGGGTTCTTCCCAGAAAGCTGCCCAGTTTCGAGTCTCCTTTGTTCTTTCTCCTACGTCTTATCACGTTGCATCCAACAATTATGTCCTCTATGCACAGATAAAACACTCAGTCAATATTTGATAACTGGGGCCATTGTGAGTGAACCCCCCCCCCACCTTTTTCCTTTTCGTTCTTCTTCATTACGTTCTCTCATCACTGACTCCGGATTCTGTAGGCTTCCAGGTGAGATCCAGTCCCACTCCTTGAGACTTTTCAATTTATTATTTGCCTGTACTAAATAATAAATGTGTATGTCACCTCTTTAGCAAAAAATTCTTGACCAGGTGTGGAGGCGCCCACCTGTAATCTTAGTACTCTGGGAGGCTGAGGCAGGAGGATCCCTTGAGCTTAAGGCTGTGAGACCTGACTGAGCAAGAGCAAGACCCCGTCTCTACTAAAAACAGAAAAACTGGCTTGGTGCCCATAGCTCAGTGAGTAGAAGGCCAGACACATACCCTGAGGCTGGTGGGCTCAAGCAACAACAACAACAACAACAAATACTCTGGCATTTTGGCAGGTATTCCCAGCTACTTGGGAGGCCGAGGCCAGAGAATCCCTTAAGCCCAAGAGTTTGAGGTTGCTGTGAGCTGTGATGCCACAGCACTCTACCAAGGGCAACAAAATAAGACTCTGTGTCAAAAAAAAGAAAGAAAGAAAGAAAACATAGAAAAACTACCTGGGTATGTAGCAGGCATCTGTAGTCCCAGCTGCTCGACAGGCTGAGGTAGAAACGCTTAAACTCAGGCGTTTGAGGTTGCTGTTTGCTGGGCTAACACCACAGCACTCAAGCCTGGGCAACAGAGTGAGATTCTATCTCAAAAAGGAAAAAAAAAAGGATTCTTAAATAAGACAAACTTCATCACACCCACACCAGTAAAAGCCCATTTTTCCTTTTATCACTATCCAATAGTAGATATTTATTGACTACCTACTACCCGCTAGGTCGCAGGCATTGTTCTAACAAGACAAGTAAGGTCCAGACTCTGATGACGCTCAGGTTTCCCTGGCAGACCAACAGCAAGCCAACAGAACCACTAAGAAATAATACACTGAGATGACAACTAGAGTCTGGGACAGGGTGACCTGGCCAGGCCTCTTCCAAACCTGTGGAAACAGCCCCTTGCTATCTTCACATTTATCAGATGCCGAAGCCTCCTGCTCTTTTGGCAACAGACTTAGATGCACTGAGATAGTTGATCCTATCAGCCCTAACCTGAAGATGAAGAGCATGTCCTTCTCATTCCAAAGCCACGTGGACTGCGAAGTGCAGTGCCTGGTACACAAAGCACACTAAGGAGGGCAGCCAGAAACCCGGGAAAGAGGCAAAAGCCGCCCCAGGCACAGGCCACCTCCTTTGCTCTAACTTTAGTTTGTTCTTCATATTTTTTTGTGCTTTCTTCAGGCAGCCTATAGCTTTAGGAGCAACTGACCCTTGAACTGAGAAGCTGCTGCAGATAAAGACCTCAGCTGAAAGTGACATGAGAGCTGAGTGACAGGGTTTGGAGAGTAATCAGGCTTAGCTTGACAGTAGCTGGTGTCTCTCACTTCCTTCCCTGGGGCCGCTTACTTGTCGGCTGACCTGCAGTCAAACCTAGAAGTGAACAAGTTAAGATCCCTTGATCAGGGAGCTCTAGAGCTGGCAGATAAACACACTCCTGAATTTAAGGCGTCTCAGAGGCCTTCCTTGCTGGCCTGAGCCCCAGGTGCCCACAGCAATGAGAAGCTCGATACACATCTGCCTCCCCCTCTTTCCCCATTCAATCTCCCTGACCCAACTTCTAGTCATTGGAATGATTCCCAAAATAACTACCCATCACGAAGCCTTCAGACCAGACTGATTTGAAGAAGAATCCAGGCTAACACAGTCACACTGTCATACACTCATCTTTCCTTTTAGATCCTACCCCCCCAATATGACATTATTTATACCTGGGAACATGCATAAAATTATTCCCAATCCCTTCTTTTCTTCGTATCTGCTTCAAGCTCGGAAGGCTTAATCATCAGAAAGAAAGGATCCCATAGTTCTCCTCCCAAGACCTCTTGGGCTGCTCTTTCCGTGTGTGGTTGGCTCCAGCTCGGCCGAACTGATCATTACTGTTCCGGTATTTGTGAGCAAAATCCGGCATGAGTCCCATCACTTGCTGCAGAAATGTCTTCACTCCAAAATGCTTACTCTGTCTTCTTACATCTGTCAGGGCCACCTGGTCGCTTTTTGAAGTTGGAAAACTCATTTGGAACATTGTAATTAACTTCTCTATTTTAGTGTACAGAAGTCCTTTAATTCTGGAAGGCAAATTTTAATGAGCCTTTTTAGTAACGCTGATGCTAAGGCCCCTACCACTCCCCCCTCCTTTATTATGTATGTAAACAGAGGGTGCCCAAAAAATGCATACACATTATAGGAAAGGAAAAAAATGCATTAAATTTGTAATACTCAAGTCACATTTGACAATTACAAGAGGTACTCGACATGACTTGTATTCATCTTTTGTTATCAGTCATATCGAGCGTTACAATTTTAATCTAGTTATTTCTTTTCTTAAAATGTGTATATTGAGAAGTTCAATGTTTTGTTTGGGCACGTAAGGGAATATAATTAGTAGAATTATTGACCTGCAACATTATTTTTTTATACTAAATCTAGTTTTAAGCTGTCTTAGAACTTAATTTGTTTATTTGTCCTTGGGAAGAAGCAGGAAGGTTAATTTAGAATTAGACTTTCAGGGCTCGGTGTGCATAGCTCAGCGTCTAGGGCACCAGACACATACACTGGAGCTGGCAGGTTCAAATCCAGCCCAGGCCTGCCAAACAACAATGACAACTACAACCAAAAAACAGCCAGTGTCAGTGAAGGCACCTGTAGTTCCAGCTACTTGGGAGGCTGAAGCAAGAGAATCACTCTTAAGCCCAAGAGTTGTAGGTTGCTGTGAGCTGTGACACCACGGCACTCTACCCAGGGTAACAGCTTGAGACTCTGTCACAAAAAAAAAAAAAAGAAAAGAATTAGACCTTTAGAAAGTTCTCAATCTTAGTCTTCTCTGAGATCTTATTTACTTTCTAGGAGTCTTATCTATTATTCCTTCAGCTTTCAAATCATAACCTATCAAACAGGAAACTGTTATTGACCCAACATTATTCATCAAAAAATATACACTTAGTAGCTCTTATTTGCAAGGCCTGGTGGGGATAAACAATTACATCACCTAGATATTGCCTTAAGAAATATATCATTCAAGGCAGGGCATGGTGACTCACTCCTGTAATCCCAACACTTTGGGTGGCCATGGCAGGAGGATTGTTCGAAGTGAAGCCAGGAAACTCCATCTCTACAAAAAAAAAAAAAATTGTTATGCTCCCACTTCACGGGCACAGTGTAAGAGTGTATGGCACACCTTTGGGGTGCAGGACACAACCACAAAAGGGACTGTACCTTACAAATTCAAATATTTTAACCTAGTTGCTTATATGCTCACATGAACCTGAAATTAAAAAAAAAATTAAATAAATTGAAAAAAATTATCTAGGCATGGCGGTATAGTCAGCTATGATGAGGCCACTGCACTCTGTCTTGGGCAACAGAGTGAGACCCAGTCTCAAAAAAAAAAGAAAGAAGAAAGAAAGAAAGAAATGAGTTTGATAATAACTATAACTTGAAATTAACGGGTTTGGTAATAAAATAAACCTGAGTTTCAATCCTGAAGTTGAAATTTTTTTAGTCTTTAAAGAAACTTAATTTTGTGATCTTTGATAACTGTTACCACATCTGTAAAATGAGGAAAGTTAGACCCCTTTCCATCTTGGTGAGGTGGATTAAATACAATAAAGTATGCAAAAGTACCTCGCACCAGTAATAGTATTAGCAGAAGAGACCCCTTTAGAATCTACGCAGCAATTTCATCCTGAGGTAGGCCTTGTCCTCAACTGCTTCATTAAAAACCTGCCAAACTCAACTGAACTTGAGCTTGCACTGGGGAGATGCTCCCCTGCATCCTACGCCTACCTCCTTGCCTTGCTTGCTAGCGCAGGCCATAGCAAACCAAAAAGGAAGTTGCCATGGCCAAGTCCTATTAGTTGGTCTCTCCAGTCCTCCAGCCTGGCCCGGCTTTTGTGGTCTGGCCTGGTTCACATAGACGTTTTCAACAAATTTTCACAATATTAGTAGGGCATGTTTTGTCATTATCTAGTTTTGACAATGGAATCAACTCGAGCTTAGAAAAAATAAATACCGTGGCCAAAATTACCCTGCTAATAATTGGCAAAGCTGAGATAACTCCATCTCATGAGGCCAAGAGCACATAAATAACAAGACAAATGATGGGAGAGCAAGAGGCGGCTGCGTTGGTGGAGGCAACACATAGGTAGAGCTGCCGGTGGCTTGGGCTGGTGAGGAAAGCACAGATACAAGAGAAGATAACAAGTTGACATTTTGACACCAGAAGGACCTGGGAATGCTACAGTATCTGCTAATTTCCTGTCTTTCCCCAACTACCTCCTCCTAAAAGAAAAGCACCTTCATGCCTAAGAAACGTGCACCCTCGTGCACTCAGGCATCGTCTTCCACTCGGTCTTCCGCTGCCAAGCAACAGCTTTAGTTATGTTATTTTTACACAGTCCCTGCCTTCAGAGATTTAAACATGTGAAATACAGACCATAAAAGGGGCATAAAGTCGAAGGTCCCATCACTCTCAGGTAACTCAGATTCCATTCAATAGTTGTGTGACCATGGGTAAGACCCCGGCTTCCTTGGCTCACATCTTCTTCGTTCATCACTGATTCATTCCCATAGTCAATAAATATTTACCAATTGCTTACTATGTGCCAAAGCACTGGGGGAGGTACTGGAGATATAGATGTCCCTGAATCCCAGCTCTGTTTTGAGCTCCAAACAGCTCCAAATCAATAGCAGGTTCCTCTTTCTTGTCCCCCAGGACCAGTCAGCAATTCCTGTCTACGTTACCTCCAAAATGGAGCTTGAATTCACTCACCTCTTGGCCCCTCACCACTACCATCCTGGTGCAGCCATGGCTCATACGCACGGGACACGGGAGCCATTCTCCTGATGCACCTGGGTTTGACTGGCTCCATCATCCAAGCAGACTCCTGGTGAGTCAGTGGAGACATCAACTGTTGTTGGCATCCCTCCTCAGATCCTGGCCTGCTAAAGGAGTGAGAGTAAGTCTTCTCAGCAGCAGGCACCTGGTGTGTAAAGGCAGAGAGGCCAAAGGCTTAGGGAGAGCAGCCTGCAATGCTCAAACACAACATCTGCATTCCAAAGAAACCACAGATTATTAAAAATCACATTATGCACACAACTGTTTCAAGGGGAGGGGAAGTTAGAAGCTAGAGAATTTGAGTATTATTAAATGCAATAACAAAGTTACGTTTTCTGCAGGGATTTTAATAATAAAAGTGTTTTTAATAGCTGTAAGTGTTTAGCTTTAAAACCAGTACATCATTTAGTAATCCAGCCTTTGCTGATTTTAGCTTTTCAGCTGCAGAGGAATGACTGTTCTTTCTCTATCACTCCCAGCACTATCATACCACAGCATTTCATCATGCCTGTGTATAGAAAACAAAACCTGAGCTCTCAAACAAAGCAGCAGGGCTGCACATAAACTGTGCAAATCCACTTTCCCAGCAGATAAGAAAACTTGCTTCAGTCTCCTGATCTATAAAATCGAAGTAGTAAGAAGATCCACTTCAAAGAGTAATAAATACCATTGCAGCAATTAATATTCGTAACATGCTTGGGACAGCATCCAGCACACAGTAGTGCTATATAAGTGGTATTAAATAAATTAATAGATAGATGCATAAATTATATTATATCCAACACCTGATATGAAAATACCTGATGTGGGAGAACTACATCAAAAACAAAGAGAAGGAAAGGGCAGAAGATGAGTCTATCACAACAAGCAAGATGTATTAAAAAATGCATGATCTCTGTGTTTATGATTTAATTTTAAAAAAGATCTACTAAAAAGAAGGGGTCAGACTAAGGTTCCCTCCAGCTCTAAAGTATGTTAGATCAAATAAGCATATTCTTGCATAAATTTGTGTAGTGCATATATACCTACACTGACATGCACAAAGATCTAAGAGCTAACTATCCAACTTAAAAACCAGAGCCTGAATCTGAGACAAAAACAAGAAATTCATTCATTGTGCCCTACTTCTTTCTATAATGACACTCAAGAGGTTACAAACCTCAAGTTGGGTCCAGTCCCAGAATTTGGTCAGTAAATTGAAAACAATAAGAACATAAAATGACTGAGATTCTCCATCTGCAGAAATAACCCACTCAGGAGAGGGTTGTAAATGTGCCGTTCCTGGGACTAGGGATTCTCCCCATTTTCTGTCAAGAAGAGAAGAATGCCTTAGAAATTCAATCAAGGACACCAGAGTCCCCCCAGGTCCAATCAGGTCAGGGTTGACCCCAGGGTGTCTCCCCAGGAAAACACACTGGAATGTGGTGTATGGTAACCTAGTCAGTTGAACTGCAATGAATCTGAGGTAATGTTGTGTTGTCATAACAGAGGTGGGGGGCAGCACAAGAGATCAGAAGCTGAAAGCCACGTAGCAAGTCTTCTGGGTTGTTTCTGCCATTGCTTGGGACTCTGTCCTATTGGGCTGAAGCATCTCTTGAAGACAGGCAATAACCTTTCATCCAACTCCAAAACCTCTGAGCAAAATATGGCCTGCCACTCAGTGTCTTGCATGGAGTTACTAAACAAGAAGGCAGCTCTCACAAAGATGAGCGCACTCACGCAGTGCCCCAACCGAACCTCACCCACAGTAAATTAGGTGGTGAGTTTTTTGGCCAATTCTGCAGAAATGTTGCATGGGGTCAGATTCCTGGGTCTATCCTTTACTGGTTGGGAGAAATTAAGCAAATCATTTAGCTCTCTTGGTCTCAGTTCTTCCCTGTTATGGGGATAATAACAAATCCTACCTCGTGGATTGTTAAGGAAGAATAAAACAGAATGAGTCAGGAAAAAAAAATGCTTTGGCTCGGCGCCTGTGGCTCAAGCGGCTAAGGCGCCAGCCACATACACCTATGGTGGTGGGTTCGAATCCCCAGCCCGGGCCCACCAAACAACAATGATGGCTGCAACCAAAAAATGGCCAGGCGTTGTGGCGGGCGCCTGT
>NW_003852492.1:3936397-3956005 GCF_000181295.1 Otolemur garnettii | reverse complement strand
AAAAAAAAAAAAAAAAGAAAGAAAAAGAAAAAAAATGCTTCGTACTTTATGTGTACAATAAGTGGCAGCAATTTTTTTTGTTGTCGGTCTGGTTAAATCTCGACTGATCATTATCACTATGCTGGTTGAACACCTCTTGGTAAACCACTGAGCCCAAATCTTAGTTCTGAAAAGCTGACCAAGAGCCTGAATCACAAGCAACCTTAATGAAGTTCAGTCATCCCTGCCTTAAGCAGATACTTCTTTACAACTGTTCACAGCAAGGCTCACATTAACACTGGTCATGTACGTAAAAGAATAAATAATTTTTTAAGTAAAGACATTAGTATTTAAAATAAGACTTTACAGTTCTAGAACTACCTTAGTCTGTTCAGGGTGCTAAAACAAAATACCTTAGTCTGCATAGTGTATAAACAGCAAGCATTCATGGCTCACCGGTCTAGAGGCTGAGAAGTTCAAGATCAAGGTGCTGACAGATTCAGTGCCTGGTCAGGGCTTCTTCACTGTTTCATGAATGGTCCCTGGCAACTACATTCTCACATGGTGGAAGAGCCAACCCAGCTCCCTTCTCTTTTGTAAGGATACTAATACCATCCAGGAGGGCAAGGCTCTCATGAGTTAATAACTTACAAAAAGACATCACCTCTTCATACTATAACCCCAGGTATTAGATTCCAACATATGAATTTTGAAGGTACATAAACATTCAGATGATAGCCAGAACCATCCACAATTGCCTCTCAGGGACCCAGTCTCGGTCAATATTTTTCTACAGTAAAATATTTTAACATAGAATATTAGAATCGGTCAGAACCTGAAAGGTTAATTATTTTTTTATTTAATTTCTGTCAGCCTTATTGAGGTATAATTGACAAGCAGAAATTTTATGTATTCAAGGTGTACAATTTGGAAATTTTTTATATTTGTGTACATTATAAAGTGATTACTACAGTCAAGCTAATGAATATAACCATTACCTCCCCTAGTTACAATTTTCTTTTGTGTGTGCACCTGTATGTGTGATGTGGTGAGAACACTTATGATCTACCCTCTTAGCGAATTTAAGTATACAACACGGTATTATTATCTGTACTCACCATGCTTACATTAAACTCCGTTTTTGAGTCTTTTGTTTTATACTGGAGAAAATTCAGAACATAGAAAGCAGCCTTTCTTCTCTTTTCTGATTCATGAGTTAGATGCTCACCCCTCTGTGGCCTCTGAGTTCACAAATCATCAGGACACAGGAGAACCATAAAGAGAACCGCTGACTCATGGACTTGAATTCAGAAGACTTGGGCTCACAGCCACGGCCATGTGAGAGGCCATGGGTAAGGCATCAGTCCTCCTTTGACCTCCCTTCCTATTCTTGTGAATAAGAAAGAATTACTGTAACTTCACCCATTTCCACTGCTCCAGGGTGTTTTGAAGAAAGGACAAAAGGAAACGTGAGCGTTCTTCATAGACCTACAAACTGAGCGGACTATTTTGTTGTCGACTTCAGAGCAAACTTTTACAGGTGGATTCTGATAATCCCTAAGACAGAGGTACCCAAGTGGATGTCCTTAGTGGCAGAAACAGGGAGAAAGAGAGGTGACCGATTAAATGAGGCCATAGGATGGGTCTAAGAAAGCTCTCTAAAGGAACGATGGGAATTCACCCATTTAGTCTGCTTTCCCTACCTTCTCCGCCCCAGCCACTCTTAACACATTCAAGAAAGGAGAGCTAAGAATGCGGGCTAATGCTTTGCTTAGAAAAACAGGTGATAAATCATAAAGCAATAGACCCCGCCGCCGCAGGGAATGGGAAACACATGGCAGGTCCTTCTAATTAACTCTTCTGTGTGTTGGTCTGGGTGAGGGTGTCGCTTCCAGTGTTTCACATTTGACTTGTCCCAGGCCGCTCTCTCACCGTAGCAACTCAGCTTTACCAGGAAGAAAAGTCTGCACTGGAGAGGAGTCTGATACAGTTCTGCTAACCGTAATTATTGGGGGGAGCGGGACAAGGAGGAGGGGGAGGAGGAGAAGAAGGAGAAGGAGGAGGGGATGATGGAGAAGGGAAAGGGGGAGGAGAAAAGAAAGGAGAGGAAGAGGATAGAGGGAAAAAGGAGGAGGAAAATCCTTTGCTATGCCTCTGTCTCACCAACTGAAGAAAGTAAGAGAGCAAGACAGCTAAGTCCACACAGGTTCTTTGCAAATACCCGGTTAAGCACCACGGGGTAAAACGAGGGGGTTGGGGGGAGGGGAGGGGGAGGGGAGTCTCATCAGTCTTACTCTTTGTTACGCCTCTGGGCAGATCAATAAAATGCTTTTAGTAAATGAATAAATGAGCCTCCTGCCTCCTTTTGCTACAGACTGGAGATCTGAACAGGAAGTCCCTGTTTTGGAGAAGCAGTAGGACTCAGGTCATCCACCTATCGGCCTGCGAATCTGAAGACCAGAGGGGACGTTCGACCCGGCCCCAGCTGTTCTGTGGGGGCCTTGAGTTCATCACCCGCATATCCTTTCACTCCCCCTGAAAACAAGGGCACTAAACAAGAAATTCCTGAAAGCTTCTTCACACCTCTAACGTTCTTTGAGCCTCTCACCAATGAGTCTACGAAGAAATAACCATCCCTTGGTGGATGAATAGGCTGGACCCAAGTTGCTTATCTTTTTCTCACTGTGGGGGGTGGGGGGTGGGGCTAAGCTAGAAGAAAAGGCAAAGAGTATCCAATCTGTCCGTGTGTCATACCCAAAAGGTGGGAAGGTGAAGCTGGAAACAGGGTCGACTATCTCAGTAACCCCAGCCTGACTGCCCCACACAGGCCAGCTGCACATACTAAGTCGGTTCACGTCATTGTCCCATTTTACTCAGCTCTTGTAGGCAAAACTGTGAACTCTCAAAGCCAAGAAATTAAAGAGGGTAAACAGTCCATCTCCTACCTCTGGAAAAGGCCTCAGTTAAATTACCCAGAGAGATGATTAGATCCTGCCCTTAACCATCATCAGAGAACATTTGGCAACTTCTCCAGGTGCTGGTTCATCTTCAGGCCAAGGCACTATATTACAACATCTTCAGAAACTGAATTAACAACAGGGGTTTTCTATGGCGTACTTCAGGAAGCTGTACAGGCGAGAAAGCCTCTACCGTACCTTCCGTGCTCCGGAAACTGAATCTGACTTGCAGAGATGACCTTGGGCTTTGGGCTTTTCTCTTGGGCAGTACCAACTTCTCAGAACAGGGACAGGAACTTGAAGATTTCATTGATTTCAAGCCCCTTCTTGGGTCCCTTCTGCCACTGCCATTTGTAGCTGAGCTATTTGAGGAATCAGGATGACCAAGTCACATGTACTACGGATTAAGTGAGGCTCAAGTTCTCCTGGGTAGTGAGCTGAGTAGAGAGGACTTTTCCTGTACCTGGCCTATGTCCATGAACTCTAAATTTTGGAGGGGAGAAGGTTGCTTTAGCCTAGCCAAGTTAATGTTTAAAGAGCTAAATAAATAAATAGGTACTCCTTGGGACCAATCTGCCAAAAGTAGCTCAGACCCTCCTGCCTCCCAAAAGCCCTTCAAAGAGGGCATCAACTGGCAAGTCATTAGCAATAGTGAAATGTGCTCACTTTGCAAATCTCACCTTTCTCTCAATGTTCCTTTGTCCCTAGGGTTTCCACCGGCTCCATTTGACATTCTCATTTCCTTTGATAAGAAGTTCTTAGAAGTCCATGGCAACCCAGATCCCCCTAATCCAGAAGCAAGTCTGTAGGAATTTTAGTAATTAGTTGAACAACCTTGAGCAAGTTGTTTCACTGCTCTGTGTTTTGGTTTTGAGTAAGCTGCGGTAAGACCTCCCTGCCGATCTGTGACTCTGCACAAGGCAGCAGCACCGCATGGCAGGAGAGCAGCTCTGGGACCACGCAGGCCTGGGGCTGGGCCCCACTCCCCACCCATTCGTGACTTGGGAGTTACCCTACTCCACTAAGCCTGCATTTCCCTATCTGCACAGGAATGAATGAATGAATGAAAGCATTTGACCAATCTACACAAAGTCAGGGTCAAAATAGTGCTTTCGGTTTTTCAGTAAATTGTTCAAGCCCATGACATTTCAGCAGAAACCTAAGGTCTCTTTCTTAAGGTTACTGTGTCCATGACTTTTCCAGGAACTCCAGCATTTACTCAATCCAAAGGCACCCTGGCCTCAACCAAACGGCTCACTGCTTTCACAAGTTGCTGCTCTGATGACTCACCCTACGATCAGTACTTCCCCCAGAGCCAGGATGGCTTTCTCAGTTGGCATTAGCCGGGAGCACACCCCAAGGGCACCAAGTCACAGATCTTTTTTTTTTTTTTTTTTTTGAGACAGAGCCTCAAGCTGTCCCCCTGGGTAGAGTGCCGTGGCATTACAGCTCACAGCAACCTCCAACTCCTGGGCTCAAGCGAGTCTCCTGCCTCAGCCTCCCAAGTAGCTGGGACCACAGGTGCCCGCCACAACACCCGGCTATTTTTTGGTTGCAGCCATTATTGTTGTTTGGCGGGTCCGGGCTGGGGATTCGAACCCGCCACCTTAGGTGTACGTGGCTGGCGCCTTAGCTGGTTGAGCTATAGGCGCCGAGCCAAGTCACAGATCTTTTATCACAGTTCACCCCCACCATTGCTCCCCATGCTCAGAATGCCTTGGCATCAGAGCCAGCTGCGAGGGCACACCTCACAAAAACCAGCCCCCACCCATCCACCTCAGCTGTTTTCTTGAGTAGGGGGCAGGAGCTAGGCCCTTCCTTTTCAAAAGAGTTCAGGAATCAGATACGTTCACACACTGACCCCTTCCCATCTCCCTGTTGTCCAGGTTTGAATACCAAAAGGTAAGACAGCCATAGTTCAGAAAGTGTGATTATAGCCTTATCTCAGAACACCATGCGCCTCCTTCAGCGCCTTCTGTCTGCGTAACTGGCAATTTTTGCCCTGCACTTCCAAGGCCTAATCTGCTTTCCTCTTCTCAAGCTGAATGAAGAGGAGTTGAAATAATTTTAAGCGCTGCTTTCAGTGGGCAACCCATTTGATCTTTAGCGTACCTGGAACTTCAATGCAGCCTGACAGCCCCTGGGGCACCATGGGTGTCTTTCCACTGATAGTGCATTGCACCCCCATGAGAACCGCACCCAAAGCAAACGGACCCTTGCCTGCGTGGAGAATGATTCGCTGTAAAAATCGTGCAGCCCTCACTACTCCATCAGGTGAAAAATCGTGTGTATTTATTTATTCCCCACCTACGTCAAGGGTAGGCAAACATTTCCTGCAAAAGGCCAGGCAGTAAATACGTGAGTCTCAGCAGGCCACTTACATCTTGGTCACATAGTCTTTTTTTCTGCTTTTCATTAGTTTGGTTTTGTTTATAATACTTTAAAAATGTAAAATTAAAAAAAATACATCCTAGCTATAAACTGCAAAATAAACAGGCCTCGGGCTGGATTTGGCCCAGGGGCCGTCGGCTACGGATCCTCAGCCAATGACTTCATGGATCTGGACGTTAATCTGACACTCCTTGAAATGGTGGGAGGTGACTCATTTTTGAAAGCAGATTCTTAGGCCTTAACTCAACCCTGTGTATGGGAATTTTTGAGGTAAATTCTTAAGCTCCCTTGTGATTATGATGGGCCCAGTCTGCTGGCTGACCCTTAAGGCTGGTCTGAAAGACCGGACACATTCCTCGCTCTCCGCCCTCCCTCCTCTTCCACTCCCCTTGGGTGATGCTGTCATGTTACTGTTGAGAAACCTCCATTGAGCTATATTCTCCACCTCTCCTTGTATATTCTTATCTACCCACTTACAAATCAATCATATCTACTTTATTTTTTTAATCATTCTTTATAATAACACCTGACAGTTTTATCAATAGCCCTTTTCTTATATGGCTTGCTGGAAGGAGCAGCGTTCCCCCTTTTAAAAGAAAAACTTTTCACAAATTAAAGTGGGCAGAGTTGATTTGAGCAAAGAACAATTCATGAATTGGGCATCACTTAGAACCAGCAGAGGTTCTGAGAGCTCTACTTCTGCAGCACAAGCTGCAGTTTTTGCAGGCTGAATGCAGACACAAAGTAAAGAAATTATTTGATTGACTACAGGTATGTGTTTGCCTTGTACTCTGGAAGGAAATCCCTGGTTTACATGAGTTGGCAGTTTCCGATGGGTAAAGCCTCTAGTTAGAGGTTAGTTGGTGGTTCCTGATTGGTAAAATTAAAGTTTTATTTCACTGTTTACATTGTACTTCAGTTTGCTTACATAGGGACCCAGAGCACTGGAGCCATCTCAGCCCAAATGCACCCACCACCACCCCAAAGAACTGCCTTCACCACTGCCAGTCCTGGCTGACACCCCAATTCCTCTTCCACCCCATCATTCAGGCTAAGCATTCAGCAACGTCTGCCGTACCCATCATCAGGTTGAGAGATGCACAGTTGTCAGACTTCAGTCCTTGCTTCAGGGGAATGAACACCCAGTATTCTGTTCTTCAGAAGAATTTCATGGTTGTGCTGATGGGTTTCTGGTTCCTCGGGAACATGGTGCATAAACAGGCTACTAAGCCATAAGAGCCAAAGTGAAATTCTTGGAATGCTTAACAAAAAGTTTTAAGCACAGCATGTAGCAAAAGTAAAGCCAAAAATAAAGACAACGGTGGGGGAAAGCCAAATGTTCTTGAGTTTGCAAAGTCAGCACAGGGTTTTGAAAGCAATTGGCAATCAGTTCCTAGATGCAAACTGTATCAGAATGATGCTCAGGTCACTGAGGCCTGGGCTGTAATCTCGGTGCAGATGTACACAGGTTGGAGATGTTCATGGCACGGGTAATTTCAGCTCCTTCAGGGTTTTCTTTGGACCATAGGACACCAGTCATCTCCACAGCTGTGATTTCCAGAAGTTTGCCAACATTTTAGAAGTATTGGACAAGAAGAAGTCTTGACCCAAAAAGTTCAAAACCAGCTCCGTCTCGGTTGCTTCCTGAATCAGAATCAGGGAGAAGCCAAGAGTGGGGGGCATGGAGAGCAGGCACAGCTGCAGCCATGCAGAAGATGAGCAGATTGGAAGGAGGCGATCAAGCCCAGGCCCTGGGGACCTTCCAGTAGAACTAATGAAATGTTCTCATTTCAGTGCTTCCTATGTTTAACGACTTGTCACACAATGTTAATCTGTCACAGAGTCACATGTGCAAATCACACACACACATCTTCAGACAAGGCCAAACCCCAAAGTCCTCCCGAAGGCCTCTCCTTCTCCCATTCCCCAGATCAAACCCATCAGTGAATGTGGTCACCTCCACTTTCCAAGAAGACCCCAAATCTAAACACTTCTTTCATCTCTGCCACTGCCGCCCTGTCCAGCCTCTACTCTTGCCACAGCCCCTGCAATCTCAGCCCGCCTTCTATGCTGGAGCTTCCTACCTCATGCTCTCACCATAGCTGCGGGAACCCAGCAATCCTTTCCAATCCCTCTCTGCTTTCTCCAGCCCTCCCCCACCTACCCACATGGCTGCAGCTTCCTCCCAACATCCCAGCACAGGGACCACATTGTCCTCCAGCCTCACTGCTCCCAACACCTGCACCACTGCCCCCTAAGCAGCCTCCATGTCACTCAGGTCTCTGGACAAACATCACTGAAATCGAGAGTCCACGGACATTCCTTGCACCCCGCATAACCTAGAGCCCATGGCACATTCTCCTTCTGCCCTTGACCTTCGTTTCCCCTCATCCCTGTCACAGAATGGGCCAGGACAGTGCATGGCCCGTATTACAGCTCAGTAAATATGGGAAGGAGGGAAAGAGGCAGGAAGGCAAGGCCAGGTAGACTGGCTGGGTTTTGCCCTACTGCTCCTCACTAAAAGAAAAACTTTAGACACACTGAGTTCAACAGAGTTCAATGGGATGAAGACCAATTTGCAAAGCAGGCAGCCCCCAGACCCAGAGTGGTTCAAGGCAACTCCAGGGCTGCTGCCTGATAAGATCACACATATGAGGAGAAAAACAGAAAGTGATGTGAGAACACAGAGGGCGGCACAGAAACAGCCGGACCGTCTGCAGCTTGGCACGTGTTTCTGTGAGACTGGAGAACTTGAACTTGTCTGCCTATAATTGTCTGAAACTAAACTACTTGTTAGCAGAGTAGCGTCAGCCTATTCACACGTCCAGTCAGGCTCCGTTTGGTTAGATAAAGGGAACCCTTTCAACCAAACCTAAAATATCTATGAACGAGCTTCAAGTCAAATTTAATTGAACACCTTCTACACCTGCCCTTTGCCCACCGCTCTGAAAGGCTGCGAATTACACTAAAGAAACACCAGGCACTCTCCTAGGAATCTCAGTCTTGTGAAGAATGAGAAAACACACTGCAAAGAACCGAGCAAATAATAGAAACAATTCTCTACGCTGTAGAGAATCCAGGGCTAACTGTACGTGAACACGGGCAGGCGTTATGGGAACCAGAAGAGAAGGAGAATCACATGGAAACCGGATCCCGTCGTAAAGGCTCAGCTGTGCGTATTCCTCTGGTCCTACAGAGCATGTCCTCTGTAAAGAGTCAAGACACACTGTATCAAGTTCTCTGGATTGGCTCTGCGGAGATTTACCCCAATCTTTCTGAAATGCACATTACCCGCAGCTTCAGGGGTGTCCAATGACCTAAAATCCCTGGGTCCCTTGTCCTCATTCTTGCCTGCTCTTCCACTGATGTATCCATTCCATCTCCCCAGCTTTCTCTGCTTCGTGGAGCAAAGACATCGCATCCCCAGTGGTGCTTTCCTGACTCCGTTACTGACGTTTTCTCCCCGTTTCGGAACTCTCGGTCCCTCCCATTCAATCCCAACACCCCTTCTTTGTCCTTCTCCTCACCTACTTGGAACCTTTTCCTTCTTCCTGCATCTCCTTGCCCTTTCTTATTTCTTCTGGATGTCCTGTATGGAGGTTTGCATTTATAGCTCACCTCATTGCCCCGTTTTTAATAACTGGGAAGCGTCCCTGCCAAAAGCATTCTGTTACAGGGAACAGCACATTCCATCATCTCCCTACAGCATCCTTGCGAGGTGAAGGCAGCACCTAGTAAATCAGTCCTCTGCATCCTCCTGTGGCCAGCCCCACACTCTGCCGGCCGGCTCCCTGCTGGCCAGGCCTCCTTCTCACGGGCCCCCACACGGAAGGGAGACTTTCACTCGGCGCCACTCCTCCAGAGAAAATCCAGTGGATTGGCACACGCGAAGACATGCTCTCCCGGCAGCCAAAGGAGCGTGCTCGGTTTGCAACTGGAGCAGAAGCTGCATGCAACAGCAGCGGCGGCAGCGAAGCTGGGTCTTATCCCAGATGCATGGGGCCACCCCTCAGGAAGGGTCCTGCACGTCCACCCCTGGTGAATATTGAGTGAGAGAGAACGCCCATATCTGTCCTCCACAAAGTACAGGTGCCACAGGTGCCACCAGTACAGAAGGAGGGAAGGCATCCATCAACCCACAGTCAAAACACAGAAATAAAAGGCAAAGCTCCACTAGGTTCAACCAGGAAATGTGAAAATGCAGGAGACCCCTGTAGCCCTAGTTTGTCGACGAGGCTTTCCATGGGAAAAGTAATGCACTTGTCGGAAGGGCAGCTGGTTTTCATTACAGCCAAAAGGAGTTTAAAAATAAATACAGCCTCCCTGATGCCCACCCTAAGTTCAGGGCACGCTGAATTCTAACAACATGAACACCCAGACTCAGAAGCCAAACAGTTTGAAGCTCGTCCCCCCGAGGATTGTTGCTATTGTTGTTGCTGCTGCTCAAATGGTTTATTCCTTCAGAGGCCACTAACTAAAACAATGACGACTTTCATGTCAAATTCTGGGAAATAAAGGATAGACAATAATGAGGGTTTCTTTTTCTTTTTGAGATACAAACAAATGAATTAGCACTGAAGGGCTGAAGGGAAGCGGAACAAATGAGGCCTGAGGACGTCCACCCTGCGGCCCCCTGCCCCCCAGTGGCTCTGGGAGGGTTCAGAAGTGGTCTGGGATCAGGGACAAACGTAACAAAAGACACAAGCCCACCCAGAAGACATGGGCGCCTGCTGTGGGGATTACAAACACTGGTGGTGTAGGGACCAGAACGACCTCCTTCCCCCAACTATGTACAGGGCAGAAGCAAACCAGGTCAGCGCGGGACCAGCTCTTCCTCTACCCAGTAGGGCTTTTAACACAAGAATGACATCTGCCGTTGTCTCTCCGGAGCCTCAGATTGCTAACTGCATTTTAATATCATTAATTTTTCAAACCCACCTTCCATGACTGTATCACATTGTCTCAATCAGCCAGGGCCTTCCCTGGTATGGTCAGTGGGCTGCATGGTAAATATTTGTCATTAAAATTAACTACTGTCCTAAGAGGCCCCAGGCCAGAGATCATGTCACCTCAACCTTTTGGTGTCCCACAGAGAAAATGTCTACTCTTAATCTACCATCTCAACCCCACCCCTACCCAAGCATCTGAAAACATCATATATTTGTTATTATGAGGCAGGCCATCTAGGAAGCAGACTTGGCTGGACACAGCAGCTCCTGAAAGCTAATCTGTCTCCACTAGCCCATTGCACAGATGTGACCACCAACAACCGAGGTGTTCAAAGATTCCTCTGGAGTAAAGAGCAATGGTAGGATTGTCCATAAAATCTCCAGATTTTAATTAAGAAAATCTGACAGCTGGATTTAAAAAAATTAAAATCTCTTTACTCGCTAGTCCCCGGCTAGCACCTCCCTTTTGGGTTCCTTTGACCCCTGACTTTTGGAATCCTACCACCTGCTTGTGAATCTCCTCCCCGTGCCTGACCTCAGGCCACTCAGGAAATCCCGATTTCCAAACACAAATGGAATAAGGGAGCAAGAGCACAGGGGCCTGCTGAGTGAGGGGCCCTGGCAGCCGCGTACCTGAGGCGTCCGGCAGCTGCGTACCTGAGGCGTCCTGCTGCCCGTCTGCAGGGTGGGGGCAGGTGGGGGCAGTGAATGAGGGGAGCCAGGCAGGAGGCAGCAGAGACCTGAGCAGATTGTGGGCTTCCTTCTGAGGGTCTTGCTATGACCTGAAGTCTTTCCAGGCCACATACAAACCATAACACCTTTTCTTAGGAAGTGCTGCTGCTACCAGCAGCTCAGTCCTGGACTTGTCTTTCTGCTGATAAATTCACCCTCTTTCACAACAGGCTCCATCATGACGCTTCCCAGGCCTCTGCTGACCCTAAACAGCCTGGCCTGTTGACCAGCCAAGGTGACACTTTGGCTTCCCAAGGGCTGCAGCTCTGCCCCTTGATTAAACAGGCGGCCTCACCAGCAGTGCTGTCTGCTTACAGTTGCCCTGTCACAGCTAAATGCACCGAGTGGCACTTGACATGTATGTCCTCTGCAAAGACTCCACTCACACGTAACCTTTTACATGCACACCTGTTGCCCAGAGTAGTGGTTTCCACGCTGTGTCCCCGGAAATCCTGGCATCCCATGAGAGTATCTCAGAAGACCAAAGGAAGCCATGCTGGCAGGGTCCTGGGCCCTCCACCCTTTCCTCAATCAGATCCATTCTGGTTTTACCTGTTCTCTATAATTTATTTATCACATATATTTTATCATAATGTATATATGTGTATATAATCAGATGATATCATGGAGAGAAAAAATAATTTCATTGCTAAATAAAAAGCTTGAAAACTAGGACTGAAGCAAAGTACTACTACTTATAGTAGTGAGTGCAGTCTGATAACATGAACAGTCAACCACAGAGGAACTTCTCAGCTAAAGCAGAACTGGAATCCCAGGAACTCCCACTCAGCACCACGCACTGACCCTGAGCCTTCTCTTTCTCTCACTCACTTGCACGCCCTCTCTCACGCTCATGCACACACGCACATTCTGTGTCTCTTGCACACATACATGCACTCATGCTATGGTTTGAATGTTTGTCCCCTCCAAAACTCGTGTTGAAATTCAATTGCCAGGCTCGGCACCTGTGGCTCAAGCGGCTTAGGCACCAGCCACATACACCTGAGCTAGCAAGTTCAAATCCAGCCTGGGCCCGCCAAACAACAATGATGGCTGCAATCAAAAAATAGCTGGGCGTTGTGGTGGGTGCCTGTAGTCCCAGCTATTTGGAAGGTGGAGGCAGGAGAATCACTTGAGCCCAGGAGTTGGAGGTTGCTGTGAGCTGTGATGCCCTGGCACTCTACCCAGGGTGACAGCTTAAGGCTCTGTCTCAAAAAAAGAAAGAAAGAAATTCAACTGCCTTTGGGACAGCATTAAGAGTTGGGACCACTAACAGGTGATTCGATAATGGATTAATTGCCATTATTGTGGGAGCGGATTCCTTATGAACAGGTGCATTCAGCCCTCTCTTGCTCTTCTCCCATATGACCCTTCCCCCATGATGTGATGCAATAAGAAGGTCCTTGCCAGATGCTGATGCCTTGAAGTTGGACTTCACAGCTTCCAGCACTGTGAGCCAATAAAGTTCTATTTATTACAAATTACCCAGTCTATGGTATTCTGTTACAGCAGCAAAAACAGAGTAAGAACTAATGAAAAGTAGAATGGATTGATGGAATGCACGAACAGAATGGTGATGTCACTCTCAAGGGGGTTCTAAAATGTAAATAATTGTAAATTGTTTCAAGCCATCACCAAGAAAAGGAAGGCTGGGGCAAGGCAAGATACCAAGATAATGTTTAAATCAGAGTTCACTGCACAGTTGCAGAGGTGAGCTACAAATTGGGTTCTCTGACTGTCTTCTTTTATTTTAATTACATCTGCTCAGCTCCAGGAGGCCAAGTGAGATCTTCCCATTTAGGATTACAACAGCAAAATGTTTCTAACAGAAGAGTAAAGATGGTGGAAATGTATCAGCAGGTGATCACCAAACTCTCGTCAGTTTGTCATCCTAATCTCTGTCACTTTCAACACCCAAAGAAAACAACTTCTCCCTCGTTAAGGGGTGTGATCAGAAGCCTCAACAACATTGGTATCCAACATTTAGACCTTATCTCCCATCACTGTCCTCCCCATTTATGTTCCCAAGATATAAAAATGAAGCTTGTCCCACACTGTACTCACTTACAATGACAACAATCCTCTCCAGTCCTACCAAAAAAATAAGAAACATTTTTGACAAAAACTTCAGATAGTTTTTCCCCCAAAGTTATGTAAAGCATTTTCAATTCTCATCTTGATGAGTGCCACCTATATATTAAAAATAGTGGGGCTTGGCTTTGTTTTTTGTTTTTTTTTTAAGTGATGGACAAATTTTAAGTAAATAGAGCTCTTTTTTCTTTTTCTTTTTTTTAAGACAGAGTCTCACTTTGTCACCCTTGGTAGAGTGTGATGGCACCATAGCTCACAGCAGCCTCAAACTCTTGCGTCAACTGATTCTCTTTCCTCAGCCTCCCAATAGCTGAGATTACAGGTGCCTGCCACAATGCCGAGCTATTTTTTAGGGACAGGGTCTCACTCTAGCTCAGGCTGATCTCAAACTCCTGAGCTCAAGCGATCCACCTGCCTTGGCCTCCCAGAGTGCCAGGATTACAGGCATGAGCCACCAACCCCAGCCATTAAGTAGAACTCTTAAATGAAACATTTCAGCTTTTTCCCTTCATTGCCTGGCTTGTTTTACTCACCTATTAAACATAGAAGTTGCATGAAATACACAAGAGGGGCTCCCAACTTGCCAAAGTTCAAGATATGACATCAGTAAGTGTGGGGGTGTCCTGACTGAAGTAGAGTGGGTGACTTCCAAGGGGGCTCTCCCAGATCACTGTTTGAAGGCCCCCGTAAGCCAACCTCCTTTGAGGATCCCTCTAACAGTAAAATTCAACTTTCCCCTGAGTAGCTAAAACTGGGTAAAAAAAGAAAAAAATATATTCAAAAGAATCACATGAGGATTCAAAAAGCCAAGCTCTTTGCTGGTTCATTAAAACACCCCTGCAATTGATTTTGTCCCCTTGTAGCTCAGAACTCCATGTCTGCAAAATGCAGAAAGGATTTGAATGGCTAATGATGTTGGTGAAAACGTCTTACTGTACCTCTCACAAAATACCTCCCCCACCCTTAATGCCAAAACATCTGGGCAGAGTTAGACATACACACAGTGACAACATGATAAAGCACAATGTCAGTAGAGGTCAGCTGAGTTGGGGACAGAAGATAGGGAGGGACAGGAAGCACAAACCCCAGAATTCAATAGGCAGAGTAATGGGATGGCTCCAACCCGTCTTCCCAAGCCTCACGTGTGCCAATTTGATTGGACACAGTTAAAAGGGATGACAAAACTGCCAATAAAAATAAAGCAAAAGATGAAAGAGAAGCTTTCCCAAGTGGGTGGGTGGACAGGGGTCTGGGCGGGCTGGCATGAGGGGAGGCCAGCCCCCAGGAAGCACGTCCCAGAACTGGCCCAGCCCGCCTCTCTCCTGCCCTACACCTTCCAGAGCACAGCTGGGCTTCCTGTAGCTTGAAAACGTTTGAGGGACTTAAAAAAAAAAAAAACACAGGGAATTTGACAAATTATTATATTGAAAAGAACCAAAGAAGGGGGAAAAAATAAAATTATTTCTTCAGCATTAAAAAAAAAAGTTTCCATCCTTTTAACTGAGGCAGACACAGACTTTCCAAACTCCATTTGGGCATAACATCAGTTCTCCTGCCACCCACGTGTCTCGTGCCTCCTCTGTTCCTGCTGAGACCACTCCCCTCCTCTGGCTCACGATCCCCCAGCACTGCCTCTCCCTCTACCCTGTACAGCACTACCCTGCCCTCAAACCCATGCACCCTTCTGAAGCAAGTAAGACTCAACAAACACACACGTCCTCCCTCTCACACACATACACACACGAGCTAAACTCTCCAACAGACAACAGAGACATCTTCCAGGACACCCAGCTTGCCCCATCTCCCAGGGAAACCACCCTGGCTGCAGCTTCTCTTGAGGGAATGGCTGTGGGTGACCACTATTCTACCCGGTAACCCCACCCAAGCTGCAGCTGATTGGGCTACAAATGACCCTGAGTGCGGCTGAGTGAGAGGGGAAAGGTGAACCTGTGCATTCCTCTCTTACAAGTTGCAGCGTCCATTCCATTCTAATCTTCTCCCTGGAGTGGGCTGTGAGTCTGCTTACAACCAGCTCCAGCTCCCATACGTCTGAATCACCTCTTTCATCCTTCTGCGGAAGCTCTTTTCTTTGGGAGAGCAAGTGCTGGAAGATAAGAATCTGAAAAGAGTCAGGGTCTTTCTGGGAGCAGCATTCCCCCTAGCCTGGAAAACTTTCTCCCAGATGGGTGTCCTGGGCCGTGCCTGTCCAGTGTGTGGAAGGCAGTGTGACAGTGAAGGAACGCAGCTCTGTGTCACCGGCTTCCAGGGAAGAGGAGAGGCAGAGAGAGGAGGAATAGCTGAGTGCAGGTCAGCAATCATTACTCCTTCATAACACCATCTGCCTGTGACACGGCAGTTCCATGTGGCAATAAAGCTTTGAACTCCATTCAAGGCTCCACGGAAACTTCCAAGCCTTGGGCTGAAATCAGCTACAGCTCTGGTGCTTTGTGACCAGGAACATCTCCCCTAATGCTAATACCCTGGTGCGTAAAGAACCGTCCTGCTACCTCCAGCCTCCCCAAATTCTAACCCTCAAGTTGGATTGGCCTTGGGAATATGATCTGTTAAAATGTTACCCTTCCCTTCTCATCCCCTGGGATGCAAGTTTTATTGCCGTAGAGATTTTAGGACTAGGAATCTTAACTCTGATCCTTGAAAAAAATGGGGACACTCAAGAAATTATCTCCTTCCTGGTTTTTGAACAGCCATAGTTTATGCTGCTGAAAGCTCGTGTCTATGGGGTTTCCTGAAGACCCTGGTCATGCGTTCTTTGGCAAGGTTCCTAAGGTGTAATAGAGATCACGTGGACAAAAAGAAACTTTGGAGGACAGCAGACAGGCCTGGGTAATAAACTGTATGTTGCTTTCATTTTAACTTACTGCCTCTTTAGTCATCCCCATGAAAACTTGGTCTAGAGAGAACATAAGGTGTAAGGGCAAGAGGACAGGCTTTACCTCTTCTTCCTTCTTTCCTCCTCCCGGGGTAGGATTAGGAAGCAAAGAACTGGCCAAAAACAAGGGAGCAAGGAAAGGAAGGAAGCCAAGGAAATGGCCCGAGTTATTCCCTCCCTGGATCTTTCTAGTACCCTGACTCATGGAGAACTGACCCCTTTTAATAAGACGAACTCTCTCAGCCTGTCCTGGGGCCAGAGCCAAATTTTCCTGTTATAGTAAATCAGTCTTGTTTGAATCCCAAAGAGGCTTAAAATCCACATCTCTATGCAGGTTCCCCAGTCATCCCTCTGACTCCACAAGGTAAACCCATAGATGGGTAGATTCCTAGACAACCCACATTCAATGCACCAAAGGAGTAAAAAATAAAAGATCTATGATCCATCATTCTGTTTGAAATCTGCAATTTCACTTCTGAGTATGTACCGCAAAGAATTGAAAATAGGATCTCAAAAAGAAAGTGCACGTTCATGTTCATTGCAGTGATAAGAACCAAGTTACAGAAGCAACCTAAACGTCCCCCGACAGAGGAATTGATGGTGAAAATGTGGCCCATGTGCAGAATTGTCAGCCTTGACAAAGAAGAAAACCCTGCCATTTTCAACGACATGGATGAACCCAGAGGACATTCATGCAAAGTAAAGTAAACCAGGTACAGAAGGACAAATACTGTTTGGTTCCACAAACAAGAGGCCGAAATAGCCAAACTTACAGAAGCAAAGAGTAGAATGGTGATTGCCAGGGACCGAGGGGAAGGGATAATGGGACACTTTTGCTCGTTGGATGTGAACTTACAGTTACACAAGACGAATTATACAGCCCAGCACTTACAGCCAACAATATTGCGTTATATACTTGAAACTTTTTAGGAGAATAGATCTCATGTTAAGTATTCTTTCTAGAAAAAAAGTTGGGGTGAGGGGACACAAGGGAACCTTTGGAGGTGGTGGCTGTGTCTATGACCTTGATCTAGGTAAGAGTATCAAAGGTGTATGCATGTGTCCAAACTTATCCAATTACAGACACTAAATATGTATAATTTTTGTATATCAACTATACCCCAATAAAAATATTTTAATTTTTTTCTTAAAAATAAAAGGAAAAAAAAAAGAATTGTCTAAGTGTCCTTAAGTGTTTTAACTTGAGCCTTTGTCAGTGAGAGAGGGATTTGTGCCATTTGTTGAACAGGGGAAAAGCTGAAAACCCAACAGACCAAGTGGCCCGTTTCCTTTTTCCCAACTCATTGTCTCTGTTGTAGGATAAGTTGACAGAGTCTCTCAGATGAAGGGGGATCTCATTTATAATTAGGCAGTTACATCTCTTTTCACTCAGAGAGAAATAGTATCCGTTTTCAGGGAAGGGGTTAGACAAGCCTGATTAAGAATGGTCGAGTTGGTGGCTTCTGAGAGTGATCAAGAAAACACCGTAGTCCTCAGGCCTCAGAATTGCTATGAAACCAAGGGCAGCATCAGAAAGCAAATGTCGGCTCAGCGCCTATGGCTCAACCGGCTAGGGCGTCAGCCACGTACACCTAAGGTGGCGGGTTCGAATCCCCAGCCCGGACCCGCCAAACAACAATGACGGCTGCAGCCAAAAAATGGCTGGGCGTTGTGGCGAGCGCCTGTGGTCCCAGCTACTTGGGAGGCGGAGGCAGGAGACTCGCTTGAGCCCAGGAGTTGGAGGTTGCTGTGAGCTGTAATGCCACGGCACTCTGCCCAGGGGGACAGCTTGAGGCTCTGTCTCAAAAAAAAAAAAAAAGAAAGCAAATGTCTTTGAGACCCAGGTCTGGAAGTCTAAAAACCATGGTAGTCATTTGTCATTTGTGTCACTCAGCATTCATACACTCTTCTGTTCAAGGAGGAAATCTCAAATTAGGTGGGAGGCAGGGGTCCTTTATTATGGAAGCTGAAGTGTCCTCTAGCTCCTTCCTGGGCAGCTGGAGAAAGGGGGTCATGTGACCCGAGTGTGGCCAATCAGAGGCTTCCATGCAGGATTTAATTCTGAATCTGGGCAGCAAAGCCAAGGAGCAATTAGAAGGGTCAGGGTGCCATTCTTATGATGGCAAGTTTCTAGAAGCTGTAGACTCCGAAGGTGTGACAGCAGGAGCTCCTTCCCAAGCCCACAGCTCGGGGCAGGATTTCAGCTGAGCCTTTCCTTGGCCCGCACCCAAAACTGGTACATTAATCTTTCCAGAAATCACAACATCTAAGACATACCCTTCCTACCAATGTATCTTCTGCTTAAATTTATCAAATAGGCTTTATTTTTACATTTTCAACTAAGACCCTTGACCATTGAATTATCACAAGAAATATATTAGAATCCTCTGCTTGTTGTGAGATGAGCCTCATTCTCACATGCACATCTCCCTGATGTGCAAGAATCCCTTTCCTCGGGTGACACCCTCAGGTCCTCTCTAGACAGTAAGCAGGTAACTAAGAAAATTATGACATTTGTATTGACTGCCCCAGGCACCTAGGACCCTGCTCATGACACACAGCTCAGCCTTCTGCCCTCCAGGAGGTGACACGCTCACACTCAGCCACACACACTGCACACGCAGACATAACCTGCCTTCACTGGCAACCTGCTTCCTTATTCCTTTCATTCTAACGCTTTTTCAGCACATGTAGATTGAGGAGATGTAAGTGCTCTTCAATCACCCAGGGGACAGGAGCTGAGGAAGGGGATAGATCTCCAAGCCTTCAGTTTCTACCTCGCCTCTCAATCCATCTGCTGCACCCCATGTACAGCTGTGTCGCTTCTGCCTTCCAGGCCTTATTCAGGGGAGAATTTCACCTCGCCGATTAACTTCTCTCACTTTTTCTAAAGTCCTACTCAACATATACTTCTTCCCTGGAACCTGGGTGCAGAACTCAGGAAGTTGCTTAGTTCCCTGAAAAAAAAAAAAAAACACATGATCTGTCCTCTCCCTCAGCAGAAGAAGTGAAGATGCCCACCGTGACCCACCCTGGACAACCTCCACCTGACTCACTAGCTCCTGCCTCCTACGGTCTAGCTCAGCCACCCCCCGTTCCAGGAAGGTTTTTGCTGAACTCTCAAGAGTGTGTGAGAGTTTTCTTCTCTACAGTCTCCAAAGGCTCTCACGCTTGTATCGCTGCCCTTACCCCAGTGTCTTACACCCCACGGATGTGGCTGTCCCTTCAAGTAGATCTGAGTCCTTCATGGTTGGCCTGTGTCTTTTCATCTTCACACACCAACACTCAGAGCAGTACTTGGCACGGAGTAAATGTTCAAAAAATGCGTGTAAACCAGGCATGGTGGCTCACACCTATAATCCCAGCACTCTGAGGAGCCAAGGTGGGAAGGTCCCTTGAACCTAGGAGTTTAAGTCCAGCCTGAGCAAGAGCAAGACTCTGTCTCTACTAAAAATAGAAGAATTAGCTGGGCATAGTGCGGGTGCCTATAGTCCCAGCTACTCAGAAGGCTGAAATAGGAGGATCGCTCAAGCCCCAGAGTTTGAGACTGCTGTGAGCTATGATGATGTCCCTGAACGCTAGCCTGGGCAACAGAGAGAGACTCTGTCTCAAAAAAAAA
>NW_003852492.1:3866534-3935491 GCF_000181295.1 Otolemur garnettii | reverse complement strand
AGCTTGAGGCTCTGTCTCAAAAAAAAAAAAAAAAAAAAAAAGTCTCAGAAAAACTAGGGCCAGAGAGGCTAAGGAAGTCTTCTAAGAACCTGGCGGATGGGGTGGTGTTCAGAACTTCAGGACTGATGCTTTCTGTACCTGTCCCCACATAGCGTGGGGAAGGTCCGACACAGGGCCCATCCCCAGGCCGCCCTGCCCCTCATGAAACAGCTTCCCAAGTTGGTTCTCTTAAAGGAAACAGGGGACTTGTAACCAATAAAATCCCAGGATGCATCACTTCACGGTTTGCAATTTGGGAGGGACCTCTTCTGTCATTTAGCCTAGCCTCCGAAGGCTTCGAATCTACACAGGCAGGGAAAGGGTCCGGGATTTGGTGACCAAGAACTTGCACGCAAGGCCCCATTTAACTCTTTGCTGGCTGGTGATCTCCTTCCAGATGAGCAGATTTGTGGCCTTCACAGGCAGCCAGATATGATCTCGCCCCAGATGTTGAACTCTTTAAGCACATCAACAGCTTTCAAAAAGGACAGCATGTCTCAACGAAGCCAAAAAAGCCAGCATGTCTCAACGAAGCCCGACCCAACCTCTCTGAGGCTTGCTGGTCTGTTTATTTGTCCTAAGCATCTGTTTGGCTAGAGAAACACAGCCAGAACTAGGAGACAGGAGTCCCCCTGCCTACAAACCTCACTGTCAGCTGGACAGATGGGCCAGAGAGCAGGGCCCACAGGAGAAGGGACACTGCGCAAGACACAGCTAGCAGCTGACCCAGGCGATCAGGCTCCACGTGCTGGAGGTTGAGCAATACCACAGACGGTTCCTTACTCCCCCTTGCCGTGCCTGTACTGACCCCACTGGCACACAGCTGACGGCTGGGATGGTATCACTGCTGGGAAACAGACTGGCTCCAAGCTCCCCCTGCCCCTCTCCTGCACACCCTGTCTCCCACGCCTCTGCGTTCACCACTGCTGTCATCAGGAGGGCCTGGAGCCTGGACTCCAGGCAGCTGATAGGAGCCTGACACAGCCGTCTGTGATAGGAGAGGGCGGGCCTGGCTGGGCGTCCAGAACTGCTCTGGCTCCCTGCGCCTGCCCCAGGCTGACCTGAAATGAGGTGCCCTGCTCTCCCACATTCCCACACCCTGGGCAGTTCCACTTCCTTCCTCCGAATCCCTTCCACCCACCTTCCAACATAGACACAGACAAAACTGGAGAACACCAGGCTTTACATAAAAATTCGTCCTCTGAAAAGCCTCTCCTGACTCCCTAGAGCAGAACTGAATAAAGAGTCAGGTCTGGGAAGGAGGAATGGGATTGGTCCCAGGAGCCCCATGCATAGCAAAACCCACCGACATTCAAGTCCTCACGTTGGCCCTACAGAACCCAAGTGTAGAAACAGGTAACTCTCCATATCTGGGGGCTCCCCATCCTGAGAATATTGTATTTTAGACCTGCAGGTGATTGAGTCCAAGGATGAGGAACCACAGATTTGGAGGGCCAACCATATTCTTATTTCTAATCTTCCGTTGCACCCTGCATCCACCTCTATTGAGGGGCTGTATGGTGGGGTGATTAAGAAATAGACCCTGGAGAGTTCAAGTCCAACCATTCCACTAACCAGCAAAGACTTGCTGCATAAATTACCTGAGTTAATGGAAGTAAAGGAGGATGACAAAGTACTTGGAGATTACATACATATTAAATACTGCATGTATGGGGGAAAGGAAGAGCAGAGAGAGGGAAGGAGGGAGGGCAGTGGGGTCTTGGTGTGTGACACACCTTATGGAGGCAAGACACAATTATAAGAGGGACTTTACCTAACAAATGCAATCAGTGTAACCTGGTTTCTTGTACCTTCAATGAATCCCCAACAATAAAAAAAATAAATATATGATATCCTACTACTGTATAGATATATCTCCAAGTACTTGGCCACCGGCCTTTATATATAATACATATTACATTACATATAAGATCTCAAATGATAGCGTATCTGCAGTATATATACTACCGATATTTACCAGCATGAATAATATGAAGATGCTATCATATCACCATCTGTTTATCTTCATTCTCTACCATTCAGTGCGCTCTTGAAGACCAAAGAGCATGACTTCAATTTTATATAGCCCTTAAGCCAGGGCTTGGGACACAGTAGGTATCCACTAACTAGTTGATGAATTAATAAATATGAAATGCTATATTGCCCAACCCAGCACACACACTGTCAATTGGGGCAGAAAAGTCCAACTTATTGCCCATTCCTCCCCAGCCTTTTTAATTTCTCAGCAAAATCCCAAATGGAACGCTTCAATAGAAACCTGGCTTTAATTTTAAGAGATAAAGAGAGCCAAGTGCTGGATAAATGCCTTATTCCAGTTCTCAAACTCTTTTCTCCTTATTCCCCAAGACTCCCACACCCACTTCCCTTCCCGGCTCCTCCCAGGCTACCCTCATGCTGTCCTGTGCTCCGCCCCACGGTCCCGCTTTCCCACAGAGCTTGTGACACCATTGCCCACGCCCACGGATGTGAAGGAAAGCCAGCCACCTCTGAGGCCAGGCCGGCTGGTGCCATTCCCACAGCCATCACCCATGGCCCTTCAACACCAACCAGCTCTGCTGGAAGCGGCCCAGAAGCCTCCAGCGCTGAGAGTGACATCCAAACCAGAACCTCCCGTGGGCTGCGAGGCAAGAAAGACCACACATGGAAGGACGTGCACACCCCTCCCCTCAGGCCTTCTGCCCACCCAGGCCTCACACAGACACCCACATTGCTGCACCTCACACACCACTCTACACACAACAGCCCCTCTCAGGGGTATCCTGCAGCCTCTGCCCCAGAGAAAAACAAGGCTGTTAAGTACACGGGCCTGACACTTCCAAAGTCTGCAGAGCCTCCCATCCACCCAACATCAAGTTCAAGTGCTTCGTGCTGCTGCAGAAGGGAGGGGCAGGAGACTGAAGCTGGAATGTGACCTTTAGGCTGCATAACCTCCTAGAATGATGAGAAAGTCAAGTGTGCACTAAGTGTCAGGTTCTCTCCATGCAAGGACTTTCAGAAGAGAAAGAAAAAACAACTAGTATCCCTCCCTCTTTGGCAAGAAGAATGAGGTTTGTGATACCAAGAGTTCCAACCACGGGCTTGGTAGAGTTTCCCCAAGCCTCTCTCAGGCTCAAGTTCACCCAGAGCAGCTCCACCTGGGTTTGCTTTGTATATAATACAAACTTCTAAATAAACTAAGTTTGGAGGAAGAATACCATAACTAAAAACAGGTTCATGCAGTTCCCATATCTCTACTTCCGTCAAATACATAAACTCCCAGGTTCGACCTGGGTGAAGGTTTGCCCCACCGCTCTCTCTCCTCACTTCCCTCTGTGTACACCTGCACACACTCACAACAGCCCCGGATGCTCTCGGCTAGGAAAAGTCTTCTTGTAGATACCAGGCTTAAATGGCAAAGGCCAGTGTGGCCCCCAGGCTTTGCTCTGGGGCCAACATTTTGTCCAGCAAGAACATTCGTACCCTCGGTGTCAGGCTCCCCAGTGCTGACAGGCAGATTTCTGCTGCCTGCCCAGTCCCTGGGGTCCCCTTGTCCCTTGAGTTCTGGCAAGGCCAGAACTCCATGCTGGGAAGTGAGGATGGAAGTTGGGACAGACGCAATCTTGAGCATATTTCGGGAAATAAAGGAATCTCTGTCATAAACACTCAGCTGTTCTCAAGTTTGTCTTCCCACAAAAATTTGGGTCTAGGAAGGAGGTTGCATCTGACATTCTCTAAGCTGCCAGGCAGTAGGAGGAGATGGAAAAGAAAGTCTGCCCATGTACAAGGATCCAGCTGTCCACCGGAGAGAGAAGATCGTGCCTGCCCTCCGGAAGGTGTACGGTAACCCTGAGCAGCGCACCATCAGTGCCAAGCGAAGAAGGAACTCAGAGATGAACTCAGGAAGTCTCCATGGGGAGAAGAGTCTCCAGTGGGGTCTTAAAGCATTTGGGCAGGGGAAAGGGTGCATGTCAGGTGACAGAAGAAACCTAGAGAAGACCAGAAGTGGGATGAGCCAGAAGTGCTCGGAGGATGCCGAGAACAGCTGAGCTGCATCTGGGCTGTGGCTGAGGATAAACACCCCAACACCAAGTTGCTATTGTGTGATCACTCAGTGTCAGGCACCCTGCTGATTGACTTACATAAACAATGTGCTAATATTTATAGTCATCCTGGGAGGTAGACAGTGTTGCCCCAACTGTACAGAGAAGGAGTGCGGCTTAGCAGAGTTAAGTCACTTGCCCAAGGCTGCATCCTCCTTCCCTGCCAAACAAAGCCTTAGCTTTCTCTAATCACAGTGCTCATGTGGGCCCAACCTCTGCAGTTTCTACAATAGCTAGAGGACTACTTTCTCCTATAAGAGCTGGAAAGTTTCTAAAGGTACATTCCTTTCACCGGGATGTTCCCCCACAGCTATCACACCTTTAACAAAGCTAGTGATTTCTTCAGCCATTCTTATCTTAAATCAATGACCTAAAGGAAATAGATGTTAGGAGCTTTGAATGTCAATTAACTGTCAACTTCTCCAAGAAAGTGTGGGCCAGCACCAAGCCTGGCTCCATACAGGTCTGTTGAACTGACACTGAATTAAGCACAAGGCCTTATGCTGCAAGAAAGAGCTGGTGACTGAGCCTCCCCGTGTGTAAGGCGTTATACACAGGCTTAATCTAATCTGGACCCCAACCTGAAGGGTGATTATTATTCTCCCCATTTTATCAGGAAGAGTTGTTCTGTCTCAGAGAAGTTAAGCATGTGAGCTAAAGTCACACAGCCAGCAAGGGACAGAGCTCAGGGACAAGCTTGGGCTTCTACATTACACAATGTTGTATTCCGTGTAAGGCCTGGGCACCGCAGCCAAAGGAGAAAAAAAATAAAGAACTGTCCAGAGAGAGAAATCACTCTCAGAATTAGCTCATTCCCCTCTAGGGAAGCCAGTGCCCACGCTTCGCCTCCTCAGAAGGACCTTCCAAAACATCTGTGCTCTGTGGGCCTGGGGTACTGCAGAGGTCAGGCACAGGGGACCCCTCCGCCTGGAGGGAGCCTCAGGCCTTACAGACCACAGCGTCCAGGCCCCACCTCCCCAGCAGTGACACAAGGCACAGATGGCCAAGGGGAGCAAGTGCAGCCTGTGAGCCTCAGGAAAAGCTGAGGTTGCTGCCAGGCACCGAGCCACGTGGGCCTTAGCCAGCGCTTCTCTCAGCAGAGCAAACACCAAACCCAGGCGCTGGGGGCTGGGGACACTGGAAGGGCAGGAATTTTCCTGACATTCCTGGGAAGCAGAGGAGCAGCATGACAGGAGAAGCTATTCTGTTTTCCTTCCCCTTCCGGCTCCAGGTCTTGTGACATCCTGGTCACCTCATCCCCAGGGCCACCCTTGGGTGACAGAGGTGGGGTGGCAGGAGGTAGGAGGCTGGAGGGTCCCCAGCAGACCCAGTTCCTCTGCCCTTGGCTGCCTCACCCAAGGGCAAACTCAATGTTGAGCAGAGGGCCCAGTGAACTAGCAAACTCTAAGAATGCAAGGGGGTATTGATGATGATTACGCTGGGACAGCAGACCTGGCTTGGAACTGGGACATTTGATCACCTGGTTGTAGAGCTCAGGGCAAAGTCTTTGCAGGGCTAGCCATGAGGAGTTTGCCTTTTAAGGAAAAATTGTTAATTTTGGTTACAGGTAGAGAATTTCTTCCAGAGATTTTTTTTTTTTTTTTAACACCCTAGGGTCTCTTCTCTGGTGCAAGTCTTGGTTGAACGCACACCGGGGAGAACTAAAGACCACTGACCTAGAAACTCAAAAATACATTGTGGAGATTATTCTATTGACAGCTTAGCTGCACCGGCTATTTCTCAGAAATACCCTTCCCGCATGGTTTGGGTTAGAGTTGCCCAAAGGGGAAGGAGAGCAGAGAAAGCTCCTGCGAGCAGAGGGGTGTCCTCACACGGCCTCCCCACCCTGCCTGGCAGGAAGCTTTCAAGGATGGATTCCGAGCAAGGTGTCACTTTTCAAGATGTCCATCTCTCTCTCAGGGCTAACCTTCTGTGTGCTGGTCCACAGCCCAAGCTGCCCTGCTCCTTCAGCTCTCCTGAAAGATGAGTAGCCCTGTTAGCTCAGATTTCATCTCCCGTTCACACAAGTGCTGCCACAGCTTCAAATCACTGTGTCGCTGTTTTCAGCCTCAGCCACACCTTGCACTTTGCTAACCAGAGACAAAGACCTTGGCCCCTAAACCTCATGATCAAGATGGGACACACGTGCCGCTGACTCAGCCACCATTGTCAATCCTTCTGGCCTAGTTGTGGAGCTTGTAGGTTAGTTCAGAGCAGGTGCTTTTAACCTGGTTCCTCTTGCCAGTGGCAATGAAGAAGCAGGACCTCCATTCTCCCTGAGGGGTGGAGGTGGAGGATGAGATGGGGAGAAAGTGTCCAAAAGCAGAGAGCCATCAGGGGCAGAGTTTTGGAGCCAATGTTGAGGTCCCTCAGCCTGTCCAGGAGATAACCCTTCCATCAGATGGTTCAACATCTGCAACGTGGACTCTCTTCAAGGGGCTCACTGGGAGGGTCATGCAAAAACCCAGGTAGCCATGGCAGGCACAGCCGTCTGTCCACAACCCAGTCTCTCCACCCAGATTCTGTTGTTTGGGTCCTGAGACTGATCTGGGGCTGATTCTCGCTTTAACCAGTCAGCACAGTTTGCCTCAAGCCCACTCTGGATCTTAAGAGATCTACACTCCAGAACAACTTGGCATCTGGTAATCTCAGAGTCCCCAAAATCTCTGCCTGGAACTCAGCTTCTCAAAGTTTCCTCCCCCAAATCTTTCACCTACCTCTCCTAAAGCCAGTCAGTCCTCCACTTCGGCCCTGGTGGCTTTCTAACCTTCCCCGTAGGTGCCCACAGCCAGGCTTGGTCTAGACTGGTAGTTTTCAAAGTGCAGCTCCCAGACCAAAGTCCCAGCATCAGCATCACCTGGGCTCTTGTGAGAAATGCACATTGGTGGCCTCTAGTCCCGCCCACTGAACCAGAAGTTCTGGGGCTAGGACCCAGCAATCTGTGTTTTCCCAAGCCCCCAGGTTTGAGAACCAATGGTCTGGGCTTCTGATCTCCTCTCTCTCTCTCCAAGAGGGGCAGAAGAGAGGGCAGGCACTGGAGCGAGAGGGCCAGGCATAGCCCGGGGACCCTGCCATGTTGTAGGACAATGGCTGAAGGCAAGGAGACTATCTTGTTTGCCTTCTGATGAGTTAGTAGGGAGTCTGGCTTTTCTCAGGCAGCAAAAGTCCAGGCATCTGTCCCTTCATGAGCCTGATCTGTCCCCAAAAGAGTCTGACCATATGTCTCTGCAAACATCACAGCTTGCCCCACCACAGAGCAGATGTTCCTAAGAGCTGAGCCATTTAAATGGAGTTAATGGACAGCCATAAATCACCCGCTGGAGCCACGTGGAGGCTGCAGGGGAGACAAGGCCACTTGGCCTGAGCCCCAGCGTGAGAACTAGGTGTGTGCTCCGCTGGAGCCAGCGCATAGGCATCAGCCCAGACGGGGGAGGATGGGCAGAGCTGCTCCCTGGGCCAGCTCGGAGCTCAGGCTGCAGCTAACTTTCCCAACCAGAGATGTCCGGAGTGCGGAGCAAGAGGGAGCAGCTGGGCTCCAGCAAAGGGCACTATGCCCATCCCTTCAATCTCCAGCCCCCTTCTCCCCAACCAGCCCCCAGAGAGGTTCCTACCCAGGCCAGCTTCAGTTAGCAAGAAAGGCAGGCAAGGTGGGACCCAGGTGGAGAATGGACCTGAACACTCCGGACAACCCAGGAAGCCCCCGGAGCCCAAAGTTTGCTGAACAGCCTTCTCCACCATCACCCTCAACATCCTCCCCCAGTTCTGACATGGGCCAGACACCAGATATTTTGGCATCCTCGGAGCTGAGGCTCAGCTGGAGCAGAGGAATCAGTACTGAGGCCTGGCCACTGTCCACCAAGTCACACCCACCCACACCCACCCCTGTCTCTGCAGATGTCCACTGGAATCTGAGACTCTGTCCATGAGAACCTCCCACTGAATCTGGAGTTCAGCACCAAAGACTATTGCCATTCACTTGGTGCCAGTTCTTCAAAGGTCTAGGGACTAAGATAAGCCTGTTAATGTACACAGCTATGATTGAATAAAAAAAAAAAAAAGATAAGCCTCAAAGAGGGCCCATGGGGTAATCACCCCCGGGCCACTCCGGGGTGTGAGTGCACTCCGGTCAGGAGTGCAAAGAGAAAGGAACCCAACCAAGACTTAGCCAGAAAGGGGAATGTAACTCTAATTTCAAAAGGATTTAAAGCTGGGCCTAAACGTGTACAAAAGGATACCAAAATTAAAATTGCAGCAGAGGAATCCATATAATAAAAATTGGTACTGGCCAAGCAAGGTGTCTCACACCTGTAATCCTAGCACTCTGGGTGGCCAAGGCAGGTGGATCAATTAAGCTCAGGAGTTCAAGACAGCCTGAGCAAGAGGGAGATCCATCTCTACCAAAAGTAGAAAAACTAACCAGTCATTGTGGAAGATTCCTATAGTCCCGGCTACTTGGGAAGCTGAGGCAAGAAGATTGCTTAAGCCCAGGAGTTTAAGGTTGCTGTGAACTACAATGCCACAGCACTCCATTCAGGGAAACAGAGTAAAACTCTGTCTCAAAAAAAAAAAAAATTGGTACCACTGTGAATGTGAGACCAATCCCTATATGTGAACCTCATACAGGGACTATTCTAGAAGAAATATTCTGGTATTACCCTCGTACCAAGAAGGTACTTGGCAACCCGTGGGCAGATCAGTGATATAGGAAGGTGACAGAGTTGTGGGGAAAGATTTGGGGTTTCTTTGAAAAGATTCACACCCTCCCCTACTCGGAATTGTCACCCCAAGTCTACTGAGAAAGGATTTCACGTAGACTCAGAAAAACTATACTGTGTTTTTGGGTCTGGAAAACAGAGATCCCATGTGTGAGTCACTCCCAAGAAAGTAGAGATACACGTGGCTCTGGTGAAGGTGGCTACATGGAAATCAGACAACGGTGCCTGGTGTCTCCCCAGGGACCGAGAAAGTAGCCCAGGAGGGAGAGGCAGAGGGCAGATGTTTTGCAAACTCTGCTTCAGGCCCCAGCCAGAAGAGGCCAGGTGTGAAATGGGACCACTGTCAGCAGCACCCTTGCTGGGACCTGGATCTGGGGACAGAGGATGATCATTGCCTCCCCACCAGGGACAACTCACCTTTAGAGTTGTCTAAATTCTGAACTCTCTGTGACCGGCCTTAGGTATGGTGCAAGGAGAACAGTCAGCCCATCAGCTCCTGTGCTCCCCCTCAAGCCACTTCCCCAGCAGGAACGGGCCTCACACAGGCAACAGTGTGAACAGGCGGCTCCCAGCAGGGGTGGGGAACCTGCAGCCTTCTGATTTCAACCTTGTTCTTTTTAAAACACCAAAGTAGGCAAGGAAAACTTCATCCTTCTTGCTGCACCTCATCGAATAAAAGGATTTGCTCTGTAAAATTTGGATTCAGTCAAAAGGCCGCACTTAAGGACCTAGAAAGCCACATGTGGCCTTGAGGCCGCAGGTTCCCCACCCCTGCGTGGGATTTGGAGTCACAACTGTGCTTTAAAGAGAGTGTTAGATTGGTGCGGTTGGTTAGGGTCCAAGACAAATGTTTGATGTTTGTTTTTAAATCAGGTCTCCTGAGCTGAAAATACAGCAAGGGAAAAACCTCCTTTTATAGGCATTCGTGGTACAGCCAGGGAGCTTTTTACATGGAGGGAGATTTTCTTTTCTGGTTTAGAAATTCAGGGGTACAAACTAAGGTGGGCACTGGTTCAAATGACCTGCTTGAAATGTTTAAACAACTCCAAGTTCCTGTGAGGCAAGCAGATGGGACCAACCCCACCCAAAGAAATGACTTGCTTGGATTTGTAGGCTGGAAAGGGTGTAGAGATGGCCCTGAGATTCTGAGTCCAGCCAGACCCTCTAGGAATGTTTGCCCACGTGCCTTCCTGGGACAGTGGCATCCTGACAGGTACCTATAACCACAGCAAGGAAGATTCTGGCCAAACCACATAATTCTCAGTCAACAATCCACTAATGAGCTAATAGACTGTCAGGTCTCCTAGGCAAAACACAGTGGTTAGAATCTCGGGCTGTGAACCGGGTGAAGGTTCAGAGCCCAGCCCTGCCCCTGCCTTCTGTATGACCCCTGGTAAACTGCTTACCAAGCCCCCATTTCCTGACCTGTAAATTCAAGGTAATAGCAATACCCATAAGGGTGATTACGAGGTTTAAATGAGATGACATTGGTAAAGCAGATTGCACAGGTCCAGGCTGTTAAATCTTAAGTATAAACACATATACCCTTAATAAAGTATAAAAAATCAAAAAAATGTTAAAACTTCCTTTCCCTTGGGATTCTAGGCCTCAATTTAAATCATTTTGATAACTTTTGTGAGGCTTCAGGAGGAGTTGCTGAATTTCCACCTTCAGGAAGGTAGAGGAGACATACTTTTCCCTGTTCCCCCTGCTAAGTACGACTGAAACCCCTGGACTCTCTCCATGGAGAGCTGAAGAGAGAAAGGCAGGCCAGCCAGGACAGCCCATTGGTGTGAAACCTGGCCTTCTTTTTGCCTCAAATATATCACGCTTGGTACTAAAGAAGATGGGCAGCAGACAAGAAGATAGACAACACCCCAGCAAAAGGCCTGTCCTCTCTAGACAAAGAAAGGAGCCCAGCACATCAAAAAACTTTTAGACAATAACTGCTCTATTCCAGACAAGCGTCACAGAAAATGCTGTTACTCCACTCACACATCAGCAAAGGCCGGCAGAGAGCCACTCTTCACATCCACACCAGGCTGAAACAAGGTCCCACGGATACCTGACGTGGTTGCTAAATAGGGAGCTGGGACTTTCATCCCATTGGGTAGTTATATGGCACCTCCCTCAGAGTGTAGGTAGAGACCAAAGGAGTACCTAGAATTCACAACCATCCATGTGGCAATAATGAAGTGCTCTTTCCACTCTGCTGAGTTTACATCAGATGAGTCCACTTGGACAGTGTACAAGACATTCCTTCCTCTCTCAGATAGGCAGGATCAGGGGAAACCTAGTGAGGAGCTAAATATCTGACTCCCACCCAGCCATATAAGGACCTCCTCTCACTTCCTACTTTAACCTGGCAATAACTCAGTTCCCTTCCCCTGCTGGAATGGTGTTTAAAAGGGTGGAGGGGTGAAATAGAAAGTTTAAATAAGATTCAGAGTCTCATAACAAAATGCTCAAAATGCACAAGTTTCCACTGAAAAATCACTCATCATGCCAAGAAATAGGAAAACAGTTTGAATGGAAAAAAAAATCTATAGACCAATACTGACATAATAGAGGTTTTAGAATTATCTGACAAAGATTTTAAAGCAGCCATTATAAAAATACTTCAATGAGTATGCTCAAGATAAATGAAAAAAATAGAAAGTCTAAGAAAAAAAATAGAAGATATTTCACTTGAGAGACTCAACAGCACGACAAAGGAAATAGAAGAATCAGTGAACTAAAAGATAGAACCATAAAAAATATCCAATATTAATAACAGAGAAAAAATACACTGTGAAAACACAGACAGAGGCTCAGGAATATGTGAAATTGTAACAACAAACTAACACTTGAGTCATTAGAATCCTGAAAATAGAGGAGAAAAAAGACAGGGCTGAAAAAGACTTGAAGAAATAATAGCTAAAAACCTCTCCAATTTAGCAAAAGACAAAAAGATATAGTCTCAAGAACCTGAGGAAACACAGGGGAAAAAAAACTGTTTATCTTTATCCAAAAAGATAAATGCTAAGCAGTGCACACCAAGACACATTATAGAAAAACTTCTAAAAACTAAGAGGCAAAGAAAAGATCCCACAAGAAAGAAATGACACTTTTTGTAGAGGGGGAAAATAATTGAATGACAATGAATTTCTTACCACATACTGTGAAGACCAAGTGCCGGGAAGTGGCATAACGTTTATTAAGTGCTGAAATAAAAGAATTGTCGACCCAGAATTCTACACTCAACAAAAATATCCTTCTATAATGAAGGGAAAATCAAGACATCCTTAGGTGAAAACCAAGGGTTTGTCTCTAATATGTCTACCATGAAAAATGGCTAACAGAAGTTCTCCAAACAAAAAGGGAATGCTAGAAGAAGGAATCTTGGAACATCAAGAAGGAAAAACAATGGAAAAGTGAAACTATGGGCAAATGCTTGTATTTCCTTTTCCTGTTGAGTTTTCCAAATAATGTTTGACAGTTGAAGCAAAAACTTATAGTACAGTCTGATATGATTTTAAATGTATGTAGAAAAATATTTAATACAATTATGCAGGGTGGCCATAACATTTGTGTGCAATTTAAAACAATGTCAAATTTAAAATTACACATGTTGGGGGGAATGGGTGGAGGGAGGGGGATTCGAGGGTTCACTTCTGTGGTTCATCCTACAAGGGTACAAGTGAATCTTTCTATGAGTAGAATATGAATGTTTTAACACAATAACTAAGAAAATTACATGAAGGCTATGTTAACCAGTTTGATGGAAGTGTTTCGGATTGTTTGTGAAAACACCACACTGTACCCCAGAAGTGCATTAATGTACACAGTTACTATCAATAAAAAAATAATAATAAAAATAAATAAATAAATAAATAAAATTACACATGAACTTTATGACCACCCTGTATTATAAACAAGGAAAGGGTAAGAATGTAAAGGGAGGTAAGGTTTCTACATATTATCCACAATAGTAAAATGACTACATCAGTAGATTTATTTCAGCTCTTTATAAATGTTATCCCACTTCCTTATGGTCTTCTTGCACATTATGTATATATAATGTAATATCCAGAGCAACCACTAAAAATGTTATATAAAGAGTTAAACTCAAAACCACTACAGATAAATCTAAATTTAATTCTAAAAAAAAGTTCAAATAACCCATAAGAAGGCAGGAAAAAGAAAATAGAGAAACTAAAATCAGAGAGGAAAAATAAACATATAAAATGACCAACATAAATCAATAAGTACATTAAATGTAAATGGCCTAAATATATCAATTAAAAGATGGATATTGGCAGAGTAGGTTAAAAACATGACACAACTATATGTTGTTTATAACATACTTCAAATATAAAAATATATCCAGATTTAAAACAGGATGAACAATATATGAGAAATATGTAGGACACTACAAAAGTTTCAAGATATAAAAATTAAGAAACACAAAATCGTTTTACTATATTTGCTCAAAATAACTGTGATGACATTCTATGCACTTTTGCATTCTTGTAAACGATTTTTAAAAACACTCTTTCCACTCATTTTGTTCAAGTGCTATAAGTTCACTTTTGCCAGCATAAATAGTTTTTTCAGGGTGGGAGAACCTTCTTCCAGGGTGTGTGATTTTTTTACTGTAAGGAACAGGAAATAAGCACATGGGGGCCAGGTCAGGACTGTAGCATGGATGAGTCATAAGTTTAGACTTTGTGGACTCTAGGAGCTTAATGGTGATAGTGGCTATGTGAGCAAATGCATTGTCATGGTGCAAGGTGGTCTCCTGAAGTTCTATCCTTGGCCACCATTCTTGAAGTTTCCCAAAAACTTTTGGTAGGCCTACTATTGTCTACCACTGACCACTAACAGTCCTTTGTTCTTCCAGAGGAATAGCTGTGACATAACTACTTTTGAAAACAAAGTTGTCCCCATTTTCTTTCCAATACTTTGGGTCACTTCACTTTCATTGGTAGATTTTCATCGGGAAAAATCCAGACTGTTGACCAACACTTATTTCCTGGATCAAACTGGTAAATCCAGGCTTCATCACCAGTAATAATGTCAGAAATGCATCTAGACTTGCCTCCATCGAATCTGACTGACATTTCTTCACACCATTCAAAATAGATGCACATTTAGTCATCTGTCAAAGTGAGGCACCAAACTATCCCGACCTAAAGATAATTTTGCAGAATTTTGAACACTGCTGGTGCTACAATCTGTAGTGCCATTCCAATGTCCTTAAATGTCACTTGATTGTTTTCACAAACCTTTTTTCCATAGCAGTGTGTTTTCCCCATTACTGCAGACACCAGATACCATTCCTCTCCTTGTCTTTCAGTGAAGTTCAGTCTCTTCTAAACTCTTAAATCTATAATTGTCACACCAGAAGGTATCAGGTCCCCAAAAGCCCATTGCAAATGCTCAAGGCTCAAGACTCATTCAACCCATTTTTAAAATAATCAAATGAAAATGCTCTCTTCCAGCTCGGCAACCATAGCTCAGTAGTTAGGGCACCGGCCACATACACCAAGGCTGGCAGGTTTGAACTTGGCCCAGGCGTGCTAAACAACAATGACAACAACAACAACAAAAATAGCTGGGCATTATGGCAGGTGCCTATAGTCCCAGCTACTTCGGAGGCTGAGACAAGAGAATCGCTTAAGTCCAGGAGTTTGAGGTTTCTATGAGCTGTGATGCCACAGCACTCTATCAAGGGTAACATAGTGAAACTCTGTCTCAAAAAAAAAAAAAGAAAGAAAGAAAGAAAGAAAATGCTCTCTTCCCAACTCCATAGCTGACACTAAGTGCCACATGGATAGAAACAAATGAAGCCCTCCCAGCAACACTGATAAGCTGAGCAAGTTGAAACTTACACAAGTGAAATCAGAAATAAATAATTCAAATGATTTTATCCCTACTAAAGAAATGTGCTTAAAAACAATCTGCCAAAACTTATACAAGAAGAAATAAACAGATTACATGCATGTCTATATAAAAAACCCAAGAGTCAACAGAAAAGCTCCTGGAACCAATACGTGATTATAGCAAGATTGCATTATACCAGGTTAATATACGAGATTTAATCACTTTTCTATATGCTATCAATGAAATAGTAGAATGATAAATTAGAAACACAATACTATTTACATTAGCACCCCAAAGAATGAGATACTTAGATATAACCTAAAAAAATACAGTAGAACCTCTGTAAGTTAACCACCCAAGGGACTGTAACAAACTGGTCAACATAAGGAATTTCCATTGAATACATGTGGTACATGTCTGGTCCATGAAAATTAGATCAACTTATGGAGGTGGTTAATGTAAGGAAGTGGTCAGCTACGGAGATTCTATTGTATATACAAGAGCAATATGAGGAAAACTATAAAACTCTGATGAAAGAAAATCAAAGACAAAATAAAATCAAAGAACTAAATAAATGGAGAGATTTTCCATGTGCATGGATAGAAAGACTCAATATTGTCAAGATGTCAGTTCTTCCTACACTAACCTATAGATTTCAGTGCAATCCCAATCAATATTTCAGCTAGTTATTTCACAATATCAACAGACTGATTCTAAAGTTTATGTGGGGGGCGGCACCTGTGGCTCAAAGGAGTAGGGCCCCGGCCCCATATGCCAGAGGTGGTAGGTTCAAACCCGGCCCTGGCCAAAAACTGCTAAAGTTTATATGGAAAGACAAGAGGCTCGAAATAGCCCACATAATATTGAAAGACAAGAACAAAGCCAATTTACGTGGTCAGTAGGACTGACCCTGCCCTATTTCAAGACTTACTATGAAGTTCCTTTGAAGTGCTGGTGAACAAAAATAAACACATAATTCAATGGAGCTGAATAGAAAGTCTAGAAGTAAACTCACATATATGTAGGCAACTAATCTTCCGCAAAGGAGGAAAGCCAAGGCAATTCAATGGAGCAAAAACAGTCTTTTGAACAAACAGTGCTAGAGCAACTGGATATTCTCATGCAAAAAAACGAAAAGTGAATCTAGACACAAACCTCACACCCTTCACAAAAATTAACTCAAAATCGATCATAGACCTAACAGGTAACATGCAAAACTGTAAAATTCCTAGAGTACATAAGAGAAAATCTAATAATCTTGGGTACAGTGGTAACTTTTTAGATACGACACCAGGGACATGACTCATTAAAGGAATAATTGATAAGCTAGACTTCATTGAAGCTAAAACTTCTGCTCTGCAAAACAAGCTATGTTTTATCATCAGGGAGATGCAAATTAAAATAACAATGAGATGTGACTACACAGCTATTAGAATGACAAATCAAAACACTGACACCACCAAATGCTGACACTCCTTCCCTGGTTCTTAAACCACCTAAGATACTGCAGTGGCCTTCGTAAAGTTAAGACCTTTTTACTCTCAGTTAGCTCAAGTCAATTCTTGTCCCTTGGAAATAAAAATTACTGCCCCAAATACCAAGGCTTGAGCTCTGACAGTTTAAATACCATTAAATAAATACAGTCATGCATCACTTAATGACGGAAATATGTTCTGAGAAATGTATTCTTGGGCAATTTCATCTTTGTGCAAACATCATAGAGTGTTCTTCCACAAGCCTAGATGGCATAGTCTACTACACATGAGGCTATATGGGATAGCCACCTGCTCCTAAGCTGTAAATGTGAATACTGCAGACAACTGTAATGCAATAGTATTGGTGCAACTAAACAAATACAAACACAGAAAAGGCACAGCAAAAACGTGCTATAAAAAATTGATAGGGCACTTACCATGAATGGAGCTTTCAAGACTGAACATTAGTTGCTCTGGGTGAGTCAGTGAATGAGGGGTAAGTGAATGTGAAGGCCCAGAACATTACCATACACTACAGTAGACTCTATAAACACTGGAAACTAAATTTATTTTTAAATTTTTCCCTTTTTCATAAATTATGTGTCCAGGAATTTATCCATTTCCTCTGGGTTGGCGTGAAGTTGCTCACATTGTCTCTAGTGATTGTATTATTCATTGTGGTGTCTCCTTTTTCATTTTTGATTTTATTTGGGTCTTCTCTCTTTTTTTCTTAGCTACCCCAGCTAATGATTTGTTGATTTATCTTTTCAAACAACCAAATTTTTATTTGCTTTGTTGATGTTTCATATTTTTTGACCTCATTTTTATTTCTGCTCCAATTTTTATTATTTATTTCCTTGTAATAATTTTGGCTTTGGTTTGTTCTTGCTTTTCTAGTTCCTGGAGAAACATCAAGCTGTTTATTTGAAATCTTTATAGTTTTTGGATGTATGCATTTATTGTTATAAACTTACCTCTTAATATTTCTTTTCCTGTGTCCTACAGGTTTTGATATGTTGTTTTTCTATTATCATGTACTTTTAGGAATTTTTAAAATTTCCTTCTTAATTTCCTCCACCACCCATTGGTTCTTTTTTGTTGAATTTCTAAGTATCTGTATAGTTTTGAATGTTCCCTTTGTCATTGATTTCCAGTGTTATTTCATTGTATTCAGATAAGATAGTTGGCATGATTTTGATTTTTTAGAATTTTTTGAGACTTTTGTGTCCTAACATATGGTCAATCCTGAAGAATATTCCATGTGCTGATAAAAGAATATATATTCTGCAGATACTGAGTGAGGTGCTCTGTAACTGTCTGCTAGGTCCATATGGCCTGTAATGCAGTTTAAATCTGATATTCCTTTGTTGATTTTCTGTCTAGATGGTCCGTCCAGTGTTGAGAAGTCCCCAACTATTGTTGTATCAGGGTATATCTCTCCTTTAAAATCTAATATTTGTGGTACATATCTGGGTGCTCTGGTGTTGGGTGCATATATATTTACAATTGTCATACTCTTTTGCCTAATCGATCCAATTATTATTATATAATGTCTTTCTTTGTCTCTTTTCATAGCTTTTGACTTTAAGTCTTCAAATATAAGTATAGCTACTATTGCTTGCTTTTGATTTTTATTTGCATGGAATACAGGCAGTCCCCAAGTTACAAATGTCCAACTTACTTACAATTCACACTTGTAATAAGTCCTCAAGGTGCAAATATCTGACTGACATATGACTTGCACTTATAAACAGAGGCTATTACAGGTAAAAGGTAAATGTACTTATTCCAATTTACATACAAATTCAATGTAAGAACAAACATACAAAACCTATCTCATTCATAACCTGGGGAAGGCCAGTATCTTTGTTTTTTTGTTTTTTGGGGTTTTGTTGCAGTTTTTGGCTGGGGCTGGGTTTGAACCTGCCACCTCCGGCATATGGGGCCAGTGCCCTACTCCTTTGAGCCACAGGCACCACCCCCAGTATCTTTTTCAATCCCTTCACTTTCAGTTTGTATGTCGTTAGAGGGAACATGAGTTTCTTGTAGGCAGGATAGAGTGGATCCTTTTTACTGTGTTTCGCAGAAAATAAGACCTACCCAAAAATAAGCCCTAGCAGGATTTCTATGCATTTGTTAAATATAAATTCTACCCCAATAATAAGACCTAGTGATGGGCCTGGCTATGCAGACAGCCATGCCATGTATTTCATCATGGAGCGGTAAGGAAGACTGGAATACCTTTTATCTGCCACAGCGCCTTTCTCCGAGCCATTTGCACTTGCGCAGGTGGTAACCATGGTCGCAGGCATCTTATTGTACACATGCAAGTTCATGCATCACTAGTGCCAGCCCCAGCAACAAGGTCAGCTCCCCCTGTCAGGTTCCAGAAGATGACTTAACTGTATTTGAATAAATGTAGATCATTGTATTATACTTAATAAAAATAAGACATCCCCTGAAAATAAGCCCTAGTGTATCTTCTTGAGAAAAAATAAATATAAGACAGTGTCTTGTTTTCAGGGAAACATGGTATTTTTTATTTTATTTATTCTCTCTTTTTTTTTTTTTTTAGAGACAGAGTCTCACTTTGTCGCCCTTGGTAGAGTGCTGTGGCATCATAGCTCATGGCAACCTCCAGCTCTTGTGCTTAGGCGATTCTCTGCCTCAGACTCCTGAGTAGCTGGGAATATAAGCACCCACCACAATGCCCAGTTATTTTTTTGTTGCAGTTTGGCTGGGGCTGGGTTCAAACCCACCACCTTGGACTATGGGGCCAGCACCCTACTCACTAGTCACAGGCGCCACCCTGGATCTTTTTTATTTTTTATCTACTCAGCCAGTAAAATTTTTTAAATGGAGAATTCAATTGGTTTAATTTAGGGTTATTATTAGTAGATGGGAATTTACTCCTGTCAGTTTACTGGTTTCTGTTTGTTGTTAGTTCCTTACTTCCTCTCTTAATGTTTTCTTTTGTGGTTGGGTGGTCTGCTGTAGTGATAAGGTTTGGGTCCTTTCTCTTTCTCCTTTGAACGTTGGCTTTTGTACCAGTGAGTTTTATAGTTTTGCATGTTTTCCTTCTTTTTCCCTTCCAGATGTAAGACTCCTTTGAATATTTTCTGTAAGACCAGTGGATTGTGATGAATTCTCTTAGTTTTTGCTTGCCTGTGAAATTGTTTATTTCTCTTTCATTTCTGAAGGCTAGTTTTCCTGGGTATAACATTGTTGGTTGGCAGTTTTTTTCTTCCAGTACTTCAACTGCATTATCCTATTCTCTCCTGACCAATACAGTTTCTGCTGAGAATCCACTGATAATCCAATGAGGATTCCCTTATATGTGACCTGCTGCATTTCTCTTGCTGCTTTTAGAACTCTTTCTTTGTCTTTGCCTTTGTCAGCTTGCCTGTACTGTGCCTCAGAGAGGACCTATTTGGGTTGAATCTATTTGGGGTTCTTTAAGCTTCCTGAACCTGGATGTGCCTCTCTCCCAGGGTTTAGGAAGTTATCAGCTATTGTTTCATTAAGTGTTTTCTTACCTTTTACCTTCTCTTTTCCTTCTTAAATGACTCTAATGCATATATTTGTTTTCTTAATGGTGACCTATAAATCCTATAGGCCTTCTTTAGTTTATTTTATTCTATTTTCATTTTCTTTTTCTTTTGCTATTTCAAAAGACCTATCTATGGTCTGTTGCCAGGTCTATTGTTTAAGGTTTGGTTGCACTTTTATTTCATTTATTAAATTCTTTAGCTGTCGGATTTGTTTGGTTCTTTTTTTATGTCTATGTCTGTTGAACTTCTCATTCAAATATGAACTGTTTTCCTGATTTTATTGGATTGTCTATCTGTGTTTTCTTGCATCTCACTAAGATTGCTTGAGATTATTTCGGATTCTTTTTCTAGCATTTCATATTTTTTTTATGATTAGGATCTGGTGACTGGAAAATTATAATGTTCCTATGGAGATATCACGTTTTCTTGCTTTTTCATGTTTGATGTGTCCCAGTATTGATTTCTATGGATCTAGTGGAGAAGTCACTCATCTCTTTCAGTTTTATAAAATAGGCTTCCTGATGAGTGGGGAAAGACTTAAACATATGAATGGGTCATAGGGTATTGGTTTGACAGGGTGCATTGGCTTTGGTTCTAGGTGGACTCAGCAGTGTAGTCTCCGTGTAGTTTCTTCAGCTGTAATCCACACTAGTGATATTTGCAAGTGTCTGAGTGTCCACACATTGTGTGGTAGTGGTACAGCTTTGCCAAAAGTAAGCTCACCAGCTGTTTCTCAGGTCAGGAGTACATGCATGCACATGGTAGGTAAGCCAACTTGAGATGGTAACTGGGGCCACAGGGCTGCTATTCTGGATAGGAACATGGTCACATAGTTGCTCAGCTGGCCTAGGGGTGGGCCTGCCAGGAGCAGCTTGTGGAGCTATTTCTCAGGCCCAGAATGTAGATATAAGGCTGCTCAGCTGGCCTGGGACATGTCTGCTGGGGATGGCCCCTGGGGCTGTTTCTTGGGCCCAGGACACAGCCACAGGGCTGCTTGGCCAGCCTGGGGATTTCGCCTCACAAGGGTGGCCTATGGGGCAATTTCTCAAACCCATGAAACAAGCACACTGATGCCTGGCTGGCCTGAGGTATGTCTGCCAGGGATGGCTTATTGGGATGTTTTTTAGGCCCTGGGTGCAAGTGCATAGCTTTTCTGCTACTCCAGGGGTAAGTTAGCTGCTCCAAGGCTTGGAGGTCTCTCCTGTTTGGGGAGGGTACATGGCAGTACGGCCAGCTCAAGGAGTGGGTTCACCCAAGGTAGGACTGCCAGGCTATTTCTCTGGCTAGATATAAGAGTGGCAAGTCTCCCCGCCATGAAAGACCAGAGTCACAGCCAATCCTGGGCCTAGGCTTCATGCTGCTGGGTTGTGGGCACTCAGCTACCTGTGTGGGCTAAATGAAGATGGAGCCCCAGCCCTGGAGAGCTTCAGTGACCCCCAGAGCAGGGTTCACTTCAGAGGTGGTCCTGGCCTTAAATGGCACTGTGCTTCTGTGGTATGGCTCACAGAGGAGTTGGGGGATTGGAGGGGGTGCATACATTGTGCTCCTAATCTGGAGTAATTCAGCTCCATAATTTCCTAAGAGCTCTCCAAACTGGACTTGGGGCTTGCAAGGACTATGGGATGCTTCTGTAGTAAAGACTGTAGGTGTTTACAGCGGCATTGGTGGCTGGTGTAATCTTCTGCTTACCTTTTCCCAAAAATGGGAAATCCCTCCTGGTTCTAAGCAGATACAATCTAGGTGGGGGAGACAGGGCTGCATGGCTCCTGATGCCTCCACACTGCCCTCCTGGACTTCCAGTCATCACAGGTGTGTCTGCACTCCCCACTGCACCCCATGACTCTCTTGACGCTCCAGTCAAATCTCATCCATTTATTTGTCTCAGCCCTTCCTTGTAGGGGGAAGAAATGCCAGGCATCTCCGGTCAGCCATATTGCTAACGTCACTCTCTAAAACATTATTATCTTTATAGCAGCTCTCTGAAACATGAACCTCATTTCAATAGTCAGTGTTTATAATGAAGTAAGTCAACCAGGAATCTAATCCTAACTCTTTTAAAGATTATGCTGCTCAAACCCCCCAACCCCTGGCATGCCATGACCTCTGCACACCCTTCAGCTCTACTGTAACCTTATGGGACCATCGTTGTATTTGCTGTTGTTGAACAAAACATTAGTACAGGGCACAAAACTGTAATTTTCACTTAAGAATAAATATACTCTAGACTTCATTTGCCCTCAAGCCACAGGACCAACCTGCAACGTGAGGAAGCCAATGGGATGATTACGACAATAACAACACAGAACTGGGTGAATAGAGAAAATTTCCTTCCTCTCTCCGTATTGATTTCATACTCTGTAAAACAGGGATAGTGGCAATAACAAAAGATCCGTATGTCCCTACCTTTTCTCTCCTTCAAGAATCAGATTAAAGATGATGCCTATGACTCAAGGAGTAGGCCACTGGGCCCATATACCAGAAGTGGTGGGTTCAAACCCAGCCCCAGCCAAAAACTGTAAAAAAAAAAAGAATCAGCTTAAATGTCACCTGTCTTCATAGTCTGTCCTCCTTCCTCATCTTCACATAACTTCTTCCTCCTCTCCACTCCTATAACTGTATCTAAATTACTCCCCACTTTTAATCTTGTGTTATAATTAGGTGAACATGTCTGATATTCCCTAAACTGTAAATTCCCAAAGACAAGCATTCGTTTAATCTTTATCGGTCCACCCATAGTGCCTGGTATGAAACAAAGTGGGAAGTGAATATTTGTTGAAAGAATAAATAAAGAACAAATTGGGACAAGATATGAGGAATCCCTTTTAAAAAGTATAAACCATAAATTATAAAGTGTAAATGTGCTCCACATACACAAAGTCTGATCACTGCCTTACTGATGGTGTGATCTGGTTGTAGTATTTTAAACCCTTTGGGTTTATCACAAATTCTGATCTATGAACAAAGATCGTGGGGAGAGCCCAGCTGTATTCTGTTTGCTTTTGTTTTTGATTTCTACCACTCCTAATTTTAAAGAAATGAAAACGAAGGTTGGGTACAATAAAATCTCTGTTCCCATAAAGATAAAAGGGAGAAATTGGAAATTATACAGAGGAAGTGGGGGAGATAAGTTAACTGGAATCGCAGGTGAAATAGTCACTGTAGTTGAGCTTCCTTGTAGCCAAGGCAAAAAAGCAAAGTCATAGTTCTCATTGTTAGAAAAAAAAAGATCATACTAGTTATCAGGAAAGATAAACCCTTTCCCAGAACTACCTTCTCGAAGGAATTATGGCATCGTTCCTTTAAAAAAAGGAACAACATTGTGGGTAATATGCTGGCCTGCCCCAATACTAAGTCAGCAAGGCTGCTGCTGAAGAGTTTGTAGCCTGGAATAGCCCTGCTCTTAAGGGAGGGTCTGAAAAGGCTTGCAGCAAAGAGCTAGTTCCCAGCCAACAAACATCTAGCACCAACAGCTGCACAAACTGACCAGTCACATTATTATTTAATGTTGCCTGGTTGGTTGCAGGAAAATGCCTGCCTCACGTAACTATTTTCAATCTGGCATGAGATTGGGCTTTCTGATGATACTTTGCCATTAAAGTGAGGTATCAATTAAAAGACATCAGGACTCCTGAGTATAAAACATAAGCCATGATAATATATTGGTTTCCCGTTTATTGAGACAAAGGGCATGTGCCAAATTCATCTAAAATTTGTCAAGTGTTTGCAAGTTAAAGAGAAGAGTTTTGCACAGAGGTGGGGGGTAAGGAAACTGCAGCAGAAAGTCTGGCTTGTGAACCTGAGAGGGGAGTACTGGGCTTTTGTTGCTCTATTCTGCTTTTGTGTCTTTGAAAATACTATAATAAAAAATGCACTTAAAACACTTATCATGCAAACTTCTGAATATGAAAAGGGATTTGAACCCTGTAGGGCACCATCCTGGGGTGACTGACACTCCAGTGCCTGCTGCTGGGACTCAACAGCTCCCTAAGTCCCCAGCTACACATGTAGGCTTTGTGCTGGTGTCCTGGCCAAGGGCACCGGGTGACCCAGTGGATTCTGAATCCTCCTAGAAGCATCTTAAATAATGAGCTGATTGTTCCCACCCAGTGGCTGTGCTTCGCTCCCTCACTGCCTGCACAAGAAACTTTGACCCTCAGTGAAGGGGGGTGGTCAAGGAAGAAGGGCTCAGGCCATCCCTTGAGTAGGGGAGGGAGAATGTGGTGCTGACCCTAGGGATCTGTGGGTCTGGGATGGGAATAAAGAGGAAGAAGGAACAGAAACAGGAGGCAAAGAGGGGTCCCCCCCCCCAGGGAAGCCAGTTAGCTTTGCCCCCTGGAGCTACAGAAGCCACAAAACAGAGCCTGGAGCAGAGTCCGGGTGGAGGAGGGGTGTCGGAGGAGGGGTGTCGCCATGCTGGAGTGGAGGTTGTGACCTGGAAGTGAGGGGAGCGTGCAGAGGGTGAACCCTCCCCTCCCAGAGCCAAGTTCAGAGTCTGCACATTGCAGAGCCCGGGTTTGGGTAGCTGCCACAATTTAATTACATGAAGATTGGCCCAAGAAAGGGATATGTCCAAACCAGGAGCAAAGAGACTAAGAAGGAAGCTCTCTCTGGCCCCCTGAGCTCAGCGGCCCTTGTCCCCAAGCAGCAGCCAGCTTTGCTCTTTTCTTCCCTTTGAAGAAAGCAGAAAAAGAGCATGCTTTGATTTTCCTAAAACAAGCCCTGTGTTGAGAAAGGAGATAAGCCCAGCCTTCGCTGGCTTAGGCTTCCCCAAGCCAGGGAAGTCACACTTCATATTTCCCACTGGAAAGTCCAAAAGGGCCAGGCCTTGTGCAGGGCAGAAGGGGGAGAGGCTGCCGCCGGCCTTCTTCAGGCTGCCAGCCAGGCCTGCGTGTCCAGATCCAGCACGAAAGGGACCTTGGTGGCTGATGTTCATGGAGGTGCCTCATTCCAAGCCCTGGGCATTGGACAAGTGACCTTCCTGGGGAGGACCATTGCCCACTAAGAAGCTGCCTGAGTAACACAGCCGGGAGAGGCAGGAAGGGGAAGGGGGAGTGGGAAGAGTCCCCTTTCTCTCTGCCTGCACCTCCAGGCACATGTGGGGTGATAAGAACAGTGGGGCCTTCAACATTCCAAGCACCTGCCTGGTCTCACTCAGTCCCCTCAGCAAACACACCAGGAAGGTGCCACTATGATCTCCATTTACAATTAAGGGAACCAAACACAGGGGGAACCAGCATCACCTGAAGTCACTGTAGTGACTGGGGTTTGACCCAGAGCTTTGAGCTGGATCCCTATGGCTCAGCCCTCTCTCTCCACAGCTGCCTGGCTTCCCATGTCCCCTCCACGCTCCTTTCCAGATGTGATTCTGCCCTCAAGGCCCTCACCTGGGCTCGTCCCCACTGATGAGCTGTGTCCCACCCACAGACCACACCTGTGAGCCCCTCAGCCTCCCAGCTCCTCTGCTTGGGCCTCTATTTGCAACCCTCTCATCAGACTCCTCCCAAAAGCCCATAAGGGTGTGAATATATAATATATATATAAATGTGTATATTCCTCTTTCACTGAAAAAGGCAACACCACTAGACCCCCCCCAAAGGAAAGAATGAAAAAAAGAAAAAAAAATAGAATGTTCCCCCCATATCTGGCTCAAATATCCTTTTCATTTTTGTCCCATTGGGCTTGCCAAGCCAGTCTCTTAAGATGAAGTGGGAGGACTCAGATGCCAGCGGCAGCACACCCAGGCTCTGAGTGAGCAGATGGACTCATACCCCAGACACACAGATAAAGGCCCAGGCCTGCTCCTGAGACAAGGCGAGCAGAGCCCCAGGGCAGGACATCACCGACCGCTGACTGACCGTGGCCACAGTGGTGTTGACCAAGGGTCACTGTGGGCTAACAGGGGCCCATGAAGAATACTGTGTCTAAGACATGGGGACAAGGGGCAAGAATCTGCAAGAACCTCTCAGAAATAATCTATTCAAAACAAATGCTGCAAAGAAGCCGGTTTCTTAAGTGAGGACAATAATCTAAGAAGCTATAACTCGTCTCCGGTGAAGCCCTTGGTCACCAGGAAGGAATATGGAGGAGGAAATTTGGCAGATTTTGCCCCTGGCGTTGGCAGACAGCACCCTGACCAGCCATTACATGTACCATGTTTCCCTGAAAATAAGACCTACCCCCAAAATAAGCCCTAACAGGATTTCTATGCATTTGTTAAATATAAGCCCTACCCTGATAATAAGACCTAGTGATGAGTGTGGCCATGCATTTTGGCATGGAAAGACATCCCCTGAAAATAAGCCCTAGTGTGTCTTCTTGAGAAAAAATGAATATAAGACAGTGTCTTATTTTTGGAGACAATATTTCTATCTACTTCTAGAAATGTCTGGAGTGAGCCTGGCTCTACAGGGCTTGTGCCACTTCCCTTAAGTAATTTTTCCTTTCTTTCCTCAGCTTTTATTTCCTGAGCTGCCTTCTAAATTTAATTTTCCAACTAGATATTGCTACAAAATAGAAGCCAACCATAACAACAGCAGTCATTACCATATATTGGATTCCTGCTCAGTGCTGTCTAGGTATTTCCTCATTAAACGGTCACAATACCCCTCTGAGTCAGAGTCATTTTACAGATGTGGCCGTATCTGCCTCTGGTTAAATTCCTCCGAGCAGATGGTGGTCTAACGTGTTAGTGCTGTGTCTGGCATGTGTGATAGACTCTCAGTTATTTGTTCAATTAAATCGAACGGGATTTAACAACCCTCTGGGATTAGGAACACCACCCCTCCTTACCATAAATTGCCTTTTTCCTTTATTACCATAGTAATAGAAATAGTTAACATTCATTGGTCGTACTAAGCACCTGATGCATTGCCTTCATTATTTAATCTGCTGCAAAAGTCTAATTTTCCCCATTACAAAGGCAGCTCTAGAGGTTTAGAGAAGCTGTGACAAAGGGGCAAAATCAGGACCTGAGCACATTCTCAAATTAAGAGTCAAACTTGGGGGTTGAGGGGTATCTCCACAGTTCATTGCTACACAGCCGCCTCCCTAACACCATGATGTCCAGCACTTTCTCACAAATTTCTACTTTAAATGTTCAGCCTAGATCCTTCCAATGTTTTCCACACATACTATTTGTAGATTATCAAAATGATGATGATACTATACTGATCTGCAGTTTCTTTAACTTAACAATTCTAGGCACCTTTCCATATGAGTATATGTTTAGCTTGTTATGAGCTAAATTGTGTTTCTCCCAAATTCATATTTTGAAGTCTTAACCCTCAATACCTCAGGATGTGACTGTGCTTGGAGATATGTCTCTAAAGAGGTAATTGAGTTATATAGAGGTCATTAGGGAGGGCCTTATTCCAATATGATTGATGTTCTTATAAAAAAAAAAAAAAGCAAAAAGGGTAAAACACAGACCCACTCAGAGGGAGGACCGGTGAAGACACAGGCAGAAGACAAACCAGGACAGAGGCCTCCAGAGAAACCAACGTGCTGACACTCGATCCTGGACTTCCAGCCTCCAGAACTGTGAGAACATTTCTCTCTTTCTTTTTTTTTTTCTCTTGAGACAGAGTCTCACTCTGTCACCCTGGGTAGAGTGCCATGGCAGCATAGTTCACAGAAACCTCAAACTCTTGGGCTTAAACAAGCCTCTTGCCTCAGCCTCCCAAGTAGCTGGGACTAGAGGCACCTGCCACAATGCCCAGCTAGTTTTACTATTTTTAGTAGAGATGGAGTCTTGCTCTTGTTCAGGCTGGTCTCAAACTCCTGAGCTCAACTAACCCACCTGCCTCAGCCTCCCAAAGTGCTAGGATTACAGGCAGGAGCTGCCACATCTGGCCAGAAAATTACTTTCTATTGTTGAAACCACTCCAGCCTGTGGTCCAAATAAATTAATACATAGCTCTACCACATATCTCTCTTTTTTTTTTTTTTGAAACAGAGTCTCACTATGTCACCCTCAGTAGAGTGCCATGGGGTCACAGCCCACAGCAACCTCAACCACTTGGGCTTAAGCAATTCTCTTGCCTCAGCCTACCAAGTAGCCGAGACTACAGGTGCCCACCACAACAGCCAGCTATTTTTTGGTTGCGGTTGTCATTGTTGTTCAGCAGGGCCAGGCCAGGTTCCAACCCGCCTACCTCGGTGTATGTGGCTGGTGCCCTAAACCACTGAGCCACAGGTGCCAAGCCTAACACATATCTCTTTAACTGCCACATAGAATTCCATTTTGTAAATGTATCATGATTCTTTTGTTTTTGACACAGAGTCTCATTCTGTCACCCTGAGTAGAGTGCTGTGGCATCACAGCTCATAGCAATCTCAAACTCTTGGACTTAAGCAATCCTCCTGCCTCAGCCTCCCAAGTAGCGGGACTACAGATGCCCACCAGGATGCCCAGCTAGTTTTTCTATTTTTAGTAGAGACAGGGTCTCTCTCTTGCTCAAGTTGGTCTTAAATTTCTGAGGTTAAGCAATCCACCCACTTGACCTCCCAGAGTGCTGGGATTACAGGTGTGAGCCACCTACCATAAATACTTCAAGCAATTCTCTTTTGGGTAGGTATGTGAGTTCCTTTCTTCTCCCTTTCTTTTCTTTCTTTTTTTCTTCCCTCTTTTGTTTTCTTCTCTCTTGCTTCTCAATTGCAAACACCACTGCAGTGATCATTCTCACAGGCATCCTCTGACATGTCTGCAAGTGAGCAAGCCTTTGTATAGGTTAGATTCACCATCAAAGAGCTGTCACATCAAACAAGAAGCCTATTTTATAAGTCAGCAAATCCTGCCTGCGCATTAAGTTTTGCAGTGTATGGTTTGTTAGATAACTCATCACAGCCCTTTCCTTGTACTGAATTAGCTTCCTCTTTATCCTCTACATGATCTGTTTCATTTTTTTCATTGCCTTTGACCTTTTGCATAGAGGGAGTTAAAAAAGGGAAAATAAAGTCATTCACATATCTAACTCTGGAAAATGACAGAACCCTCAGCTCCCCAGAAGTCAGGGAGCCTGTTATATCTTTCCTTTCAGCTGGGGGTCATCATCCCTCGAGTTCCCTAAGCAATTCCTTAAACTTGTCCAGACCATACTGAACGACCAGGAAGCAATGCAACCGTAGCAGTCAATATGGTTGCCGTTGCTAAATATGTCACTGTTGTTATTGCTAAATCCCTCCAGGAATAGCTCTAGGTGGAGACGGGCAGCAGCGTGGCAGAGTTGGAGAGTTCTCCACAGACGGTTTCAAAGAGCTCAACACATTCACACAGAGACTCATTTCTGGCACAAAGCATGGAGATCTATATTCTTCTCTCCTCATTTCTCTTACCTAAAAAAGTCAATACCACAGGATCTCGAAGTACTACCTCCTTGTTTAGAAACTGGACTCTCAATTGCTACGGTTCAGCGTAAACTTTCTGGGCAGAAGTCAAGCCCCCCACAGCCCTGTGCTACTCTCCTCCTGCCCAGCACCCCGCCCAGGCCCAGCACCCCTGCCCCTCACCAGCTCCTTCACCCCCACCCCGCAGGGGTCCTCAGTCATCCTCACCTCATGCCTTTGCTCGGATCAATTACACGGTACCACCATTAGTTTGTGAGCTCTCAGAGCACAGAATCTCTGTTTCATCCTTTATACTTCCGGAGCATACTGAGAAAATAATAAAATATTCAAAGAGGAAAAGGAGGAGGAAAAAAACAGGGAAGGACATGGCCCCTGCCTCAAGGAGGTTACCCTCCAAGTCCCCCAGGTGCCTCCAGGCCCTCTTCCCAGCCTCCAAATTTGAGCCATGCTTTTCTCATTCATTTCAATGCCTCCTCCATAAAACGTTTTGGGGCTACTCCATAGTATTTTGCATTTCCAAGTAGATACACAATGCCCTGATCTGGACCGGAGGCCCTTGAAGGACGAGGAGGACGCTTGGGCTTCTTTCTTATTCCCCACAGCTTCAGGTGCACACACACACTCCAATCGGCAGTTATTAAACTGAGCTGAAAATACCGCCCACAGCTAAACCCATTCTCCTCTGATGCTTGAGATACCAGCTGAGATAGGAACTTAGCTGTTTAGAAGCGGTGAGAACCCAGGAGGAACCATTCTTACTATTTCTAGCCCTAAATCCTACCAAGCCAGTTATCACTTGCTGGCTTTTATAAAATGTCAGTTTTCTAATCTGCGAAATGGAGATAATAAAACGTAGTTTATAGACTCATTATGAAAACAAACAACATGTTATATATAAACACTTATAACGTGTACAACATGTAAACGCCTAACAGTGGCTGTGTGTTGAAAGCCGTCTGTTAACAATACCAGCGGCGGCCTTCTCATTATCCATCTTGGTTTCCAAAGGGTGCCAGGTTTCTTTCCCAAGACCCACACACAGAAATGCAGTGATGAGAGCTGCCCACTGGGCGGCAGTGTAGAGTTCCAAGCAGCTTTTGTTTGGTAGGTTATGGGCATGATACCTGCAGGGAAGAAATAGGAATACCCAAGTATCACTTTCCTGGTCCCTGACATCTAAAACTACTTTCAGGAGGAATTAAGGAAACCACAGGGGTTTATCTACAGCCTGAGATATCTCAAACCCTTCTCCTTGGAGTGCAACCTCCCCATGGAAGGGCTGGTAGACATGCCTTGCTGAGGAACTTCCAAAGAGGAGCAGAGAAGAATGGAAATGTCCAGAGCATACCGTGGAAAAGACACATCTCCTTTTGTGTCAGAAGAAATGGCAGACAAAATCCCTTTGGAGCTGAGATTTTCAGTTTATGGAATTGATGAGTCTTAGAGCTTGAAGGGGACATGTAATTAATGATCAAGTCCAATGCCTCATCTAATCTAGCACATGAGGACAGGAGCACCCAGAGAGGTCAAGCCGTTGGCACAAGTGATAGAGCCTGGACGGAAGGCTGGGTCTCCTGGCTTCCCAGGCCACCAGAGCCGTGTCTAAATGTACCAACACACAGTGTGTACCCTGGACTCATGGGAACCAGGAGAAACAGTCCCCTTCAGCAATTAGGTCTTTAGTGATCTCAAAGGCAATCTGTATGTATCAAACTTTCCCAGCATGGTGGAGAGAAGGTAACAGCAGCCTTCACCATCGGAATCTCCTTTTCAGGTAGAGATTGAGCAACAAGGAGATCTAGACAGATTGCTTCACAAAAGTTTTCTTGCCCAGATAACGTCCTCTTTCAGAAGATCTTCGTTTTTCTCAGCCTAACCCCGAACCTCTTGCCAGTGCAGCCCACAGTGTGTTACACATTAAAGCCACGGGATTCCTTATGGGGAACATATGTTGCCGGAACATGTGGAGCCATAATATCTCATAACCCAGCGATATTGTCCCCAGAGTTAATATAACTCTGTTAACATATGTTTCTGCTATTCCCATCCTGAGATGAGTATTGAAATATATTATGCACAATGTATGGTTAATTGAAAGATACAGGGGGTATATTAAAAAGTGAATCTGTTTATATGACCTATGCTGAAATACATTTGAAATACCATACAGTTGCTTTCACACTAGTGCATGTCAACTATCTCTGCTGTTTCCTCTGATCTCTCTCTCTCTCCATTTTCCTTTCAAACTCTGTGCCTTCTTATATGTCTTGGTGCCAAGCTAACCACAGAATACTAAGCTTAGAAGTTGGGGATGCGATGCCAAGAACTAAGGCAGTGAGTGAGGAGGTGTGGTAGGTAGGAAGAGCACCAAGGGAAGGTATCGGGCATCCCACCGACCCCTCTGAATCGTGGCTGTCCTGTATTTTGGAAACATAATCCCCAGAGGAAATCAAGTATATCCCCTTTTCCCTGACACCTGATGCCTGGTCATATCCATGTGTCAAGGGCTGGCCGAGCTTTATTCTTTTCTGTAAAGCAAGGAAGTCATTGACAGTTTTCCCTAACACTTCTTTTATTGTCCTACCCTGCTCTCAAGAGCAGCTCATACTATTCCTACATGTTTCTAGAATTTATGTCACCCTCTCCAGTCCACCTACACGGCCAGGCTTTCAGAGTCTTAACTCTGGATTATTTCAGGAGCCTCTTACTCGGTCTTCCTACTAACAGTCACTTCCTACCTCCACCCATGCTTACTGCCAGCTCGCCAGAGTTGTGAGCTGAGTGAAAGCTGATCAGGACGGAGTGTGATGGCTCATGCCTGTAATCCTAGCACTCTGGCGAGGCAGGAAGGTTGCCTGAACTCAAGAGCTCAAGATCAGCCTAAGCAAGAGCAAGACCTGTCTCTACGAGAAATAGAAAAATTAGCCAGGCTACTTGGGAGTCTGAGGCAGGAGGATTGCTTGAGCCCAGGAGTTGAAGGTTACAGTGAGCTATGATGATGCCACTGCACTCAATCCAGGGTGACAGAGTGAGACTGTCAAGAAGGGAAGGGGAGGGGAGGGAAAAGGAGGGGAGAGGAGGAGAGGAAAGGGGGACAGGGAAAGAGAAGGAGAGGGAGAAAATCTGGTCTGCTTTTAAATCTGATTTTAAATCCTCCCATGGATCTCTGCTGCCTATCAGAGCAAAAACTCTTTCATGTGGCACAGATGGCTCTTCATGGTCAGACCCCAGGTCAATCTTTGAGCCCAGTATGCTTCCCCACGCATTCTACATTGCAGCCATACCAAGATGTTTCATCCCTAACCCTCCATACCATTGTACATGCTGGTCGCACTTCAGGGAATCTCCTTATTTACCCAATAAATTCTATTCATTCTTTTGTATGTGTGTGTGTGAGAGAGAGAGAGAGAGAGCAATATGAATTGCTCTCATCATGTGTTTTTTTTTTCTTTTTTATTGCTTGGGATTAATTGAGGATACAGAGAATTAGGTTAACTGATTGCATGTGTTAAATAAAGTCCCTCTTATAATTGTGTCCCACCTCCAAGGGGTGTGCCATGCTTCAAGACTCAGATCAAGCATCATTTCCTCTGTGAGGTCATCCCAAGTCCAGTGAAAGTGATCACTGCAGTTGCTTCTTGTATAATCCCATAGATCTATAAACACACCTCTGCCTCGACCCTTCTCACACCACATCACCATCACTGTCCTGTCGCCCCAGCAAAATGCAAGTCTCTTGAGGAGCAGGATGTTTCATCCAACAACTCACTCAGTAAATGGAGCACAGAATCTCAACTCTGCCATTTATAAACAAGGTCCCCAATCTTGGGTCCTCAGCTTCCTCATATGTGAAAGGGGGAAGTGGTAGATTATAACTGATAATGTTGTTATGAACAATGAAAACAATACAATAGATAAACCCTTAACAAAATACTCAATATACTCATTACTGTGTGCCCCCACTTACTACATACAAGGACAATTAAGGCCTCCTCTCCAGGTCCTCGGAGCATAACGGAAGAGACAATCTGTGCCACGTCAGAGGACACAGAGGGTGCCACAGGAGCTCAAGATGGGGTGTCTTCAGTTGAGGCTAAAAGTCATACCTGGGGGAAAGACTGAAAGAGAAGAATCTGAACCAGAGAGGCCAGTGTGGGCTACTGACCCTCCAGGTGAGCCTCAACGCTGGCCAGTGCTAGTGAAGCAGCAGTGGGAGGGCAGGGAGGGGACAGTTTGAAGAGTGAAGTTTCACTAGGTGAATGATGAGATGGAGGGGTCCCTGCAGGGTGGGGTCTGAGTGAGCACAGGTGGACAGAGGGATACAGCAGATTCGGGAGTTGTCGTGAGAGGGCGTGTGATGTCCCCAGACAGAGGGCTGCAGGGAGCACCAGCACTAGGATGGTGGTGAGGACCAAGCGGGTCAGCCGGTGCGGACAGCAGAGCCTGCACTCAGGAGCACCCTCAAAGTTTCAGAGAAGACAGGCTCCTTCACCCCTCTCGGTTTGGTGCATGTGACTTTGGAGCCAGATTCTGCACTCCACAGACACAACCCAGAGAGGGCTCACAGAGGTTGTGTCACACCCCCCCTGAAAACACTGCCTTAGGACCCCCAAAGGTCTTCAGACTCCTCCACAGCAAACCCCATCTTGAGTACCTGCTCAACTCCTCATGGCACAGGTGAAGGGCCTCCCCTCTGAGACAAGAATCCCAGTCCCTGAGGTCATCTAAACAGTTTGCCAGAGGTCTGGGGCAGCAGTGGCTTAAGCCCCTATACACTGTCTGGGACCGAGGTCAGGTGGAAAGGCTGGGCAGGGAATGGGGAATTAGAAGGGGATTGTTTGCAAAACCCAGGGCTACAACTAAAATCTCATCAGCCTCCAACACCATGACAACATTTTCACCCTTTGCCAAAATCCAGCTTCTCACCAGGAGATTTCCTTCTCTCTCCATCTCCCTCTATCTTGCCCTTTCTGACAAAACTGAGCTTCTCTGGAAACAAATACAGCAGAACGCCCAGGGCTGACCACTGCCCTACCCTGACCACCTCCTTAAGTTGACCTGATATTCACAGACCAGACACGCACACTCCCCGTCAGCACAGTAAGCCTCGCTCCTTATGTGACCACCTCTGTACACTGACCAGTTGGCTGTGGTCCCCTGGGTGGTCACCTTACAAAGGATCTACCGTAGTTGTTTCTTTGGATGCCTCTGGAAGCAGAGAACTCTGACCTCCCCCTCAACAACATTCCGGTCAGTGCTTGGAATGTGGGTTACACCACTGACCGCAGCACAGGAGAGCAAAGGGAAGGGAATGCCGCCCAGCTAGCACCAGGGGCGCAGGGCCTGGAGCAGCAGGGGAGGGGTGCGAGGCGAGTGCCGGAGCAGCTGCCCTCATCTTCCGCGGTCCTGTGCTTGGGCAGGGCAAACACTTCATGGCAACCCTCTCACAGCTGCCATGGTGACACCATGGCCCTGGCATCCGAAGGGCCTGAAGGGAGACGTCCCGCTCTTCTGAGATTTGTTGCAGGGACTGCAGGCTTCAGGGCTGACTCACCCATCGAAGGCTGGATGCAAGCCAGGGAGCAACGGAAAGACTCCGGGTCACACGCGCTGCCCAAGCCATGCCAGCTCAGCCTGCTGGGGGCTGGCCAGGGCGGCTAGCCGAGGAGCAGGACCCAGGGGGTCAGGGCCTTTTTGCAATTATTGAGGCTTTTTCTCACTGGGCCAAGAATGCCTTCCCCTCCCCTGGATGGATTACAAAGCAGATTGTTCTTACCTCTCTTCAAAGGCCAGTGAGGTTAAGAAACCACTCCTTCCTCCAGAAAGCTTAGAAATACGGGCAGGCTTGCACCCCTTAGCGTACCGGAAGTCTCTGAGCCCGTGCGGGTACCAGCTGAGACCGGCCTCCTCTACTTCCTGTCTTATTTGCTGACCTTAAAGGAGCCCGGGGGGGAGCTTTCCCCTAGAAAATGTTCCCCCAGAAACTTTGGGGTTCCTCCTCAGGCAGAGGCCTGGAAGTCTCACGAAGGGCCCCACCTGGCCTTTCCTTGTGCTTCACCCTTCACCAAGGGGCAGCCCAGAGACCCTCCCCAGGCACCTCTTCACACCGGCTCCATCGGCCCCCAGGCCTGGGCTGCTGCTAAAAGGCTCCTTTCCCCTTTTAACAGAGCTGCCGTCTCATTCTTCAGTCTCAGCTCCGGGGTCCTGTTCTCTGAGAGACTGTCCCTGGTTCTTCCACAAACACCCAGACCCAAGTTCTCTTTTTAGGCTCTGTTGGCTGCTTCCTCACACTGCCCACCACCTGTCATGACTCTGTCTCTCTGCTTGTTGACCTGAGCTCTGGCAGGATGGGGATCGTGGCTGCCATAGTCACCGCTGCCTCCATAGCTCCTGACACCATCACTGGCACAAGGTAAGCACTCTGTAAACACAGGGAATGCATGCATGAAGGAGATGGAATCACAGAGACAGGACACAGGTTTAAATACTTACGACTTTATTAGGAGTAGGCTTCTGTCACCTCAGCAGCCGGCTCCCATGTATACACAGTATACACAGCCCAGCCAGGACCCAGGGCCTCCCATCCCTCTGCAGTACATGGAATGCAAAAGAACCAAACACCAAGGGTGGGGCTTCTATTGATAACAGTGTCTAGTGCCTTTGGGAGCCAACTCCCAGGCTGGGGACGCTCAGGTCTCTCAAACTGTCCTCAACTCCTTCCAGCCCCCCACTCCAGTATGACAAAGTCCATAAGAGGGTGTTTGGATCAGACTCCTCTGATCAGTGCACAAGATGAGCAGAAGAGGCTAGGGAGTCCTCAGCCCAGCACGGTGTTGGTCCACACCCCACTGAAGAAGTTGCTGGAGCTCCCAGAATGCTCTTCTACTCCCATAGACATCACCACCTTCGCTTTCCATTCCATCACCAGAAACCTGTGCTCTGAGTCTCCTCTCTGGATTAATGAAATGTTCAAAGACAAGACAAACTTCCCAAGTTGTCTTGGTCATACTTCTTTTAAAAAGAAAAATAGAGAAGAAAAAGAAAACACCACAATGGAAAAGAGCATTGAGGCCTGGCTTGTGTCAGGAACAAGGGTGGTTGTTCTTCCTTGAAATGACTTGTAAAGTGACCGATGGCAAAAGCAGCTCTGCTGGGGCCAGCACCCGTCCCCCAATGGCACCTCCCTCCCCCTCCCTCTTCCCCTTCCCCTCCCCCTGCCCACTCTGCACAGCCCCTGAACGTCCCCCTCACTGCAGAGGGGATGCACCACGCTCAAGGTGCAGTGCTGTTGTCAGATAGCAGAGCTCTGCTTCCACCTGCTGCCCTGGGTTCCCCATTTGTCACCGCAGCCCTGCCTCAGAGCACCTACACAGCCCCAGCCCCTGCAGGAGCTCTATCCAAGGGCTCCAGCCCAGGATTAGACCAGGCAAGGACATGAGGACACCAGCCCAGGACCCTGGCTGGCTGGCTGGTTTGTGGATTTTGACTATTGAGGAAAACCACATCAAAAGACTGAACGCCTCTCCCTAAGGAAGCCACATGCTTTGATCTTATGTCAGTGATGTCCTGGACTCATTACCTGTACTCAGAAGAAAATTACCCAATGTCCGCATTGGAACATCTGCACCTTCAAGAAATACCCTGCTTGGCCAAAGGAGCTCTAACCTCAGAATATCTCCCCAACTGCAGCTGTAGGCAATGGCGGGGTTTCCACTACCCTGACATGTCTGCAAGACAGACAAGTCTCTAGCAGTTCCCCTGGGTCAAGTCACTGATTCTTGGCGCCTCTCAAAACCTGCTCCCAAGGCACCTGAAAAGAGACCTCCATATCCAAAGGCCCCAGCAGGTGGCCAGGCCCTGGGGAGCAGGAGGCCACGCGCACACACTTCTCTCTGTGGCTGAGCAACAGCTCAGTGAACATGACAGCTGGCTATGGTGGAAAGGCCAGGGCACAACTGTCCCGGGAGAACAGGGCTAGGTTCCCAGAGAGAATCAGGTGAGGTAGCAAACAGTGAACCCCATCTCTAAGGCCTGGGGACGCGATGTGATGTGTGTGAGGCAGACAGCAGTGGCTATCAGGATGGAGGCTCATTTATCAGCACACGCACACATCCAGCACCTAATCCTCCAAGGCACAGCCCCTCACAGTGAGTCCGGGGCTACAGTCACTGTGGAGGTTCTCCAAGGCAAAGCAGAGCCTACGGCATCAGCCTCACTTACATGTGCCTCTCTGGAGAAAAGAACCATCGGAACCAGTGCCACCTCCTCCCCATCCCGGGGTGACATCATCCAAAGCCAGCCCCAGAACTCAGCACTCACTCACCCAGCCCCAGGGACAGCAGAACCCTCTCGATCTTTCCTCAAACTCCCTACTGCAGCAGCAGAATCCATCACCTCCTAAGTGCCAGCATCTTTTCATAATGTTCAGCTCTCTCTTGAAGGAGGCGGCTGGCTCCCTGCTGACCCTTCCGTCCACTAAGGACACCTAAACAGCCACCTTCCCACTTGTGTAAGGCCTGCACATGAGATGGAAGAGCTGGTCCTTTAAGGGAAGGTCAAGTGAAGAAGATGAGAAACTTCGGACTCCCTGGGATCATCTGTCTCTTTCCAAATGGAGTAGTAGGCTCCACTTAACAGCTGGCCTCAATCTCCCCTAAGCTTCCACCCACCACAGCCAGTTTTCATAGTTCAGTCCGTGTCAGAAAAGAAAAGTGGGCTAAAAGCACCATGAAAACCCTGCCTTGTTCAGAGACGGCTCAGAGCCCCCAGGCTACCCAAGGGTCCGAGCTACTGAGCCGTGGCCCTTCAGCAGCCTGCGGCATCCCTGACAGGGTCCCTGAAGTACTGCCTAGGAGGTGCCCATCCTCCGAGTCCCTCGGAAACTGGGCCTCAGCACCTTCTTCCAGCACCTGCACCTCTCCCCGCAACTGGGCCCCGAGGAGCGGGCCTGAGGTAGACTGTGCATTGGTCAGCTCCCCTCTGCCCAGTCCAGGGAGGAAGAGGGAACCTCTCACCCCAGCCCATGGTCCTTGTCCCTGGATGTGGGTGACATCATGGCGTGAGCCCTGGCCACCGTCCTCTGCCCACTGCTCAAGCTGGCCAGAAAACCAGTACCCCTGTGGGGCCAAGAGTGAGGGGGAGAAAGGGGCGACCCCACTCAGCATGGTCTCAAAATGCAGAAGTCCAGTTCCTGGGGCTTGCGTCGCAGGTTGCACTGGTCCCGGGCCAGCAGCCGGCCTCCATGGCCCAGACACTTGAGTGGGCGCCTCTTAAATCCCCGGCCACAGCTCTTAGAGCAGGGTGACCAGGTGCCAGGCTCCCAAGTAGGGCAGGGCTCCCCACAGCCCCGTGTCTCCACTGGCCGGTGGGCAGCATCGCAGGCAGAGGCCACATGCTGCCCAGGGGAGCCCCGGCAGTCCACCACCCGCCTCTGCAGGCCACTGCCGCAGCTCACAGAGCAGGGCCCCCAGCTGCCCGCCACCCAGCGCGCCAGGGGCCTGTCGTCCGGCTGCTCCACCTGGTTGGAGAGGCTGAGGACGCTGTTGTGCAGCACAGAAGGGCCCCGGGGGTCCTTGGCGTGGGAGGACTTATCCTCCCGAGGCTCTTTGGGCAGATAGAAGGAGTAGCGGACTCGGGGAGGCGTCATCTTCCCCACGGAGAGGACCTCGACAGTCAGGGGCTCCAGGATGGGCCGGGAGGCCTGCAGGCTCTCCACCGCTGTGCCCGTGCCACTGTACCGCAGCAGGCTGCCCTTCACCACCAGGTCCCGCTCCACTGCCGACACCACGAAGTGCCCGTTGAGCAGGTACTTGCCTTGGCTGTTCTTCAGGGCCAAGTAGTTGTCGTCCCCAATCAGCCCCTTGTAGCCACGCTGGCGGATGTCGATGCTAGAGGCCCCTGCGGGGATGGCCACCACAAAATTGTAGCCGTGCCTGGGGTCAGAAAGGCGGATGAGCATCAGACACAAGCGTGGACACAGGGCCTCACTCTGCAGGACCGTATTTCTTCAGTAAATTCACCTGGCACACCCTAACACGGGAGTGGAGCACAGGCTGTGGAGTCAGGGAGCCCCCACTCCATGCTAAGTAGTTGGTCTTAGAGAAGCCACTTGGCTTTTCCAGGCCTGTTTCCTCCCTGTGGCAGGCAGCTCATAATCACACACTGCTCTGTAGGGAGGATTAGATACACTACAGCACCTAAAGCACACCACACCGTGCCGGGAACACAGTGAGGACTCAACAGATAGCAGCATGAGATGGAGAGATAAGCTCTCAGGTGCACAGCTGGGCACTCAATGCAGCAAAAGGACCAGGCCCTGGAGACAGGGACAGAGATCCCGCCCAGGCTCACACACCAGTTCCCTGGTGACTTCAAGCAACTCAGTGTCTCGGGTTCCAGTGTTCTCCTCTGTACCGTGCGTGGGTTAAGCTAGATGACATCTAAGGTCATGTGGCTCCCATAGGCTCTGAAAGGAGCACGCGTCACCTGACTGGCGAAACAAGTCAGGGGCATGCACCTGTCACTCCCCAGGTGTCCTCCCTACTGCAGGTCCCTAAAGACTAGGATGGCCTAGAATGCTGTCCATCTGCAGCATCCAAGCTCCCAGAGAAGAGGTTGGGCTTCCTTCCTGTGTGTCCCCTACCAGGGGGGCAATCGAGGCTCTAAGACAGCCATCTTGACCTTCCCATGGTCAGCACCTGTTTTCAAGGCCAACGCCCACTGAGCCTTCAGGTGCCCTGTCTGTCTCCATTTCTTCCACTTCTGCCAGTATTTGGGTCAGGACTTTCCAAGGAAGACACGTTTGACTTCAGCATGCTCAAGTCAGGAGCCCCAGACTCTGGAGTGTGGGCTGGAAGAGGCCCTGGAACATCTCCAGGGAGCAGAGGCTCATTCATGCCCAGCCTCTCACTAGCTGTCCCTTGGCCATTTATTGCCATCTCACTTCAGTAGCAATAATCAGTTATTATACCCACTTTACAAGTGAGGACTCCAGAAGTCTAGAGACTGAGCACCTTGCCCAGGATATTGAGAAAATGGGAAACTGGGAGCTGAACGCAAGTCAGTCTGACTCTAGAAGGCTAGAGAGATCCTAAGGACCCTCTATCCCCCTGAATGTGGTCTGCTAACAGGTCCTCCTCTTTGCAATCATGCTGGCCGCTGAAGGAGGAAGTGAGTGAGTGAGCAGACGCACACCAGCCCCAGAGGAGTATGAGTCGCCCCCACAGCAAAGGCCCCGGCCAGGATCTGACATTCACCCCTATCTGCCCCAAGCTTCACATGCCCAGGGGGGCTCCACTCACCCCTCCCCTGCCCACTCTCTGGCAGCACCCTCCAGGGCCCAGACTCACATGGGCTTGGTGAAGAGTCCAGTCACCTTCTTGCAGCTCTTATTGTCTCCCCCACACACCCCACACTTGTCAAACCTCTTCTTGGAGCCCAGGTTCCCATCACAGCCAGCCTTGATGCACTTGCCTTGGACACAGACGGAGGTGGAGTCAGGAGTACACGGTGTGCCGTCCACCACCTGCAGCAGCGCCAGTGGGGAGGAGAAGGAAGAGTGGGCAGCTCAGCCGGGTGCTTCCCCAAAGACCCGGCCCCTGCCTGGTTCTCTGGCCCCCAGCATACTCACCTTGGGTGCCAGCACGTAGAAGTAGCCAGTGCCGTTGGCTCGGCAGATGAGCTTGCACTTGTCCCGGGGAGACACACCTGAGTACTTGGGCACCCAGGCCACGGTGAGAGTGAGCCGGTTGGTGCTGTGGTTGTAGCCATTGAAAGCCTCACACTGCTCCTCCCGGAAGCTCTTACCAGAGGCTGGGGAGGGAGGAAGCACATGAAGGAGGGTCAAGGCGGTGACCACAGAGGTACAAAGGACGGCCTCCCTGCTAGGGGGCCTGGCCTGCCAGACCCTGAACCGTCCACCCTCAGTAGTTGACCAACCCATATCCAAAGACTGAAGCAGATTGGAGCCAAAGGATCCAGGGCACCAATGAAAATGCGTCTCCCAAGCAATGCACCGCCTCCTCCAGTGACCTGGCCTGAAACTCCCTCTATGGCAGGCTCCCTAAATTTTTTGTGTGCTATGGAATCCTTCAGCAGTCTACTGAAACTATTTTCAGAATGATGCTATTAAATGCATAAAATAAATCACATATGTTTACGAAGCATATCAATTTATTGATATGCAACTATCAATATATTTTGAAACATATTTGTGATATATGTGCTTCCTCACTAATGCATTAAATAATAATGAATCTAATAACCGCTATAATCTTGAAGCGGGGAGGAACATAAATGGTGTTTTGAGAATTCTAATGGAAATGTCCCAGGAAAGTATCTGTGCATCCCACTGATGACAAAGTCTCAGGCACTCCTACTGCCATTGTCATTTGTTGCCTAACTAAAGAAAATGCTAAACTTTAGATGGAAAGATTAGAAAAAACAGAGATGTAATTTTTTTCCCACCAAGTTCATGAGCCCTGGACTCATGCTTATGAAGATGGCTTTGTGAGGACTTAGCTGGGGGGACTTCTAGGGTCCCACTCCCTGAGTCCTGTAGTCTCCAAATCTCCAGAAGGTGAGTGGATACAGGAATGGTCCCAAGAGGACGTGCACTTCTCCCCTCCCAGGCTTCCTTTTGGGGATTGTAATCCAGACTAGCCCTTTCATGGCCCTGAACTACTGGAGTTGTTGAGGGCAGAGTGACCCCCAGCCTTGCCTCCCCAGAGCCCAGGATCCTGCTGCCCTCCCCTCCTCACCTGAGCTGGGGCAGGGCTCCAGGTTGCAAGATCGGTACTTCACCCTCACTCCCTCGCAGTACTTGCCCCCGTTGGCAGGGGTGGGGTTGCTGCACTGCCTCTGGGCCAGCTGCACGCCCCCACCACAGGTGCGGGAGCAGGGCCCATAGGCCTCCCATTTGGCCCAGGAGCCATCCACCTGACAGAAAGATAGAAAGCCTGTTATCCTCCTCGGCAGCCCAGTGCCACACCCAGGCCCTTGGCTTACAGAAAAGCTACAGGGGTTACAACCTCCAAGTTCCCGCCCCACCCCACTAAATGAAATTCACTTTGTATCTTCAAATGATAAGCAAATGGCCACTGTGCACAGGGCCGACAGTTCAACAGATTGATTAGCAAATGCCAACTGCTCCATCTGTAAAAACCGGTTTTTAATATCGAGGTCTGAGTCAGACGGACGATACAAATGGCGTACCGTGCAGGAACAGTCCCAGCACCATGAGAGCCCCTGTGCAGGAGTTCAAAGGTCCCCTCATCTACTGTTAGTTTGTTCATAAGGGTCTCTAAAGCTAATGCACAGCCAGCCCCCAGCCCTGCCAGTACATAGTGTCAGAATATTTGTGCAAGTTCAGACCTTATAACAGACCAAACCAGTCTCAACCTCCATCAGGAGCTGCGCTGGAGAAAGTATCACTACAAGCAGTTCAACTGTTTGTGTTAGGAGGAGGTGGAGATAAGACACTATTAAGCAATCCTAAAACTCTTGTCTCTTTGGCTTTGGGGTAAATTACTCAGTGGGAGGGGGTTACAGAATTTTTTTGTTTGTTTGAGACCAAGTCTCAAGTTGTTGCTGTGGGCAGAGTGCGGTGTTGTCACAGCTCACAGCAACCTCAGACTTGTGGTCTCAAGCAATTCTTTTGCCTCAGCCTCCCAAGTAGCTGGGACTACAAGCGCCCACCACAACGCCCAGCTATTTTTTTGTTGTTGTTGCAGTTGCCATTGTTGTTTTAGCCGGGCTGGGTTGGAACCCACCAGCTGCAGTTATGTGGCCGGCGCCCTACCCACTGAGCTATGGGAGTCGCCACTTACAGGTTCTTTTTTTAAGAGGATAGAGAGGGGAGAGAAATGTATAGTCACATTATGGATTTCTAAGATGACCATAAAGTGAGTTTTCACCCCCTGAGCACACATCAGTTGGGCAATAGACAAAAAGCCCAGTTGTAAAAACCTGGGTTAAACCCGTGTCACCGATCACCTGTAAAGTGACAAGCCCATGTGCAGCTAATCAGGAACCAGCTGTGTGTAATGCGAATGCTTTAACTTACGGGCTCAGCGTGTTTACTCTGCTGTCCTGTCCCTTCATTCCTGCGTCATTGTGTCAACACGTCTGTTTGATCTCATAAAAACAAAACCCACTTTCCCTTTACCCTGCTTTCTCCTCAAACTCGTGTCCCACCTCATTCCTTCCTCTCATTCCACACTTGCTCCTTCCACGTCCTTCCTCCTGGGTGCCCAGCAACACGAGTTCTGTCCCTGTCACACCGCGGCAGCTGCCCTCTCACCAGTCAGCAGCGGCCGTCTGCAGACCGACAGTCTGAGCCGGGCCTTCTTCCCTCTAATTCTTCTCCAAGACTCAATCAACACCATTCCTGCACTTTTCTCACCGGCTCGTAGGAAAAACGTCATCGTGCCCCACCCTGACCCACTGCTTCCTGCATTCCTCTGTTCATTCACCCAGCACCCGCCAAGCTCCTACTATACCACATGCAGCCAGTCCCTACCCTCAAGGCAATTACAGCCTACTGGAGGGGAAGCAGAAAATCAAAATAAGCACGTACAAGTGGAGAGTCAGATGGGGTTAAAAGCAGGTGGGGGTGGCTCAGCGCCTGTGACTCTAGCAGCTAAGGCACCAGCCACATACACCTAAGCTGGTGGGTTGGAGTCCAAGCCGCCCCACCAAACTACAAGGACGGCTGCAACCAAAAACTAGCCGGGCATTGTGACAGGTGCCTGTAATCCCAGCTACTTGGGAGGCGGAGGCAGGAGAATCGCTTGAGCCCAGGAGTTGGAGGTTGCTGTGAGCTGTGATGCCACAGCAGTCTACCCAGGGTGACAGCTTGAGGCTCTGTCTCAAAAAAGAAAAAATGGAGGTGAGGGTTGGGAAGGGCCTTGGCGAGGGGGCTGCTCTAGACAAGGGGGTCAAGGAGAGCGCACTTGCATGGGGGTAACAGGAAAAGTGTGTTCTGAGGATAGGGGGCATGTGCAAAGGCCCTGAGGAGGCTTGTGCCTGGAGTGCTCCAATATCTCTGGACCAAGTGAGCCAGGCGGAGGATCAGGACAAAAGGCAGAGGGGGCCAGGCCCTCAAAGGGCTCCCAGGAGAGAAGGGGCAGAATCCAACTTCCATCTCAAACAGATCCCCCAGGAAGCTGCAGTGGGAATCGTCTGTAAAGAGTGAGATATGTCCTAGGGAGCCACTGTAGAGACCCTGCGGGGGGCAGTGGTGTGGAGCAGGCTGAGAGCAGATGGAGCTGGGAGAGATGGTTAGATTCCGGGTCTGTTCTGACGTGGGCGGCTGGGCCACACGATGTGGGTATGAGGGAGAAGAGGGTCTGGGCATGAGCAAGCAGAACGTGAGGCTGGCAGGGCAGGCTCAGAGGAGACGGTCAGGAGCTCATTTTGCTGATGCTATGTTTAAGGTGCTGGTCAGGTGTCCAGCGGGGACATCTCGATTCACCTCCACATGCCACTCTGCAGGTTGGGACAGAGGAGTGGGCTGAAGTACAACATGGGGATCTTCAAATCATAAAGGGGACTTACTGCCCTGGTTTCCATATGTCACCTCAAAGACTGAGTGGGCAGTGATGAGGGCAGGGATGGGGCCTGGAGCACTTCACCCTTCAAACCCAGCCCCAACAAAGACATAATGGGTTTTGCTGATGATAAGCCGAGAATTGGAGGATGTGTGGCTGATGAGACGATGCCCTTCAGACCACATCTCCCCCATCTGATATCCTCTTGACTCGGGTCTGCATCCTCCAGCCTCATCTTCCCCACAGGAGGAGTGAACCATGACTCCCCTGTCCTCAGAGCCTCCAAGCACAAAGCCTCAGCCCGGCCTGGTGCTGCAGGCTGGCCCCAGACTACCTTCCCCAGACGTTTCCCACAGAGCCCTCATCACCCAGCCCTCCAGCTCGTGGGGACCTACCCAGGACCACCCACGTCCCTGCCTCACTCCATCTCTGCTGTGGGTCCTGCTTATCCCTCCATCTCCCTTCACATCCACCTGCCCTCAGCATCTTCCTTTTCCTTCCTTCATATCATCATTAATCCCGCGGCCCCCGTTCTCCCACGACGTCCTCCCAGGCTTCTGCCCTAACACATAACACACACCTCTCTGTCTCTCAGGAGACAGCTACATTCTAGCCCCCTCTTTGGACTGTGAGTCCTCTGAGGCCTGGCCTGGGCTTTGTTTCCGTTTCTGCCTACTGCAGAATCTCACACGGTTCCCTGAAGACAGGGGGTCCATGCCTAGTAAATGGCTGAAGGTTTAATTATATATGTATAAAAATAAATATTTTTAACTACTCTGTACCATACCTATCTCAAGGCAATCGAAGAGGTGCTTGGTGAATGGTGTTTTACAATATTGCCTAGATGTGCTCTGAACCAAGTCCCCCCTCCCCCAGGCTGGGGACAGGGCAGAAGAAAGACCAGTCACCTCCAGGATCAAGGAAGGGGACACACTTTTCATTCCTACCAGAAAGATACACATATAAATACCTGTACTCGCCAAAACAAGACTTGAAGACTAGGAAGTTTTTATTATATGCAAAGAATATTCAGAGTCCTGACTAGGTTCTGGTTTAATTGCTACTTCTGTTTATCAGAGGGGGGAAAAAAGTTTTGTTCAATTATGTTTTGGCTAAAAATAAAAGCAACAATCACAAAGAAACTGAAGCTTGGTTCAGAAAGTGGGTTGTCCATGGTTTTGCCCCATTTCAGCCTGAACCCTGTTCACCTGGGTGGCCCCCGCTCCCTGGGTGTGGATCACGCACAGAAGGAGTGGTAAGGGAAGAGAGGAAGGGGTCAGTGAGTGAGCCAATGCTCACATTGGGTGTTGGACTTTGGGACCAGAGCTCCTCCCCGGGTAGGACAAGGCACAGAGCTCGGGCCTGAGACCCCGCCTCCTGTTAAAGGCTTTTCTCATGTGACTAAGGCTCCACCAAGGTCTCTGACATACCACAGCTCTTCTCTCCAGTCTTTAAAATTGAAGAGACAGGACTATCCACAGGGCAAAGAGGCACAGCACAGCAATGCAATACAGTGACAGTCACACAGCCAGTTTCAGTAGAAACTGTGACAGAGCACCTGTGCCCCAGCAGTCCGCCATGTGCTGGCTCCAGCACTCACTCACCCTGTACTTGCTGAGGTTGTGTCTCTCCACACAGGTCCCCTTGAGGCAGAACTTGCCCTCGCCACAGCCGGTGCCATCTGCCCAGGGAAAGTGGCGTGTCTGGCACACCATCTGCCCCTTGGCCTTGCCGGTGCACCACAGCTTGGTACAGTACTGCATGTAAGGACAGGGCTTGGAGCCCACACCAAAGGCCAGCTCACACTGCTGGCTCAGGGTATAGCTAGCACCTGGCAGGTCCTCGGGCAAGGAGATGGGTTTGCTGGGCTGGTCCAGGAGACAGTCACCTGCAGAGAGCCAAAGACATTCATCAAGGTGAGCTGAGGAAGGTGAGGTTTGGCCAGCTCAGAATCCAAGTGGTGGAGAGCAAATGGACCAACAGGCAGTTGGAATAGCCTCATGTCAAAGCCCAACTCCTAGGGGTCACGCACACCTGAGGTTCAGAGGACAGACTGCATCTCCATTGGTGATGCCTGCGAAGGCCCTTCCCAGCCAGCCCTATTCCTCTCCACCACCTGGCTTACTGTGCCCATCCTCTCCACCGCCTGGCTTACCATGCCCACTGTCCAGAAAGTCAGTGATAATGGCAGCACTGCAGGCTGACCAGGGGTTGGCACGGTCGATCTGGATGAGGGTTGGGGACATCATGTGGTTGGCTCGGAGCTTCCCAAACACCTCCTCACACACCTTCACATTGTCATGGGGCATGTTGAACACGTGGCCTGTGGGGCAAGGCACGAGGTCTCAGAGGGTGGGGCCAGGCTATGTAGAGCAGGGGGAGGGGCAGGCTATGAGAGCAGGTGGGCGGCAGGGGTGTCGAGGGAGGAACAAGGACTCTGGAGAGCCCGTGTTAACAGTTTTCAGGCTGAGGTCATTTTCACCTATTGATAGACTGCTTTCCAAATGTCCTGAAGACCATGTTCCTGTGTTTCTATCCCCCCCATCAGCTGTGGGCTCTGTGGAGACAGTGTCCAGGACTACTGATATATTCTCCCCATGGCACTTACATGATGAACTACTCTACAGAGGAGCGCAGACCTCGTAACTGGGCTAGAAATGGAAACAAAGCCACTGCCAAGGCCACTGTCGGGCCCTAAGAAGGAGCCCCTAAGGCTTCAGAGCACCAGAGAGAAAAGTCAAATGTCTCCCCACCCTCCAGAGCACCCCTCGCAAACCCGGGAAGGCCCCAGAGGGGAGCTCTTCTCCCTTCCGTTCAAGAGCGTGGCAGCCTCACCCAGCTCGTGTGCAGTGGTGAAGGCTGAAGGGAGCCCGTCGTCCTCAATGACAGAGCAGCTTCTCTTGGGGTCACACATGGTGCCCACGTCGGCCATGCCCAGGGTGTCACAGGTGGTGGCTCCGCACAGGTCCTGCCGGGAGGGGGAGAAGCAGAAGCCAGCAGGAAGTTAGAGACAGTAACAGAAGGGACCTGAAGGGAAGAAAGGGCATCCACAGGACGGTCCAGTCATCCCATCCAACCCTCACCAGACTCAGCACCATCCAGCCCAGCCCTTTTTCCCAGGGGGTTGTGGGGTGCTCATGGAATCCAACCAGGCACAGGGAGGGTGGCTCAGGAAGAAAGCTCTGTGGCTTGCGGAGAAGATTCCACCCAAATCCTACCCAGGGCGTTCCTCTGGGAAGAAATTAGGAGGTAGCAAATTAAAATGCAAGGGCCACTGCTTTATATAGAGACAGACTCCCAGACCAGAGAAACGGTGACTCGCACAGCTAAGGGAGGTCACAGCTCCTGGAGGCAGATGGGGGTGGAAGACAACCACGTTCCCCAGAGCAGCTTCAAGCAGCGTCAGTCCTTGCTCAGCTGCCTTCTGGACAACCATGAATTAAGTTGAGATTCTCAGCCAAAGAGTCACTGGCCAAAGACCCACCCCTGCCAGAGACTTGGCTTCCTGCGGCTGGGAGGAAGTGGAGTGAGGAGGATATAAGCCACCGTCTGGACACAGCTCAATTGGCTGCAGGAGCTCCAGGGGACCACTGGCTCAAAGGCTGCTAGGAAGAACAGATAAATCAAACAGATCGTCACCTAAGCAGGAGGGTCCCTTGTTCTGTACTGAAGCTTAACTTCCTGCAGAAGCATGGGCTTCCAGAGGCAAACCCAGATAGGAAATATTTCCAGGGAGCGCAGAGGGCAAAATAGAGCTTCTGGGGTGAGTGGCTGAGAGAACTTATTGTGCATACAGGCCAGCCACACATCAAGAGCCCTTAAGAGCCCAGGAGTCGGAATAGGATAAGACATGTGTGTACATTCTGCTGCTCCTGAGAAGACGTGTTGCAGCAGGGATGCTCACGTTCTCTTCATAATGTCACTGCCTTTAAGGCACAGGGCACTCCGTGGTGTATAGACACTGCACGCACATCACCTCATCATAATAACACCACCTGATGAAGCAGACGTGTCGTTATACCTATTCGTCAAGGGTGCACACGGAAGCGCGTGGTCACAGTTAATTATAGCCAGGACTTATTAAAGGCTGACACTATGCATGGACTTTGCGTACACGACCCTATTTAGTCCTCGAGACACCCACTGAAATAATGACTATGATTATCGCCTCCCAAAGACTGAAGCTCAAAGAGGTTCAAGGTGCTGAGTGTACGACCGGAACGCAGTGCCCTTTCCTCCCTGTCACAGCTACCTGCCCGCCACTGCTGAGACAGTGCTCAGAAAAAGGAGCTATCGTTCCCTGTGGGAGCCCAAGGGCTCACGTAAACATGCTCACAGAGCTGAGCTTGCTTTGTTTCTCCGCAGGGCCACACACACGCCTGCATATGTGTGCACACACGTGTGTGTCTCATGCCTGTGCATGTCTACGTGTGTGTGCGTGCCAGCATGGGGTGAAGAGGGCAGTAGCACAGTGACCACTCAGGGACATGGGAGGAAAAGTGGTCATAGTACAGAAAATCAGCAAAATTTAATCCAAAGCACTCAGAAGTTTACCGCCTGAGCAGTCAAACTTGGCTTCCCACAGTCAGGTGACAGTCACACCTCCTAATGAGTTAGCAGTTATTCCGAGGGTGACCAACCTGAACCCAGGTAGGCAGGCGTCAGCAACAGGTGGCATGCATGGCCAGCCCTGGCTTGCTGCCCACGCTTACCCACCATGCTTCTCCCAGTCTGGGATCGCCATGAAGGACGGACATCAAATGCCCTTCTGGTCCCAGTTTCCTTCCCCTTTCAGACTCACTCTCCCAGTCAAAACTCGGGAGGGGAAGCTGCACCCAGAAGTTCAGGGAATGTGCTGCTGACCATCACAGCTCAGTTTGTGAATGGGGGCGGGGGGCAGGCAGGACGGAAGGGATGAAGGCTCTTGCAGGGCACGGCAAAGGGGGAGCAATGGGGCCTGTGTGTCCCTAGGCACTGGAGTATAGCGTCCTGGCAAAGATTAGGTCTCTAGAAATTCTAGCCTGATGGCTGCAGCCTGCAGGGGAGCCTGTGAGGCAGGCCCATCCTGTTATCTCTGCACCACTCTGCACACTCACTGTGGCCTTGTGTCAGGGAGGCAGGGGAGGGGGCACTGGAATAAGAATCAAGAATTGTCTGGGGCTCGGCGCCTGTGGCTCAAGTGGCTGAGGCGCCAGCCATATACACCTAAGGTGGCCGGTTCGAATCCAGCCCAGACCCATCAAACAACAATAATGGCTGCAACCAAAAAATAGCCAGGCATTGTGGTGGGCGCCTGTGGTCCTAGCTACTTGGGAGGCTGAGGCAGGAGACTCGCTTGAGCCCAGGAGTTGGAGGTTGCTGTGAGCAGTGAAGCCATGGCACTCTACCCAGGGTGACAGCTTGAGGCTCTGTCTCAAAAAAAAAAAAAAAAAGAATTGTCCGGTTCGGGGCCTGTCACTAAATAGATGTGTGACTTGGGACAAGCCCCTTCTCACTATTCTGGGGAAGAGCCAGTCTTCAGCTAAACCGGGACTGGTGAGTGCTTTAAACCTCTGTTCCTCCCCCAGTCCCAGGGCACTCAGCCCCTTCTGGCCCTTTAGGTTATAAAAGGAACCCACAGAGTTAAATACTTTTAAAATGGAAGGAACTCTCCAGGGAAATCTTGTCTACCAACCCAAGTCGCATAGTTGACAGCACTAACTCACATGAAAGTAAAGGGCACCCATGTGGACACTCAGAGTCCTGACCCCATCTAGAAACAGCTAGACCCAACTGAGAGCTCAGGTTGGGACCCCGGGGGCTGCTGGAGCTCAGCTGCCCTGCACCCACGGCTGTGGCTGGGAAATCAAGGAGGGTGGATTCTCTCTGGAGCAAAGACATGCAGCTGCAGGCCCTTCCTGGCCAGGAGCAACCTGTTCTTTCCATCAAGAAATCCCGATTTCCCTGGATCAAACAAGAGGAACAAGGAAAGAGCTGGCAGGTTTCCTGAGGGTGAGGGTGTAGCTGAGAGTGGCCGCCCTACACTCACCAGGCCTTCACTGTGGGAAGATGCAGCCATTCGGGGCCAGGGGCTCTGCCTGGACCTCTTCCCCCAGCCAGGGGCTCAATGCAGAGCCGCTGGCCCTTAGTGCTTTGAACGCCTATGAGCAGTCGTACGGGGTCCAGTGCTGCCTCCTCTGTGGCATCGAATGTCTCCACCCTTCTGGAAGGGACTCAGAGGCACTGAAACTGCCTTAACCTCTTCAGCCCAAGCACTTGTCTCCAAAAAACAGACACTGTTCCGGTTCTCCCTCCTAGAACCCAGCCCCCGCCGGCCTCGTTTTTTTTTCTGACAATTTGCCATTTCTCTTTGTAGCTGCAGCTGCTTTTCCAGATGACCCAAGAAATTATCTTGGCCAAGAACCTAACACTCCCAGACTATTCTTTTCTAATTGTCCCTTCTTATAAAGTCATTTAAGATTGGGGCCACAATTAGAATAAGTTGAATAAGAATAACACCTTGCACGGTTCTGATTGGTGTTCAACCAAGTCACTCCATACACCCCCCCATCTGTGACTCCCCACCAGCTAGCCGCCTCCCTGCAGACCTCCTTCCCTCCCCCTCTCACTTCCCAGGCCTGTACTGAAATGCTCCATGTTTTCCAGCCGTACAGAGAGAGAGACATCCATAAAAATCAAGCACATTAATTTTTTTTAATGTGGCAGAAGATATATGCATTCTTGCGTAGCCAATTTCATGCTTCCCCTGAAGTCCTAGGCACGAGAGCCAGGCCTCATCTGCGTGGACACGTGACAGCATCCAAACATCTTATGCACAGAACTTGGGAGCTGTCCTCTCATTTTACAGATGAGGAACCTGAGGTTCAGTGAGTTGAGATTATACACTCAAGGCGGCGTGGCTGGTAAATGAAAGATGGGGCCCCCGGATCCAAAGCTGTGTTCTTTGGTCTAACTCCCACCAGACTAGTTAGCATGCCGTAATTACTGGTGAAAAGCACCCCGCACTAGCAACAGTATCGCCCCTTTAACTTGTTTCCCATCTGCGTCTCTGCCAGGCATCGCTGCATTTCCTTGTCCAGCCCAAAAATCCATTTCTGTTTGTAATCCCCAAGGATGGGAGGATCGCTTTACTAGGAGAAATAAAATCTTAACAACTCAGTGCCTGGGCAGTGTGAGTAAGGCCGCCTGGTGAAGAAGATGGTAACACGCCCTGGAAGATTAGTTATTTCTATTAGCAGATTTGGTTTCACTGGCATATAACTCCCTCCAGATGTACAAAATGGTATTATTGCAAGAGACTGACGTAACCAAAACAACAAAAATTACCCCAGTGAGGAAGAAGAAGAGGAACCCAACGCTTGCAAGAAGCCTAAAAATTACCAGTTTGAGAGAGAGCACCCACCAAATATAATGACTATAGCTAACATTTAGTGAGTTGCTGTTACGTGCCAGACACTGTCCCGAGAGCTCTGCCTGTATTCGCTCATTTAATCCCCACAAGAGCTTTACGAGGAGAATACCATTATTAAGTCTCATCTTACAGAAAAGACTCAGAGAAGGTAAGTAACCAGCCCAAGGTCACACACTAAGTGAAAAGTCAGGCAGAGAGGAAGAGGGCAGGGTGAGGACTGATGTCCAGGCAGTGCAGCCTCAGAGCTGAGCCCCTACTGACTCCCCACTGCTGCCGTGCACATGGGCCCCAAGAGTGAAGGGGCTGGGGAACCTCAAGAGGGAATTGTCCACCCCGTACTACCCCCTCCCCATAGCTCAAGCTAGTGCTGGTGAACACTGAATGGAGAGTGTCTTGGGGAGAGGGAGAGGCGGGGTCCAGACCTGAAAGTGCTCTTGGTGCAGTTCTGGGCCTCACAGGTTGAGCCAGCGCCTGGCTCCTTGCCCCACACTTGCACTGACACACTGACCCCGTCCCTGCTGTGCACCCTGTCTGCTGACTCCAAGGTAGATTAAACACACTCCTCTCGGGGGCCCCTCCTTTCTCCGGGGCAAAACCTGATGGCCAAGAGCCAAGATGAAATGCCAGAAGAACCTCAGACTCCCGCTCCCAACCCTGCAGCCTGACAGCCTTGAAAGTGGGATTAATGATGGGGGGGGGCTGCCTGAGCACCCACAGACACAACAGTCCTTGCACTTTGCCAGCACCTTCCTCGCGTGATCACTTACCGAGTGAAACTAGCAGGGGCCCACAGAGGGGCTTACAAAGGAGCTTACAGATCAGAGGGATTAGCAAATGCTCGTGTCCATAGTTTCTACACAAACAAACAGGAATATGTAATCAAATAAGTGTAAAGTACACTTACGAGGGCAATGGGACAGAATACTTTAAATCAGGTCTACCCATATTTGAATACTGGTGAGGGTTAAGTTGGAGTAACTATCCCACAGAAACAAGAAACATATATTTGTGCTCATAGTAACTGGCATACTTGAGTGCTATTCTCTCCTTTTACAGATAAGGAAACTGAGGCTCAATGGGTTGAGATTACACATGGCTGGTAAGTGAAGAAAGAGACCCTGAATCCAAAACTGTATTCTTTGGTCTAAATCCCACCAGACTACTTAGCATGCTGTCGTTACTGATGAAAAGCACTCACAATTTATCTTGGCAACAGCCCGTAAATTAGGTACCATGTCATCATCAATACCCTCATTCCAAGGATGAGGAAAGTGAAGCCCAAATTGCTGATTAAGCCAATGCCCATTGCTAGGAAGTTCAAGCCCCTGATTCAAACTCAGGTCTGCCTGACCCCAGGCCTGGGTTCTTTCCACTGTGCCACACGCCTGAGTCAAGGTGTTAAGGCAAGGTGGGGCGGAAGAGACACAAACAATTACAGAGACCTTCAAAGACAGGGAAAGAAAAAGAAGGAAGGAAGGAGAAAACCTCTCTTGACTTCCAGTGGTTAAAAAAATAAAGACAAGACTCCCTCCAGTCTTAAAGTCGGGCTTACTTATTTGGTATAAATAAGAAAAGAAGAGAGAGGGTACTCACCCTACAAGAGAGAGAATAATCACACTCCTTTCTTTCTCTCTTCCTACCCCTTCCTGCCTCCTTCCCAGAAGGAATGATGTTGTGTTTTCATTTAGTGACCAAGAATGACAAACGACTAAATATCAAACCCATCAATGGCCCCTCTCCTAAAATCTTCCAAGCCCTGTCTTTGAAAAAGATCCTGATACCATGATTCTTTTCTTATCACATTGGGAAATATATGTAATATATTTATTACCATTATTAACTTTTTTAATATCATTAATTATCATTGATAATCGTTATCATTAATTTTTTTTTTTGAGACAGAGTCTCACTATGTTACCCTCGGTAGAGTGCTGTGGTATCACAGCTCACAGCAACCTCAAAGTCTTGGGCTTAAGCGATTCTCTTGCCTCAGCTTCCCAAGTAACTGAGATTACAGGCACCTGCCACAATGCCCGGCTACTTTTTTTATTAGATTATAACTGTGTACATTACTACATTTGATGGAGACTTTACCTCTTTCTATGTTTACATGGATGGAGCTGGACCATATTCTTCTTAGTAAAGTATCTCAAGAACAGCTATTTTTTGTTGTTGTTGTCACAGTTGTTGTGGTTTAGCTGGCCTGGGCTGGGTTTGAACCCGCCAGCCTGGGTGTACGTGGCCGGCGCCCTACCCACGAGCTACAGCCACCACCTTTGATTAACTTCTTTTTAATCTGAACACTAAATTTCACTGCCCTGTAGCAAGTGCTTTATTATTATTTCACATGAGGTTCCAGCATGCTGTTCCACTCTGCGCAGTAGAGAATGTCGCCTATGAAATACATTACCACTCAAGGCCAAAACAAGAAGATAGCACCAAGCTTGGGATTGTGAGAGGAAAATATGTCAGAGTATGAACTAAGAAAATAAGAGAGAAAAAAATGATAAAGAGTCTGCCCGGATGATCCCAAAAGAAGAAGATGAGAGGATGGAGGAAAAGAGAGAGGAGGAGAAGGGAATAAGACGGGCATAAAGCAATATTAAAGCCAGGCGTGGTGGCTCATGCCTGTAATCCCTGCACTTTGGGAGGCTGAAGCAAGAGGATTGCTTGAGGCCAGCAGTTCAAGACCAGCCTGAGCAACATGGCAAGCCCCTATCTCTACAAAAATATTAAAAATTGGCCAGGCATGGTTGGACACACCTGTGTGCCAGTTACTCAGGACTTCAAGGTGAAAGGATTGCTTGAGGCCAGACATTCTAGGCTACAGTGAGCTATGATTCAGCCTGGGTGACAAAGTGAGACCCTATCTGTACAAAAAATAAATAAATAAAATTAAACAAATAAATAAGTGATACTAAGAGCAACAGAAAAAATAAAATAAATGAAGGGAGAAGAAAGCAAAAAAGCCATAAACTATGAGTCCTAAAAGGCAAAGTCACTTCAAAGGAACAAATGGGAGAAATAGCAAAACAGATGGTGAACAGAGCAGAGGGCATCCTACAAGGCAGACAATAAGCTTCCCTCCACATCTGCACTCCTCTCCAGCTCCAGAGTTAAGGAGAATGCCCCCCAATCCTGACCACCCACAGGGCTTCCCACAGAGAAGGCCTCTGTCTGCCACTTAGCACACTATTAAAATTAGCTGTTGCCATCCCCCCACCCACAGTGAATTCCTGGGAGCCTGAGGCCACATCTTATTAATATTTGTAGCTCCACAGCTATCTTGGAAATAATACATGCTCAATAAATATTAAAAGAGTGTATGAATAAATGAATGAAAGCCATTCTACCACAAAGAGTTACCCACATGGCATTGGGCCTAAAGACAGAGCAGTCTTGGGGAGCACAAGCCCACTGAGCCTCAGTGCTAACTGCCTGGCTCCTGCTGCCCAGAGCAACGTGAAGCCAAAGAAACTTTTCTCCTCCTAGAAATAAATGAAAAAGACACTGGCTCCAACTCTCCGCAGATCCTGGTTCCAATCCCGTGCTGACTTCACCCTGCTGTTATGAGCCTGGAGGCTAATCACTTTGAAAAATCAGATGTGCACTCTTTCTTATTCTGAATCCTTAAGTAAACTCCTCAAATTGTCAAAATACTTGTTGTATGATCAATGTATTCTCCTTCCCAGGCAGTTAAGGGTCCTGGAGACGGCATCTGACTTAGTCTAGAAACAGCAGCTGTTCACTTGTGTTTTCATGGAATACTGTACCTTCTCCCCAGGGGAGTTCAGGAATGAGAAGTTCCCAGAGATTCTCAGAAGGCAGCAGGGCCTGAAGTCTGCGCTGGTGAGGAGGTGGGGAAGAAGTGTTCACTGTAAAGCACAAAGCACCTACCTTGACGATGGACCTGCCAATACAGCCGCCCCACTCTCTGGCTTTGCCCTCTAGACGCCTAAGGGAAAGACAGCTTCTAAAAGTCACATCCTGTCCAGCACTGCTTCTGACCCTTTGGTCATGCATCTTGGACCCATTATGCATGGACAACGTAGCCCCGAGGGGTCTAGCACACCCCCCTGAGAAACAGAAGCTGTGGCGCTGTTTTGAACGCTTCTTCTTTAAAAGGTGGGATTCTTCTGATGCCATGGTCCATGTTCCCAGCAGGACTCCTCTTCCTAGGGCTCTTTCCAAAAGCCAGCCTTAGCCACCAGGCTGCAGACACTAGATCTGTGACTCTCAAGCCAATGAATGACCTCCACAGGGGCATCCCAGGCAGCGGATCGGGCAACAGCTGCTTTGCCCGTTAAGATATCCTGTTCTTGGCCTTTGCTTTTTTTCCAACCCCAGCAAGCTGATGAGCTGGTCTGTGTGCAGAGGTCGGAACCACCTCCTCTACAGCTTCCCATGACTCAGGCAGTGCTCGTAGGGGCTGGGCAGTGGCAGCTCCACAGACCTCACTTGGAAGAAGGAGCACAAGGAAACAGACTCAGGCCAAAGACCTCCCTAGAGAAACCAGGTGGTGGGAGGAGGAGAAGGCTGGGAAAGGAGGAAGTTCAACTCCAGGAAGGGACTAGCTGTGCCAAATGGGTTACTGTGGAAGACTCCAGCTCCAGGCCGTGTGCGCCAGTCCAGCTTCGAGTGGCCATGTGGAAACAGTGGAAGGTTAGAGGTAACCAAGGATTCTGTGCCATCCCCAGCACGCTGTGGTTAGGATAATGACAAAACAAGACAATGGCATGCGTTCAAGTCACAGCCCCCAAATCAGAGGAAGCGGGTCCCTTGGATGGCCCTTTTCCTCCCAGCTTCTTGTGGTACGTATCTGAGAAATCTCGAGAATCAAAAACTTTACAGAACCTGATCCCTCCAATACCTGTGCATCTAAAGGTCTACAGACGCACCGCTTATGTGAGATAGAATCCTAGGGAAAGACTTAAAAGCTGCTTTCCTGGCTGGGTCTCTCTTTTTAATCCCAGTATCTTCCTAACCTTGCAACTGGAGTCTCCAAATGGTCTTAAGTAGGCTCACCTCACTTTCACCCCAGCAAGGGCAGAAGGGAGAGCCCTCGGTCAAGGGCAGTCATGGGAATTTTAGTGATTTGAAGCAGCAGGAATCTTGCCTTCCCTGCTCCATGCGTACATCTGGGCAAACGAGTCACCCTCTGACAGCATTTGGATAAATTGGAAGAGATTTTCCCAACTCAGCTCCAAGTGAAACAGACCCAGCTCCAAACAGGTGCCCTAACTAAGCTGCCTGTTCAGAATGGTCTGGAAGCCCCTGGATCAGGACCAGCAGAGAAGGGTGTAGGAGAAACGGCAACGACCCGGTACTTGTCTAGCCTTTTATTGCAACCCACAAATTGTCCCAATGATTCCCTCCATCCCATCCAGGTTTTCCAGGTCCAGAACAACAGGTTACCCACAAGAAATGTAGCAGGTGCTGACCGTGGATCGCTGCGCAGTTCTACAGCTAACGGAAGGAAGCCTCGGAAGAGGTGTCTGAGAGGACTTAGATGCCCTACACCACTGGGAGGGACGGTTCCCGCCTCTTCAACACCATCCTCATAGCGCCTCCTATCGGCCATGGAGGCAAACTGCGACTCCGGGGCGGCAACTTCCTGGGTCCAGCCCCTTAGCGCCTGATCCAGGAGGCGCTGATTGGCCGCGCCAGGCCAACACCTTCGGAGAGAGCGGGGCGCTCCTCCAATGGCGCGGATGCACGTGAGCCCGCGCTCCGCAAAGCCCAGGAGAGGGCTCTACCTGGAAGCTCCAAAGTTGGAGCGGGAAGAAATCAAGGAAATCTAATTCGGCGCGGTACAAAGGGGATTTGAAGAGCTGAGACCCTAAGAGAACGAGGCTATCTGGGTCCCAAGAAGTGGCAGATCAACTCACCTGCCTGGTGAAGAGGATGGCAGTGTCCCAGTATTCAGGGTGCTTGTCACTCACTTTGTTCAGCTTCTTTTGCCAGGCGCAGAAGTTGCGCAGAGTCATGGCTGCGTTGCCTGTGACCTTGGGGCCAGTGTCACGATCTCCAAGAAGCAACACCTTGACCACAACGATGTTGATGGGGTTGAGGATGCTGGGGTGGCGGTAAAGTCGCGCCGCCGTGGCCAGCAGCGTAAGCAGATAATGCTCCAAGTCCGCGCCGTGGAACTTGACCATTGACTCGTCGGCCACCACCAGCGTCTCCACGTACCGCGGGATGGACACGAAGCGCTTGGCGCGCCCGGACCTGCGCCGGCTGCGATTCTCCCCCGAGCGCGCCCGCTGCGGCTTGTAAGGGTCCAGAGCCCGCAAGATGGCAGGGGTCCAGCCCGAGGCCACCCCACAGCGAGAGGTGGGGTCTCCGAAAGGCCCTCCGGGGGCACCTCGGCGCTGGAGAAGGTGTGCGCCCTGGCTGTTGCGCTGCGCCCCCGGCGCGCTAGCGTTGGGCAGCGGTCTAATGACATACTCGGCCCCTCGGTAGCCAAAGGCTCCACGTAGACCCCCGCACAGGCTCACAGCGGCGAACGAGTCGGGCTCAGCGTTCACGTCCCCGGAGTAGAAGCAGCGTCGCAGGTCTGAAGAGCTCCCAGTGAGTCCCTGGAGGGGGACACCCAAATGCTCGGTGGCGAAGGCGGGCGCCAAAAACTGAGCATCCGGCGTCAGGTGTAGGTAAAAATCTTCTTGAAATGCTGTGATCTGAAAAATAAGCCCCTGATCCCCGGAGTCCTCGGGACCCGGCCGGTAGTAGTGGCGGCCGTTGATGTCCGGGTCCAGTCGGATAGGAACAACTACCTCCCTCTCTGGCTCAGAGCCGCCAGCGGGTCGCGCGGCGACAGCCAAGGCTAAGATGCCCAGCAGAAGCATGGCGCCCGGCAGCGCACAGCTGCGCTCCGGCAAAGGGCTTGTCCGGCTCCCCGGACGCGGACGCGGTCTCTGTGCAGCCGGAACACTGGAACTACCAACGCTCCGAGACAGCCGGCAGCTCCCAGAAAGGAGAGCAAAGCGAGCGAGACTCCTCCCAGAGCGGCGAGCGTGCACCGGGCGGCCCGCGCCTCCTACCTGTGCCTTTCCAAGCAAAGCGCGCCCTGGGAGCTTAAGCGCAATCGCTGTCAAGTGCAAAGACGAAAATTTGCAGCCGAAAACTAGCGGGAGGTGCCGGGCGGCCTCTCGAAACCGCAGCCACTCGCAGTGCAGCAAACCAGACGCTGGGTGAGCCTATTAAAGGCCCCCTCCTCTTTGGACTGCCCAGTTGACGCCCCTCCCTTCTTTCCCCTCCCAGAGCTCGCAGGCCGGAGCCTTCAGGGGCCACCGGAGAACTCGGTCCCGCCTCCAGAGCCGAGAGGAGAGCCACTTGGCGGGGAGGGAGTGGCGTTGAGCGGAGACAGAGGCGTGGGCTGGCCAGAGAAACCAGCGCTGGAGTCTAGGTTCGCGTTTTGCCCTCGGTTATGCCCCAGTGCCCTGACACACCAGTCACTGCTGCCTAGTGGACCTCTACCCGCGCTCCGGGTCTCAGCCTCCCTCTCAAGGAGCTCAGGTCAGGAGTTAGCAGTGAGGACACACCAATGACCCCTCCCCAGGCCCACCAGCTCTCTTCTGTTGCAACAACTTCCCTGCTGTTTCTTAATCACAGAGTCGCCTAGAAGACCCAGAATCAAGAATTCTCCCTGTAAATGTCCCATTGGCAGAAGAGCAGCATTCCAGGAACATGGAGACCCCCTCTCCATGGGGGGGCTACTGGGGCCCAGGGCCTGCCCCTGACCCTGGTGTGCTGTATGGGCTGGTATAGACTGTTTGATTTTCAGAAACTTTGCCAATCAGCTGTTGAACACAGTCATCTTTAAATTAAATTACATAAATTTATAATTAACCAAATTATATTTTAAACGAAGGCAAAAAATTACTCAAAGCCTTATTATTTGTATCTTGAGCTATTAGAGCCACCAACCCTCTGGGGCAGCCATCTAATCTCAGAAGAAAAAGAGCAAAGGGAGGTGGAAACATGAGGCACATAATAAGTGGGGTGCTGCTCTGCAACCCCCCCCCAAGGAGGGCTGTCACAAGGGACACTTGGAGAAAAGTTTCCATGGAAGTGTTTCCACCATCTGAATAGGCAAATGCTCCCAATCAGGGACTGGGGGAGATGAATTCAGGTTCAACACTGCCCTACCTAAAGATGTCAGAGCAGGTGCTGGGGCTTCCAGTCCTAGAGAAAGAGTTGCCCTCAAGCCAAGAAGGGGCCCTGAGATTCCTCCATGAGATTTTCTGATTTGATTGGCGACCCCGTGCTTGTCAGGGCACGGCCAGGTGGAGACGTACAGTCAAGCTGTGAGTCCTCGGCTTCTGAGAAGACCCAGAGGAGCCCTACAGCAGGCCCTAGACCTCGGGATCTTCCTCATCACTCCAAAGAACTGACTCCTCTGTCTGACAAGGAAAAATGACAAGGAGAAGAAAGAGGCTTTCCTAGTCCCTCCTGATACCTAGGAAATCTTTCTAGAACTTCTGCATTGATTTTGCAAGAGGAATGGACCAGAGAGTGAAGTGTACAATGATTTTAAGTATAGAAGGGATGGCGTGGAAGAATTTTTGAATTTTCTTAGGGAAGTGGCGGCTCAAATAAATAACTTTGTAGTCAAAGGGGAGAAGAAAGCTGGGACTGGTGCACCAGTGAAGAGGGCTTTTTGCCCATTGTCTTCCCTCCAGAAAGGACTCACTTTTAGATGAGCCCCCAGGGGCCTTGGAACAGGAAGATGGCTCAGATGCCTATAATTCTACTGGGGCCCCCTCCTTGACTGAGACACAAGGAGCTGAAAGTCATTATGTGAATCAGTAAGAGATGGGTGTTTATCTGTAAATGAAAGGGAGAGTTCCATATGGGAGGATTGTGGGTGAGACAGAGGGAGTTCAAGTTTACAAAGGCCCTGTGTGTTTGAATGTTCGAAGAGGGCTTATAATTAAAGAGAAAGTCAGATGACCCTGGGCAACGATAAGTCATTTATTTAGGGCAAGCAACTATTTTCCTGCACCTAGAAGTTTTAGTGGTGGTTTGCAAGGTTTCCAGTGATATGTGACTTTCACTCTGACCGGTGGGTTTTGGCAAGAGCTGCAGCATGTCAGTCAAGATAGCAGGCCCAGAAAGATGAAGCCCCCTCCCCACCAATGTGCTTTGATTCTCTTTCCCCATCACAGCCCATCTGCTCTCCCCTGAGCACAGAAACTGGCCACATGGAATTGCTCAAAGGCACCAGAATGTATTATCACCCTTACTCTGTGCTAACACAGCACCAAGTGTTTCACGCGCTTTATCTTATTTAATGCTTGCCTGTGTCCCTTGGGAATCTGCAGGTCCAGCCAATCACGTTTTCCAGGGGGTCCTAACCAGGAATGGAGGATCTAGGAACATGCTGAGCACCTGAGGACAGGTGGGAACTCAGAATTGACGCTCCACTTCCATCACTGATCTGATTCCCAGACTCTGCATTTCCTCAACTGTCAAAGGAGAAGAGATAATCCTGGGTTAGAGGTCTTCAGTCAAAGGACTGCATCAAAAATCTCTGGCCTAGAGAATAGCTAAGATCACTTTCAGGACAAATATTACATGACTGCCTGAGTCACGTAAGAGACTGAATCGCTGAGAATGAGCGTTGAGAATGAATCGCTGCTCTGGAGACACTGAATGAATGAAAGGAGACCAGATTCTAATTTCAGCTTGGTCAATCACTGTATGTAAAACTTTAGACAAGACACTTTAATCTCAGGTGGCGCCTGCTGTTGCTCAGTGAGTAGGGCACCGGCCCCACATACCGAGGGTGGCGGGTTCAAACTTGACTCCAGCAAAACTGCAACAAAAAATAGCTGAGTGTTGTGTCAGGCACCTATAGTCCCAGCTACTCGGGAGGCTGAGGCAAGAGAATCGCCTAAGCCCAAGTGCTGGAGGAGGTTGTGAGCTGTGACACCATGGCACTCTACCGAGGGTGACAAAGTAAGACTCTGTCTCAAAAATAAAAAAGACACTTTATCTCTAAAATAAGGAAAGGCTGTCTCATAAAGTGCCTAAAACACTGCTCCCACAATTATTAATTTCCTATACATCTTTAACAGAATCCTCAGCCTGGCGCCATCATTGCCCATCCCTCGTATCATACTGGAGGGAGCCAAGGTCCAGAGAGAGAAAGTTATTTGTCTGAGGCTACCCAGCCAGCTGCTATATTCATTGCATGAAGTCATTTCTCTTTACCCTTTACCTGGAAACCTGGCTCTAATAAGGCAATTAGTTGGGATGCTCCTGCTCAGAGACTGTTATTTCAGCGTACATATTTCTGTAAGCCATTTCCCCGAATGGGATGCCCTCCCTGCCGCATCTGTGCCTACCCTTACAATCCTCACTTCCCGTAGGAAGCCACTTGTTAACTCACCCAGCCCTGTGCTCCTTCTTCCTTAGTTCCTCTCAGCATATGTGTATTCGGTTTCCAGCACAGGCATGTGCAATTTGAACTTGTGTGCCCTTTGCTAGTTGTGGTAAGCCCTTCTCCTGTGACGGGGCTGAGCCACACTGGATGGGAAACCCATCAAAAGCAGGGCTTCCTTTGATTCTTATGTCAGTTCTCATGCTAGTGCCCAGAGCAGGTGTTGACTGCTTGGCCAAACCAGGAGGTTGCAGGTAGTAGATCAGCCCCAAAGGGTGATGTGCTGAGGCCAGAAGGAAGCAGCCACAGGGTAGGGTCTGGAGACTTAGATTTCACTTTTTCAGATCCTGATTATCCACCATCATCAAGACCAAGTGTGACTTCTGCCTACCTATCAAGTGTCCTAGAGGATCTCCTCAAAATTGGAGAAAAGAATTAAGGATAAAAATAGGGATATGGGACTGGATATGGTGGCTCATGCCTATAATCCTAGCACTCTGGGAGGTCAAGGTGGGAGGATCCCTTGAGCTCAGGAGTTCAAGACCAGCCCAAGCAGGACTGAGACCCCATCTCTACTAAAAATAGAAAAACTAGCTGGACGTGATAGTACACACCTGTAGTCTCAGCTACTTGGAGGAGGAGGAGGCTGAGGCGGGAAGACTGCTTGAGCCCTGGAGTTGGAGGTTGCTGCTAGCTGGGCTGAGGCCATGGCAGTCTAGCCTGGGCAGCAGAGATAAGCACTGCTGTGTAAATGAGGGTTTTTGGGTTTTTTGTTTTTTGAGACAAAGCCTCAAGCTGTCCCCCTGGGTAGAGTGCCGTGGCATCACAGCTCACAGCAACCTCCAACTCCTGGGCTCAAGCGAGTCTCCTGCCTCCACCTCCCAAGTAGCTGGGACCACAGGCGCCAGCCACAACGCCCAGCTATTTTTTGGTTGCAGCTGTCATTTTGTTTGGCGGGCCCAGACTGGATTCGAACCCGCAACTCAAGTGTATGTGGCTGGCGCCTTAGCCACTTGAGCCGCAGGTGCAGAGCCAGTAGACAAGGTTTTTATGGGGAGGGAAATGACAGCAGGGAATCTTCTGACTCCCCAGATCAGATATCATAAATCACGGGCCTATTGTGTTAGGATTTAAATCAGGTTTTATATAGCACAAAATAAGATTGACAAATTGACCCTTCTTTGTGCTGTACATCTTTATCATTCCTTGTCAAAGATCCCTAAAAACATCCCAGATGTGTCTGATTTGCCTTTCCTGGAATCTGTGCCACAACAGTGGGCAAAGCAGACAGCATCTAGAAAGGCACCGATTTGGGGACCCCCTTGGAAGGCCCAGGGAGTGTTAAGTGACTGAGCCACCACCCTGCTGGTTTCCTTGCTGCCGGATCCTCTCCCAGATGTGGACATGGCCGAAGCAGCAGGAGATCCCATAGGCCCCATGTCATAGCCCTGGTCTGGGTCCTTTCTTCACTGCTCAGAGGAAATATTTAACTCTATTTTTATCCTTCTCAGCCACCTACTCTTGTTTTTTTTCTCTGTATTTTAGTAGAAATTTCTCTGGTACTAACTCCTGTACTTGTTCTCTTGGCTGCTGGGAGGTTAGAATGAAGGGTCTGATCTGGCTTGCACAAACTCAACAAATAGTGTTTCCAAGCTCCATTGGTGAACCCCCCTTATACAGTCTTAAATAACAGCCACCACCCTCATACCTCCAGATCCCCACTTCAGCAATGCACTCTGTAGATGGACAGCCACACACACTCCCCTTAATGGAAAGCACTTTGGCACTCTGGGCTATTCAGAAATAGAAGTGTGTCGTTAGCCTTCCAGCAGGTGGAGGGTAAATGCCCAGATGTGTAGGGATTGAGAAAGCCCTTAGTTTTTTCTGTCAAATAAGCACCTCTCCACCTACTCCCAGGATGCTCCTCTCCCATCACCATCAGCATACGGAATAGTAGCGTCCAGACTGAGCTTGGCCATGACTCTGAGGCCTCCACCCCCAAGAACTGAGGGACCATCTCTAGCCTTCTCCTCACCTTAGCTGAGGCTCCAAGATAAAATTCATCATTTTTCCAAGGTTCCACGGCTCCTTCCACTAGCCTAGTAATAAAATATTCCTAATACAAACAAAGTTACGGGCAATACACAAAATACTGTATGGTTTATAAATGAGTTCATATATATTACCTCACTTAACCCTCACGATAACATTTGCGGGGCAGTGGGACAGAAATTATTAATGTCGACACTTAAGACTCAAAGAATTTGAGTGACTTTACAAAACTCACCTCGTCACTGGAGTGACACTGAAACCCTCATCATCTCAGGCCACGTCCCAGCCCTCGGGACCCCTCTCACTCTGACAAGAACATCTCATTTCCACACTCAGTTCCTCTCCACCTGTCTTCCATTCCCACACTCCTGGAGCACAAATTCACCAGCTCCTTTAAATAGGATTTACATCATAAGAATCCAGTGAGTTGTCTTTTAGCTGAACCTAACCATTAACTTGGTGGCCCTAAGGCGTCTCGGCCCACAGTCATTGGAGCTTTTACAAGAAGCTACAGAGAACACTCAAATCAGAGAAATCTCATTACTTTATATTAAAAGAGTATTTTTTTGGCCAGGCACCATGGCTATGCCTATAATCCTAGCACTCTGGAAGGCCAAGGCAGGAGGATCACTTGAGCTTGGGAGTTCAAGACCAGCCTGAGCAAGATTGAGACCTTGGCTCTACTAAAAAAAAAATAGAAAAGCTAGCTGGGCATTGTGGCAGTCACCTGTAGTCCCAGCTACTCAAGAGGCTGATGGAAGAGTATCACTTGAACCCTGGGGCTTGGGGTTGCTGCGAGCTGGGCTGATGTGACAGCACTCTAGCGTGGGCAACAGAGTAAGTCTCAGCATCAGAAATTTAAAAAGAGCGTTTTTTCCATTACATTCGTTTTCATTTCCCTCCCGGTGTGCTATGACATGAAGGGGACTGGATTCACTGGAGATCAGCGTAAATAACACAGGCTCCAATCAGCATCTCTCAACCACCTGAGAGTCTTGGAGAATGGCAGGGACATGGTGGAACTTCCTTGCTAACAAACAGCCAGACACTTGTGCACACAAAATTTTGCCCATAACTTTGGGAGACCTGTAGCCTCTCAGAAGCTGTTCATTCTTCAACTCCTAGAACATTCAGCAAGCCTTGCCCATGTCCAAAGAGGAAAGGGGTCTCTTCTCCTACGGAGAGTGAAATACGTGAAAATCAGAAAAGGCTGTGGCAGGACCTCCCTAAGCGGTGGTGAGCAGGAGACGGTCTAGCTCACTGCCCAAATGGCAGGTCTGCAAGCCTGGGGGCCGGCCCAGCTCTGTTCAAGGTTGTTTTATTTAAGGGTGCTGGATAACTGACCCAGACTCCTGGAGTTTTGAATTCCTTCCCTATGAGAGGGGAAGAATGTTCTTAGAATTGTCATTAGTACTGACACATGGAGCCCACAGCATGAATTATCATTAGTACTGAATAGCACTTGGGGGGCTTGTAATGAGAAAGTACAATACAGGTCCCACTTCAGGAGCTTAAGGTTTATTCGATTTGTTCTCCCCAGAATAACTGAGGTGAGCTGCAGGCTTTTGTTCTGATCTAGGTGAAATCAGGGTGGCATGTAGCCTGTGGAAACCCAGAGGCAGCAGCCCCGCCTGTCTGCACCTGCTCCCCTTTCTTCTCTCCACATAGCACACCCCGTCCCCTCACCCCACTCCATGCCCTGTCTGCACCCCACCGTGTCTGCTTTCTCTCGTTCTCCAATTCACCTGCATCCTTATTCCCTTTTCTCAAAATTTGCTCCCAGTGCTGGGCACGGTGGCTTACACCTGTAATCCTAACAATCTGGGAGCCCGAGGAGGGCAGATTGCCTGAGCTCAGGAGCTTGAGACCAGCCTGAGAAAGAATGAGATCTGGTCTCTCCTAAAAATAGAAAAACTAGCCAAGCATTGTGGTGGGTACCTGTCGTCCTAGCTGCCAGGGAGTCTGAGACAAGAGGATCGCTTGAGTCCAAGAGTTTGAGGTTACTGCGAGCTATGACTCCTCATCACTCTACTGAGAGGGACAAAGTGAGACTCTGTCTCAAAAAAAAAAAAAAAGACAATTTTTTTAAATTTCCTGCCCATATCCTCATTTCCAAAGGTGAAAATAGCCCGTAACAGTTTCAAATGTCTCTCTTTTGTGCGCATTGACACCGTCAAAGGATTGAAATCCTGTACAAAGTCCTGATGATAGAATTTCAGAAGGCAGCCAGCAAGCCAGGATCTTTACGAGGGGAGGCGGGAGAAAGTGAGAGACCAAAAGTCCTTCCCAGGCAGGTTCACATGGACAGTTGCACAGGTTGTGCACAGCTCAGTCCTCAGTGGTATGATTCTCATAAACAAGGACCCCAGAAACGAAGCACATGCACAGAAACTGACTCAATCCACCATCCTGTTCTCATCCATCAGCCTTTTTTTCTGAACCCAAAGGGCTTCCACGTGGAGAGCTACTGCCCTCCATTGACTTGTTTGGTTTCTCATTTAGAAATGTTTAGTAAAGTGCGTATCTCCTCAACCCTCTCTTTTACTAACTGCCAGTGTAAATTACTTCACCGCCCCATGTTTGCGGGCTTCCTGCCCCTCAGCTTCACTCTGGGAGTGGAGAAGTGAGCGGGCAGTGGGAATGAGCATCACGGACAGTCCAGGTGGGGGCTTGAGCCCAAGAGGCAGATGCACTTTACAGCTGAGCCTCCCAACATGGTAGGCATGAGATTCACAGACCTGAGTTTCCCGATCCTCAAAGTCACTGGAAATTAAAGGGCTGACAACTCTGGTATTTAACTAAAAAAGAACATAAAACTAGCATTTGAGCCAGGCCAGTCATAGGAGAAAAGCTGCTTTTGGCTGCCCTGGCTCAGGCCCGCCTCCTACCTGCACATGGGTCCCACAGCAAAGCCTGGGCGAGGTGCCCAGCAGGCCTGCTGTTCTTCCCCCTAGGGTTCCTTCATAAAGGCTCTCCACACTGCCTTCCCTGGGGCCCTTCTCCCTGCTCCTCTATGCAGCCTCCCTTGTCAATATTGAGAGGTGATAAGATCCAGTGATGTCACTTCTTAGCCAACAAGACAGGAGCAGCCCAGAAACTTGCCCAAGACTTTCAAGTGGTGGCTGTTGAGGCTCCAAAAGCCAAGTCACTCCCGTGCAAAGATGCCCCTCTCCCTCCCCTTTTCCTCCTGAACTGGCCAGGAACTACCTCCTCACATCTGCACATCAGCCAACAAGCCAAAGGGAAGAACCTCACAGGCCACAGAACCCGGCCAAGGCAAACAGGTGGTGTTCACTGTCTCTGGAAAGGCACCAGGTGTGGGGAGAGATGAGACAGCAAGAATGGTGATGGATGGGCAGATTTCACCTGTGTTTAGAGAAAAGTGGAGGAATAAGCAAAGATGGGTAGAGTTTTAAGAGAACAAAAAGAGAACCCTTACTTTCACATTTGTTCATAGAGCAGGATGAGCTTTCACTCCAACCCCAACTGTGCATGTCTGCACCTGGCCCCAGACCCACCTTCCTAAGCCCCTCAATGCCTGGGCTCCATTACGTGTCTATATCTGCACACCCATATCCCAGAGGGTCCCTAACGAGCCTAAAACCCACCTTCCACACCGCCAAAGCAACACGTACATCCACATCCACCCTCTCCCTCCTCTTCCTCAGCTAGGTCAAAAGCATCTCTCTTTACCTCGTCCCCCTTCCCTTGGCCCCCCATGCAGCTCCCCAGGTCCCCACAGTGCTAACTCAAAGAGGTGCCTATGTCTGACTCCCGTCATCTCCTGAAATCATGTCCTAACAGGTCTCCATTGTCATCTCTCCCTTAATGCAATCCTTATTCTACACAATTACTAGAGCTGTTTTTCCAAAGACAAATATGACTGGGTCACCTCCTGGTTTAAGAGTCTTTAACAAAAGCCAAGCACTGTGGCTCACGCCTGTAATCCTAGCACTCTGGGAGGCCAAGGTGTGTGGGTTGCTTGAGCTCAGGAGTTGGACACCAGCCTAAGTAAGAATGAGACCCTGTCTCTACTAAAAGTAGAAAAACTAGGCTCAGTGCCTGTAGTTCAGTGGTTAGGGCACCAGCCACATGCACCAGGGCTGGTGGGTTGGAACCCAGCCAGGGCCTGCTAAATCAACAATGACAACAGTAACAACAACAACAAAAATAGCCCAGCACTGTGGGCACCTATAGCCCCAGCCACTTGGGAGGCTGAGGCAAGAAAATCACTTACTCCAGGCAGCACCTATGGCTCAGTGGGTAGGGCGCTGGCCCCATATACCAAGGGTGGCAGGTTCAAACCTGGCCCCAGCCAAACTGCAACAACAACAACAACAAAAATAGCTGGTAGGGCGCCTGTAGTCCCAGCTACTCAGGAGGCTAAAGCAAGAGAATCACCTAAGCCCAGGAGTTGGAGGTTGCTGTGAGCTGTGATGTCACAGCACTCTACCAAGGGTGATAAAGTGAGA
>NW_003852492.1:3856063-3866102 GCF_000181295.1 Otolemur garnettii | reverse complement strand
CAAAAAAAAAAAAAAAAGAAAAACTAACCAGGCAGGCAGCACCTGTGGCTCAAAAGAGTAAGGGTGCCAGCCCCATATACTGGAGGTGGCCAGTTCAAACCCAGCCCCAGCCAAAAACTGCAAAAAGCAAAAATTTAAAAATTAGCCCAGTGTTATGATGGGCTTCTGTAGTCCCATCCACTCAGGAATCTGAGGCAGGAGGATCACTTGAGCCCAGGACTTTGAGGTAGCTGTGAGCTATGACACTACAGCACTCTAGCCTGGGCAACAGAATAAGACTCTATCTCCCAAAATAAATAAATAAATAAATCTTTACCACCCTCATTGTCTTCTGGAAGAAAGTTCACAGTACACAGGGGGGTGAATATACTCTGCCACTGGTGGCCCCCACCGACTTCTCCAGCTTCACTGCCTGTGTACCTCGACCCAAGACACTCAACAGACTCCTTTTCCTCAAATGTACAAGGCTTTTTAATGTCTGTGTGTGTGTGCACATGTGAGAGAGAGAGAGACTATGTGCGTGTCTCCACCTTTCCAAAATAAAATGGGTTTTCTTTCTCCAGTGCCTGTGAACAGTGCCTCTTCATTCATTAAAGTCCAATAAAAATATCTTCCAAATGGAATCTTTCAAACCTGCTCTTTGCCAATAAAACACAGCTATCACAACTTTCTCTGGATTCTCAGAACGAGTTGATGCCTTCAACCACCAAGTATTTACTAAACTCCTACTCTGTATACCAAGCTTCTTGCATATGGCTTTATTCTTGTACTTACAATGATATCTTTTTACTACTTGGCTACTTAACTTGCTTTTTCATCAGACTAGGAGCTGCCTTGATGAAGCAGATGATGAGGACTCATGAATTGTCTTTTGTACGTCTTTGCATGGTGTCTAGGCCCATCTCCGGTGCAGAGCAAGTTCACAGAATCAAACCCTGACCATGAAGATACAGGGGAATGGGTAGCTAAGGAAGGAAAGGAGGAAAGATGAAAATTCAGTAATGTCCAGAGAGAAGAGAGAAGACGGGGTGCGAGCCCAGAGACAGGAGCAGAAGAGGAAAACTGAGAAAGAGAAGAAACAGAAGGACCCATGCTTCTCCCATCACAGCCAAGTGCCGGGGGTTGGGGGAGGTCATGAGTGCGTCCAGGTGTGAGCAGGTGTCCATACACACACATAAGGCAAATATGAAAAAGCCTTGGACATATGAAGCTTCAATACAAATTAAAATGTTTTTCCATCAATCGCAACAGGCACATCTGTCCGCTCCTGCTCCCCTTGCTCTCCTCTGACGTGGCTGCTCTAAGTCCCTCTCTCTCCCTAAGCCTTTGGGCCATTCTTCCTTCTCCATCCGCTTTGGAGACAATCAGAAGATACCCATTCCTAGATAGTTTCACAGGAGGCAAAACACTCCTTTGTCCATTTTAAATATTTAAATTCCTCCACAACAGGAGACTCTTTTCCTGAATAAAACACTAACACCCCAAGAGGGAGCATCTGAATGAAGGCAGCATGGTCTGGGCCTGCAGGTTGGGGAATGAGGCTGAAATGTATCTGCAAGTTCACTGCTCTCCATGGACCCGGATTTGACTGTCAGCCTTGCCCCCCGCCCGCTTCCCGGCAGCTCTGGCACTTTGGTCATGTCATGCTTCAGTCCTGCTCGGCAGGAGACTGTGGATTAAATGTGACATGGAGAGAAACTGGCTAAGAGCCCACGTTCTAGCCCAGAATCTCCAGCTATCCAGCTGTGTGACTCTGGTCAAATGACATCTGTTAGGTCTTGATTTCCCCCATCTGAAAAGTGAGAGGTTAGAGAAAGGGATCGCTCAGGTTCAAAACCCCTCAAATGTCTGTGTTTCTCTTTAAAATTCTCATGGGATACAGCCAAAGTGGTCTTAAGAGAGAAATTTATCACATTAGATGCATACATCCAAAAAGCAGAAAGAGAGCGCATCAACAAACTCAGGAACTATGTCATGGAAATGGAAAAGAAGAACAATCTAATCCCAAACCCAGCAGAAGAAAAGAAATAACCAAAATTAAACCAGAGATTAATAAAACTGAAAAACAAAAGAATCATTCAGAAAATTAATGAAACAAAAAGTTCATTCTTTGAAAAAATTAAGAAAATCAATAAACCTGTGGTGAGATTAACTAGACACAGAAAAGTAAAATCTCTTTAAAATTCTCTAATGCCACCAGCACGATGAGACCCCAGACAGAGCAGACGGCCTAGAACAATGTCTTGACAAAAAGAAAATAATCAACCACTGTAATCTCAGGAAACTGGATTGGTGGACAGCTACACAATTTGCACCAAGCATCAATGTCTAAAATGCAGATCAAAAAACAAAACACTAGGTTTCTTACCTAAAATCAGAGAAATTCTCAGTTTCTTATTCAGAATCAAAAGAATCCTCCACTAAACAAGAATGTTGGCTCGGCGCCTATAGCTCAACTGGCTAAGGCGCCAGCCACGTACACCTAAAGTGGCGGGTTCGAATCCCCAGCCCGGACCCGCCAAAACAACAATGACGGCTGCAACCAAAAAATAGCCGGGCGTTGTGGCGGGCGCCTGTGGTCCCAGCTACTTGGGAGGCGGAGGCAGGAGACTCGCTTGAGCCCAGGAGTTGGAGGTTGCTGTGAGCTGTAATGCCACGGCACTCTACCCAGGGGGACAGCTCGAGGCTCTGTCTCAAAAAAAAAAAAAAAAAAAAGAATGTTTAAAAACTCAAAATAGATGGGTCCTGAAAGGTCCTATAATTTCATCTCCCACCCACCCCAAGAATTCTCTTTTGACCCCACTGCAGGGGCCCCCTGCTTAAACACGTCTGATGATGAAGGCTCCTTGGGCACCAAGTTCTACAGAGATGCAAGCAGGAATAGGCAGTGCAGTTACTTAGGGCCCTGGCACCGCCCCTGGCCCCCAGATTTCCCCCCTTCCCCATGCTACAGCCACAATATCTGAAATTCTATCATTACTTGTTTATTTTGTTTGGTTCCCATTCTCATTTCTCTTAAAATGCAAGCATTCCTAGTAGCACTTGCTGTCCAACTGAAGTGTTCTTGACATGATAGATTCTCTTTTGTGCATGAAAGCGAAGGGTCAGATGAGAACCCTCGGCAATTGTAAAGAAGAGAAACTCTGAGGATGAGGGGAAAGGTGGTGAGACGAACCCCAAGTACTTGACAACGATTCTACCAGGGCAGGCGGGAGTGTACACGGTGATGGTGATGATGATGGAGAACAAACCCTGGCATGTGCTCACCCTGTGCCCACCACTCTCCGTAGCACTTCATGTCCTAACTCACTGTAAGCAGATTTATTTACGCAAACTCAATAGTTTGTATGTCAAGTCCCTTGATGACTGCCCTCCATCCTAAAGTTCCCAGCTCCTTTCCTTCATTTCTCTTTTCTCTCTTTCCAAAACAAAGATACACAGGTGAACTTTTGCAGGTTTGTATTAATTTTGTATATGCGTATAAAATCAGAAATGGTTAAGTGGTGGTTAGTGAGGTCCATTGCTTAGGGTAAGTTCAGGTCCCTGTCTGAGCAGCTATAAAAGGTAAATGTGTCGAGACTGCCATCTGGTGGTTATAATTAATAATGAAGATTCAGGGAAAATGGGTTGCCTGCATCAACCCAGGAAAAACCAAGGCATCCTCATCACTAAAGTGGTCCTAAGCTCTGGAGACATCTAAGCTAGGGTAGCTCTCGAAACTGACAATTTGAGTTGAGAGACATTTGTCTGATGAAGACCAGACGTCAAGGTGAAGAAAGGACAGGAAGGAGGGAAGCGCAGGTTCTGTGACTACAGCACACCTCCTTCAACCTCCGCAGTGATTGTCGGAAATCTGATGAAGGTTCAGCATTTTCGTTTGTGCAATTTTAAAGGACTGCTGTCTTAGACATGCACGACATAATAGAGATGTCTATCTTTAAGAAAGCTTCTCTGAAAATATTATTAGTTTTTTTTTTTTTAAGGGCTGGGGGCAGAGAATAAATATTAATAATAAGTTCCAACAGTGCCACCTTCTGGCCATAATGTGGTGAGACAGGCATGAGCTAAGGTTCTGTGCTCATTGGGGCCGCTGTTAACTGCATACAACTCTCAAAGGTACAAGTAGGCTGCGCACTGTGGCTGTAACTCTAGCACTCAGGGAGGCCAACGCAGGAGGATTGCTTGAGGCTAGGAGTTGGAGACCAGCTGGAGCAAGTGAGACACTATCTCTACAAAAAAGAAAGAAAAATTAACCAGGCGTGGTGGTGCATGCATAGTCCCAGTTACTCAGGAGGCTGAGGCAGGAGGATCACTTGAACCCAGGAGTCTGAGGTTGCATTGAGCTATTATAATGCCACTGCATCTAGACACAGTGACAGGGTGGATCCTTTCTCCAAAATACACACACGCCCCCACACACATGCATATATAACTCTCGCTAGCCAATTACAGTAGTGATCAGAGTGCATAGATTGTAATCACGGCTGCATTCCACATGGAATCCTGGGCCACCTTTTATATGTATCTTGCTTGTATATTTCTCTATTAGATTGTGTTTGGAGTCTTGCTTCTCTTACGCAACTTTGGGTGCCCAATACTTCACCAACTAGTCACCAAAAATACAAATGGCAGGAACAAAATGGGTTGTCTGTGCATGTTTCTTGGTGCGTTCAAACCAATTATAATCTCATTAGCAAGAAAGTCAGTGTCAAGATCACAGTAAAGTTTGTACTATAAAGATCTGGTTGGGAGCCCACCCATGGAGACTGTGAACACCAGAGCAGAGCCAGTTGGAGGTAGGAAAAATAATCAGCATTAGCTAGCACTTCACATGGGGTTGAGTTTTAAGTGGTCTCAAGAATATAAATTAAGAGTTCCCAAAATGCTAAGTGAAATTTTAAAGGTTCCAAAAGTAGACTATTTAGGATGGAAAAAGAATTAAGCAGATAAAGATAGAAGAATGTTTGCATACATGTAAATGGCGATCACCGAAACCGGCATGCCAAAGGAAATACAAGACGAATATTAGCTCAAAAGTAATGCAAAAAAGCAAAGCTAGCCTGCCTAGGATATGTGTTCATTAATACAATTGATAAGGACTGGGAAATCCTTTCTCTACTGCCGGGAATGGAGAATACCAGCCATCACACAACAGCCCAAGTTATAGAAAACGGACATGAATGGAGAAAAACAGTATTATTTCGCTTAGAAAGAGTGCGTTCTGTTTATATTTAAGTGCTATAACAGGCTTTTAAAGAAGATTTTGATTCCCTTCCTTGAGATCTTCAAAGAAGGGCCCGTCTCAGAAGACTTTTTTAAAGACTGTCCCCTATGAACTCCTGGAGTCTCTTCCACCTGTGTAATACCGTGATTTAACCCTTGGTTCTGCTCAAAAGACCTTAATTCCACATAGGACATTCCCATCAGAACCCTGTCTGGTTCGGGTTAAGAACCATGTCTCTACCACTTAGCTAGGTGATGCTAGGCAAGTTATCTAACCACTATGAAGTTCATCTGTAGGATGACAGTTTTTTCTGACAGTTTTCTTGATGATTAAGTGAAAAAAGTTTTGTGGCTTGGCACCTGTAGCTCAGTGGCTAGGGCACCAGCCATATACACCAGGGCTGCAGGTTCAAACCCAGCCCAGACCTGACAAACAACAATAACAGCTACAACAAAAAAAATAGCTAGGCGTTGTAGCAGATGCCTGTAGTCGCAGCTACTTGGGAGGCTGAGGCAAGAGAATCATTTAAGCGCAAGAGTTTGAGTTTGCTGCGAGCTGTGATGCCACAGCACTCTACCCAGGGCAACATGTAAGACTCTGTCTCAAAAAATAGATAAATAAATAAATAATAAGTTTTGTGAGCTGTTCAGCACAGTGTCTCACCCACAAGAAATGCTCAAAAAATAGAAGCTATGTAGGCCAGGCACAGTGGCTCACACCTATAATCCTAGTACTGTGGGAGGCCAAGGCGGGTGGACCGCTTGAACCCAGGAGTTTGACACCAGCCTGAGCAAATAGCAAGACTCCATCTCTAAAAATAGGCGGGCATTGTGGCAGGTGCCTGTAGTCCCAGCTACTTGGTAGGGCTAAGATCACTTGTGCCCAAGAGTTTGAGGTTGCTGTGAGCTATGACACTGTGGCACAAGAGTGACAGAATGACATTCTATCTCAAAAAAAAAAAAAGAAGAAGAAGAAGAAGAAGATAGAAGCTACTATTACTTAGGATTAAATGAAAATTAAATTAAATGAAAACAAATGCCCCAAACAGTACCTGGCCCAGAGTAAGCACTCAATTTTAACAAAAGTGTGAATCACAAATGAAATTTTAAAATAAAACAATTTCTTGAACTTCATGTAGGAACTGAAGTTATGGCTTTGGATAATGCACCAGAACCTCTGCTTTTCTACTTTTTCTCTGCAAAAAGTGAGAAGAGGATTAGATGACCACTAAAGTTTCTTCCAATTAGAAGGAATTTGTAATTCTAAAGAATACCAGAATTTAATATACACTAAAAATTTATAATATGTTTTATATAAGACTCTAGTTATTGGTCAGGTATGGGGGCTCACACCTGCAATCTCAGCCCTTTGGGAGGCCATGGTAGGAGGATGGCTAGAGATAAGAAGTTCAAAGTCAGCCTTTGCAACATAGCAAGACCCCATCTCTGAAAAAAATTAAAATTTTTAAAAACAAAAACTCTCGTTATGAACTTTAAAAAGACTATCACTAATATTACAAAATAACTAAAAACTTAAAATTCATAAATGGTCTACAGTATAAAGTACTATAAATTTTTAAAGTTCATTAATTATTTAAGAACTATTTAAACAACGAATGACTGCTAACTACAAAATTAAAGACAAAACAAAGATGTTTTAATTTTGTATGCAGTTTCCCCTTCATATTCAAACTAAGAAAATATTTTAAGTTGCTTGTTCCATAAGGATCACACATACTGAGTCTAAACAATCCCAGATTCCAAATTCAAGGAATCCAAATTAATGCTGCTCTATATTCAGGAGTCAGCAAAGAACCAGATAGTAAATATTTTAGGCTCACTCAACCCTTCCCTTGCAGCTCAAAAGCAGCCAATGCTTACATGAATGGCCATGGCTATATTCCAATGAACTATACTTATGGATGCTGAAATTTGAATTTCATACCATTTTCTAGCATCATGAAATATTAATACTCTTTCTGATTTTTAAAATTTGCTACTTAAGGGTAAAAACCATTCTTAGCTGTACAAAATTAGGCCGTGTACGGGATTTAGCTCACGGGCTGCAGTTTGCCAATCCAGACTCCTGCAATTACATATTTTGGGAAGAAAGTGGTAACACAGGAAATCTGGAGTTGGCGAAACACCCTTCTAGGACTTTTACTAATTAGTTTGTTGGTGTTTGTTTTTCTATACCGTTTTCATCTGCCATTCCGGCTTCCACTCCAAACTACTCACCGTTATTCCTATAAAAAGGACTCTAGGTTTAAGCATAACCAAGGTAAGCCTGACACCTTGTGGTTGCCTTGCAAATGGCAGGTGCCACCCTTGGGGGCTACCAGCAGGGTACAGCACCTAGGGAAGAGTGAATCCAGGAGGTGGGGGTTCCAGGCAGGTTCAAGGGGCAGTGAGCCAGCCAGCAGTTCTTTTGTCATCATTGTTGTGATTGTTCTGAAAAAGTCCAGAGTTCACAATCTGACACCTCTCTCCAAAGGGGGCTCTTAAAGGGCTGTCCTTAGAAGCACTTCATATTCTAATTATTTAAAAAAAAAAAAAAAAAGCAGGCAAAGTGGCTCACACTTGTAATCCCAGCACTTCAGGAGTCTGAGGCAGGTGGATTGCTTGAGCTCAGGAGTTCAAAACCAGCCTGAGCAAGAGCAAGACCCCATCTCTACTAAAAATAGAAAAACTAGCAAGGCTTTGTGCCAGGAGGGAGCCTATAGTCCCAGCTACTCAGGAGGCTGAGGCAAGAAGATCTCTCGAACCCAGGAGTTTGAGGTTGCTGTGAGCTCCAGTGATGCCACAGCACTCTAGCCAGGGTGACAGAGTGGCTGAGGTAGAAGGATCACTTGAACCCAGGAGTTTGAGGTTGCTGTGCACTAGGCTAAGGCCACAGCACTCTTTGCCCGCACAACCGAGTAAGACTTTGTTTCAAAAAAGAAGGAGGAGGAGAAGGAGAAAAGGAGAAGAAAGAAGAAGAAATTCTTCCCAGAGTAAGGCTCTGAGGACACTGAAGGCTCTCCCTGGTCTGGTGACGTCTCCCAGTAACAGCCACATGGAGGACAGACTCCCCTCAGATGTTTACACAGGGGAAAGAAGGAAGGAACCTAATTGCTACTGAGAAGGAATATGTGAGAAATGGCAAATAAGGGGCTTCAAGAAGTTAAAGACCAATGATTGAAATGTCACAACAGTGCCAAGGCAAGATGGGATTACTCATGGCCTGCCCAGGTCAGACTGTTCCAACCTATTATGCTGTTGTGCTGTGATGAAGTGTTTGCCTATTTGGGGAAAAGGGTTGAAGAGGCCATTCCTTCCATTCCCCTGCCTCTAGGAGCGTTTCCCCAAAATCTCCTCTAAGTTATGCAAGAAAGGAGAGCCTGCATCATGATGGGTGGTGAAGTGTGTCCTTCCATCTAAGTCACAGCTATCCCTCTGTGGTTCTGAGAAAGCAGAGAGAGGGAACACTCAGAGGGGATTCGCCAGGGCTTCCCCGGGGCTCTGTAGCCACAAAAGTACTTTGGAGGAAACACTCCCTGAGAGTCTCGGGTGCATGCTAAATCTCCATGCTACAGAAAGGGGTCAGGTGAGCTAAAAAGAATCAGTGGTGACCTCAACTGTCAATAGCCCCAGCATAACCACAGAGCTGGGGTGGGATGGGGGGGCCTGGAGACTGGGTGAAGGATTTAAAGGCCCAGGTCCTGGGGATCCCAAAGGCTCTTGCACAATGACAACTCAGAGGCAGGCAGAGGAGGCTGACTCTAGAGTGTGTACTAAAGAACAGGACCCTGGACCCAATCCAGACCTGTGCCATTAAGACTGGGATGGGATGCAAATACGGAATATTGGGGTCCTAAGTACACGTTACCCATCCCTCTCTGCCCGGGTTCCACCTCCCTGCCCCAAGGAAAGGCAGCCGTGGGAGGCAGAATGAATCATCCTCAGCCTGGAGCTGTGAGCAGTGCAGGGAAAGGGCTTTGCCACCTTTGGTGAAGCCCCCGCCCCTTCCGGCAGCCAGCAGTATTCCAGAAGACCAAGTTTCCAGGGACTGCGTTTTCGCTTCCCAGGGAAACGCTGACTTTCCAACCTCACTGCTGGTGATTTCTCACTGAACTGGCCTCCGCCCTGCCAGCCCTGGAACACAGCAGTACCGGAGTCCTTGGTAGCATTAAACAGGTGTGTCTGGCTGCTGTTGTCTTTTTTTCACCCAGATCTTGAGTCTGGAGTGAAAATTAGGAAAGGCTACGCAGGGCTTGACAGTGGAGAGCGTGATTCTTTCCCACCTTCCTCTTGTCCTTTTTTTAAAAGCCCTGGAAACATCCCCACACACAGTCGGACCTCCGGAGTGACTCTGCAGGGATCCTGACGGTGTCTGAGACCGGCGCAGGAGCCTCTAGTGAGGATGCGTCCTGGGCACTTGGCCCTAGAGCAGAAAGCGGCCGGCGCCTCTCTCAGAGCTCCGCCTGCAGGGTCCGTCCAGCATTGTAGGGGTTAATGGGTCCGCGCGTAAAGGGAAGGGAAAAAGTTGGAGTTGACACTTAAGGAGGGGCAGAGCCGACGGGTCTCGCTGACTCCTGATTGGTTTTACATTTCGTCCAAATTTTTTTTTCCTCCTCTCTCTCCTCTTTTCAGATCCTCTCTCTGATCCCAGGGGAGGGGAAACGGGAATAGTGAGAGATCAAAAATAAACCTCTTATGTCAAGCCGGGAAGGAAGTATAAATACAAAGGGCTCAGCAGCCCCCTTGGTGCTTCCCGGAGCGGGGAGGAGGCAGGGGCGGAGGACGCGCGCACGCCGGCCGGGGCGCCAGCTGCTCG
>NW_003852492.1:3840177-3856032 GCF_000181295.1 Otolemur garnettii | reverse complement strand
TCTCCCCTTCCTTTCTTTCCGGCTCCCGCCAGAGGGGCCGCCGGGGGAGCCGCCGCCGCCGCCTCCCGCCAGCGGGCCCCGCGGGCCAGGTCGGCACTGCGTCTGATTGATCCGCTTTTTCCTGGAGAGAGCTGCTGGGCTGCGCTCGGGCCGCCAGCACCTGCCCGCGCCGGGCCGGCTTCTTCCCTCTCGCACGCTGCAGCCAAGGCCCCCATGCTCCGCGCCCCCGCCGGCCCCCGGTGGCCGCCGCTCCTGCTGCTGCTGCTGCTACCGCTGCCGCCTCAGCTCGCCCGGGGCGCCCCGGCCCGGACCGCAGCTGGGGGTCAGGCCGCGGAGCTGGTGGTGCCCACGCGGTTGCCGGGCAGCGCCGGCGAGCTCGCGCTCCACCTGTCCGCCTTCGGCAAGGGCTTCGTGCTGCGCCTGGCGCCCGACGACAGCTTCCTGGCGCCCGAATTCAAGATCGAGCGTCTCGGGGGCTCTGGCCGGGCGGCCGGGGGCGAGCGGGAGTTGCGCGGCTGCTTCTTCTCGGGCACTGTGAATGGGGAGCCCGAGTCGCTGGCGGCCGTCAGCCTGTGCCGCGGGCTGAGCGGCTCTTTCCTCCTGGACGGCGAGGAATTCACCATCCAGCCGCAGGGCGCTGGGGGCTCCCTGAGTCAGCCTCACCGCCTGCAGCGCTGGGGCTCCGGCGGGGACCTCGGGGCCTCCGGGCTCGCCTCTGAAGCCCGACCCCTTCCTCGAGGACCCGAGTGGGAGATGGAGACAGGAGAGGGTCAGGGACAGGAGAGAGGAGACGATCAGGGCGAGAAGAAAGAGGAGGAGGAGGAGGAGGAAGAGAGCGAAGAAGAGGCAGAAGGCGCCAGCGAGCTGCCACCACCCCTGGGGGCCACGAGCAGGACCAAGCGGTTTGTTTCTGAGGCTCGCTTCGTGGAAACGCTGCTGGTGGCCGATGCGTCCATGGCTGCCTTCTATGGGGCCGACCTGCAGGTAGGACCCCAGACTTCCCCTGGTCGCCTTCCCTGGAGGCCCCCAGACGCCTCCCAGCGTCTCCAAATTCTTCCCTTCCCAAACCCTCTGAGAACAACCCTTCCGGATCCTCATCCTCCCAAGAGCGACCCCGCGCGAGACGCTCACCTTTCTCAGAAAGAGCAGTTAGCTGGCTTCCTCCTCCCTACCCCACCCTAGCCCCGCCAGTCTGAACTGGAGGTGTGACTCTGGTCCCTCCCATCCTGAATCTCCTGCAGCGCGTGGCTGACTGAACGCCCCGAGGCACCTGCCTCTCCGGGCAGAGATGTGGCTGAGCGTTTAGAAAGATCACCCACCCTACTTTCTCAGCCCTCTACTGTGTCCAGATCTGAGGGGCTTTTGAGGAGAGGCAGATGGGGTGGAAAGAGGTGGCTGTTTGATTCCCTTTGGGTTGCCATAAGTAAAAGACATTGTTTGGAGGGGGAACCTGGACAGGGGCTGCCCGACTTCTGTGCGCCCAGCTGGTTCTGATCAAGGGGCACGGACTACCTTGCCAACCTGGCTCTCAGCCCCGGCAGAACTTGGCAGTGCCAACATCCAGCACAAAAAAGGAGGGGAACAGAATTTCTGCCTGGGGGCTCAGCCCAGAAAACTGAAGCTTCAGTGGAAAAGGAAGGGAAGGGGGGCTGAGATGCGCCCCTTAAGTCTGAGTTTCTGAGGGAGCCAGGACCATACGTGGTCCGCCCAGCTGCCCCCATCCCAGACACAGCTCTCAACTGAGCTGGAAGGAAAAACCAAATGGGGGGGTAGCCAGATTGTTGCTAACTTGATGCAAAAGTGGTACTGACTCAGCAGAAGTGTCTGTGTCACCCTGAACCCCAAAACTTCCCCCAAAACCAGATGATGAAGGTCTTCCCAGGAAGAAAGGAGATAAGGGTTCCAGGAGAGGAGGACACTTTCTCTAGTCCTAGGGAGCATCGAACCAGAAATGTGCCAGGGAGAGAAGAACTGACCTCCCGGGAGGTCACAGTTCCCTGAAACGGGGATCCTGGCACCACAGCTGCTCAGTTAACACCTTTGCAGTGATGGCAATCTTGGCTGGGGACCCCATTCTGTGCTCTACTCAGGCCCTACTGTTGGGCAACAGGGCATCAGCATCACCTGTGCAGAAGAGTCCAGACAAGGAGTCAGTCTTCCACTTCTCACCTGATTTTCCCCCCTTGCTAGCACTGGCAATGGCAGAGTGGGAGAGATAGTGGGGAGCAGACGGGCAGCATGGAAGCACTGCTGGTGAGAGGTCCGTGTGGCTGCCCCGGCCACCCCAGGCAGGCTCCCAGCATGCTCTCCTGGCATGCACGCCCCTCAGAGCACTGCAGGGCAGCTCGGAGCCACCAAGGCGGCCTGCCCCTTGAGCTTTGGGTCAATACTCATTTAATATCTCTTTCCTTGCCTTCCTTGAGACTTCTTCCCCCAGTCCTACTCAGGATAGTGGCAAGAATGGGGTGAGAAGAGGGATCTCCCATCCCTTTAGAACCCCCTGATTTCTAGATGGATCCACCATTAAGAGGCTGAGACAGTTTCACTATGAACCCACAGCTAGGATGCTGTACCCCTCCCTCCATGGATTCCCCACTATAGACCAATTCCTGACATCTGCCTGAAAATCAAAACCTAGGAGCACCAACAGGAACTGGAGGACACAGCAGACCCACAGTGTCCTCCTTAACATCATCCTCTGGTCTCACTCTCAGGTCATCACCTAGACACTGCAGGCGCTGGGTTTGGCCTCAAGGACATACTTGGCATCCACAGACATCACAGCTGCCTAGAAGCAGTATGCTTTGGTGCCAGGCTGCAGGGGCTGGAGCAGGAGGCTCGGCTGCATTGTGTACCAAGTTTTGTTCCCTTCAACTTGAGATCCAGGTTTTCTGCCACAGAAAAGTCAGAGAGCAGCTGTTGCAGGGAGCCACTGGAGCATTCCATCCTCCTGAGCAGCCTGGCTCATTCTTGCCTCACCCTACCCCACATACATGTGTTTCTGGACCATTCACAGCCACATACAGGTACCTCACACCCAGCTAGCCAACTTGGACCAGGAGTGTGCACTTGGACCAGCTGTAAAGGCTGAGTGCTTCGCCCTGGATGTGAGGGAGGGAGAAGGGTGGTGGCCCACTTCTAGGTCTCATACCTAAAAGGAAAGTCTTCCCTCAGTGGGACCAGCCTCACCACCTCCACCTTAGCTCATGATGTCCCAGCCCACCCTGGCTGCCACCATGCTGGGGTGCACAGCTGTTTCAATGCCACCCACTGGCCCCTCTGCTCTGGTCAGCTCCAGAGATTCCACGAGACAGGCTTGGCCTCCACTCAATCCCCTGGGCTTCCTAAAATGGACCATGAGCTCAGCTGAGAGAAGAGTCAAAATCAAGTCCTGGTACCCCAAGATCTTACCTGTCGAGACCCACCTCCCCCAGTGGGAGCCAGTTCTTTATCTAATAGTCGAAGGAGTCTCAGGAGACTTCATTCACACATATGGAAGGCACTTGGGGGGGGTCTTAGTAATGGGGGTACGTGAAGATGATAAAAAGAGCCTTTGCCCTCTCTAGGGCTTAGATCCTCATCTGAGACAAGATGCCGGGACTAGGAAACCAGTTCTAGTCTAAGCTTCCATGAGGCTGCTTCACAATGAGCCAGTCTCCTGGAAGGTTCAGCCACTCTCTGAACATGTGCTCAGTGGTTTACAGGAGTCATCTCAGTGGAAATACCTGTGAGCGGAGCAGAGGAAGAATCCACAGCTCACAAGGATACGTAGCTCCCTCAAGGTCACACAACTCCTAAGTGGCAGGGCTGCAGCTGGAGTTTCCACTGTTTGTTACCTTACCATGATGCCTCTTTCTCAGACGAAGGCCTGGACTCTCTGTCTACGCTGAAGTGAGAGTAGGTCCTCAAATCCAGCAGTCCAAAGACATCCAGGCAAAGTGTGAGGTCACATATATCCTAAGAAGAAACCACCTTCAAGGGTAAGGGAAAGAATTAGCCACTCCTGAGGCCAATCTCAGTGCTAAGTGACAGTGAAGTTTTCCAGAACTCTGAGCAATTGAGTTCACTTAATCCCTTGACAGAAGGGGCCCCTGCCTCCCACCTTCTTATCTGGCTTCAGAGTTAAGGAGCTCAGACAAAGGGAGCTTTCTGAAAAGAGGGACCACCTCGGAAGAGTCCATTAACTCTGTCTACATCCGGCTGCAACTAACTGTGCCCTGGATGAACTGAAACAGGAGCAGGGTGAGCAGTACCCACCAGATTTCAGTCTGGGAAATCTCTCCCACCAGCATTCAGCAGTGAGCGGAGCTTCTGAATTCTCTTCTTAGCAGAGAGGTTCCTGAGAGTGGCACTCCTCTTCCCCAAGGCAGGCCAGAGCATTTCCAGGAGGCTGGACTTGACAGGCTGATTTCAAGAAAAGGCTGTCACAGTCAAGGCTGTCTTGACTCCCCCATACCTATGTCCTCTCGAAAAAAGAGTCTAAGTAGTAAAGTGACTGTATAGGCTAGTTTGCCCAGCACTGTCCCCGTCTGTGCCTGTCCTCCCATGATTATCACAGTTCCATCTTTCACTCCCAAGGTTTGAATGGTAACAGAAACTCATGCCTGCCCACCAGCTCTGCAGCTATCTGCGTCTTCACGGGGGAAAGACAAGTGCTGTTCATGCCTGAAATGAGTCTTTGTCATCCCTTGTGTCTGCTGCTGTCAGAGTGATCAAGGATATGGAATATTTCCCCCCAAAATGTCTCGGCATCCAAAGGTCACCACTTGCCCGTGCCCCAGGGGCAGGGTGTGTACAGCCAGTGACAGGCGGGCTTGCTGGCCAGCTTGCTTGCTTTGCGTTTGTTTTGGCTGGACTGTAGTTTTCCTTACGGCGGCAAGGATGGGTGGCAGTGAGTTTGAAGACCAAGAACACAGACTTTGGAGCAAAATAGAAATAACCGAGGGCCCTTGAGCAAGGCATCTATTTCCTTGTACCTTGATTTCTTCGCCAGCAACATAGGAGTAGTTACACTGAGGTCCTGGAGTGGTCTTGAGGATGCAACAAAATACGGACGCCCCTGACCTGGTACCCAGCAGGTGCTCAACAAAGCAGAGCTGTTACTTGCATTGCCTTTGGTGATGGAAATCATTTTTCAGAGTGGAGAGACAAGATGGCCAAACTTTATTGGGGTGCCAGGCACTGCTGCTTCAGCCTCGCTGTCACACATGACAGCTTGCCCTGCCTCTGAGTGAAGGGAGTTTTGGTCAACTGTGAGCTTTGGGCGGGTGACACCACCCTTGGCTGTTTGGAGAACAAGAGGACCTGGAGGATGTCTGTGCAGTCCCTCTCCTGTCTCCCCCACTTTCCTTCTTCCTTTGCTCCTTCCCCACCCCCAGCACAGCCTCCTGCAGCCCGGCAGGGGCTGCAGGAGGGAAGAGGCCTGTACCAGGTATGGAGGTGGGAGGTTTCCCTGTGGCCACTCTTCTTCTCCTGGCCTTCCTGGGGGGAGTTGCCAGGGGCAGGGTAGGACCTACAGTGTGAAGCGTAAGGGGTGATGTTCTGGGTGGGAGAACCGTTGCCTGTGGCCTGGCCTTTCACTAGACTCCCACCAAAGTTGGCTGTGGATGCCACCGGGGTCTGACAGAGGAATCTCCTTGCTTATAAATGCTAGAGAACCCAAGAGGGCCATGTCCAGCTAGCTGGCCGGGGTCTTCTCCTCTATTCCAGGTCTGGGGGGCACCACTGGAAGAGGAGATGCCCTTAAAAATTCTTCCTCTCCCTAATGAGAGTTAAGGGCTTGAGCTCCCCAAGTCATCCAACAGCAAGGTGGCTTGGCCACCTAGACAGACTCATCATAGGCTCCCACCTACCTGACAAGGCTTTTAGAGGTCACCTGCTGCGCTGGAGCCCCAGCCTTGGGATGCAGGATCCTGCAAGCAGCCTGTGCCGGTGTGGTGAGCAGGGAGGTATAAATAGACAGCAGGTGGTGGAGCGAGCCTTCTGACCTTCTCCTTGACCAGCTCTGGGCCTGTTCCCCATGGGACTGTACGTCAGGCCTGCCCTTTGGGCCCAAGGGACTGGTGATGAAGCAGAGGCTCTTAGTCCCTAAGGAACCGTGAGATGAGCTGTGAATGTAGGATGTTGCTGCCAGTGTTTCTCAGAAGAGCTAACTGGGAGGGAGGGTGGTAGGACCCCAGCTGGTGTCCCCAAAAGCTCAGGGAGACAGTGATGTGGAGAGGGTAGAGGGACCAGGAGTTGGGATTTGGGAAGGAACACTGGACCACGCACAGAATCCTCGCAGCCCTCTGGGAGTGAAAGTGACCCTCTGAGACAGTGAGATTCAGACCACAGCTTCCGATCCTGCTCAGCCTCAGTCTGACCCACTCCACTCGGCACGCAGACCCGTCCCAGACCTTAAGTCTCCCATTCCTAGTGCTCAGCCGCCTGGTCCCAACCCTCAGCAGCCGGCATCTCTTGGCTTTACACCTTCTTTGTAAGACTCCGTCTTGCCCAGTTTTCAGAGAATAAAATTGGGACTCAACAGGAATAAATCTTGTGAGGACAAGGTTGCCTTGGAAGAAATCCCATGGATTGGTCCCCAGACCATCAGATCATGGCCTTTCCTAAAGAGACCCGGAGACTTTCTGCCTCCTGGAAGCAGCAGAGACCTGGCCAGGAATTGGCCTCAGCAAGCTGCCATTCTTCAGCGCTCAGTCTGGTTGCATAATGATGTGATTGCTTTTTTCCCTCCGGAATCCAACTCCAGGAGCAAGTGCCAAGTTTCAGCTTGCTGATAAGATGTTTACATCAGCCTAAACATAGCCAGAGTGTTTGACATGCTCAGTAACCTGCCTGCCCCTGTCTGCGGGGCTAACAAAATACCTGGCTTGTTGCCTGCGAGGTGAACAGACAGATCCCATTCACAAATAATGGGATTCATCTGGAACTCCCACACATGGCCTCACCCGATGGAATGTCCCTCTCCAGCCGTTCCCTTCCACTCCCACCTTCCAGACGGCAGGAAGAGAAAAGAGAGAGGCTCCCGAGAGCTGGGGCTCCAGAGAGGCAGGGCAAGCAAGAGGAGCTCAGCTGGCCATGCTGGGGCACAAGACATACCTGCGTCTCCCCTTCCCCCTCCCCTTCTGCAAAATAACCCAACAGTACCTCATGGAGGGGCCTCTGAAGCAGGAAAGTAAGTGCCCACCTGGCCTCGCCTAGCCTTGGACTCCCTCAGGGGAGCAGCTGGCTGCCCAGAGACAGGAAGGAGGTTGAGCAATGGTGGAGGCTGTGTCGGCTGGCTGGGCAAAACAGAAGGCAGCAGCCTAAGCTCTCAGGTCTCTGTGTGACTTCTCAAGCCCCATGCAGAAGGGAAGGGACCCATTTGGGCTGTCCGGACAGAAAGTAGGAAATGGAGCCCTGGGGAACTTAACGTGAATAGCAAGGACTTCAGAAACAGGCTGGCATCCTGGCTGTAATAGCTGTGTGACCTTCAACAAGTTATTTGATTTGTGTGACCCTCGACATCCTCATTCAGGAAATGGGAATTACAATACCTACCTCACAGCGTCCACGTGAGAGTTTAACAAGGTGACATGTGCACTGCGTGCCAGTGACAGTGCACAGTAGCCACTACTGTGAGGAGAGAGACTTCAGAGCAAAGTTTTCAGGCTTAGTAATTCCCACCCCAACGAATAGAGGTTGTCCCCAGATGGCAGGAGAGTGGCTGGATTCTAAGTGGGAAATTCTGCTGACCTTGAGCGTTCACCTAGTTGCTTCTGGGTCAAGGCCAGTGGTTGGCAGGGACAGTTGGTGTCAAGATAAAGACAGAGTAAGCCGGCAGTCCAATAGAACTTTCCATCTGCAGGCTCCAGTACAGTAGCCACAGCCATATGTGGCTACTGATGTACTTGACATGTCACCAGTGCCACATTGTAACTTTAATTTTAGTGAGTTCTAATTAATTTGGATTTAGATAGTCACATGAAGCTGGTCTGGATGTTAAGTGTACAAGCTTTGGAGCCAGGTAGGTCTGGGTTCAACTGCTTGTTGCACTCACCGATTACTGAGCCTCAGTTGTTTTATGTGGAAAATGAAGAGAAATGTCGCCAAGGCCCCCAGGGTTTTGTGAGTCTTTGGTGAGTGCTATAAATCAGATGCTCAGCCCGGAGCCTGGCACACAGTAAATGCCCAGTGTCAACAGGAGGTGACAGTGGGCAGGCCAAAGCCAGGAGGTCTGAGCCTGCTCTCTGCCCGTGCTCCTTCCCTCCTGACAGAACCACATCCTCACGTTGATGTCCGTGGCGGCCCAAATCTACAAGCATCCCAGCATCAAAAACTCCATCAACCTGATGGTGGTGAAAGTGCTGATAGTCGAGGATGAAAGGTGGGGCCCAGAGGTGTCGGACAACGGGGGGCTTACACTGCGCAACTTCTGCAGCTGGCAGAGGCAATTCAACCAGCCCAGTGACCGCCACCCAGAGCACTACGACACAGCCATCCTGCTCACCAGACAGGTCTGTGCCCGGCTCCGGAAGCCCCGGGGAGGAAGGGAGGCGGGATGGGCGGATCAAAGAGAGGACCACTGGGCCTGCCCAAACATGGGAACTGTCTCCCTGCTGGCCCCAGCTGGACACCAGAAGCCTCATGCTCAGAATGACAGGGAGGAGGTCATGAGGACAAGTGTGAGGTATTTGCAAGGGAAGGAGAAGAATCTCGTAAGGGCTCGTTTCCAAAAGTTTGTGACCAGCTGTCTGCTGAGGTCATACATAACAAGAAGCAGTGGGCTCAAACAGCTTGGCAAGCCATCTGGGACTGAACCAAGGGGTTCTAGCTCAACACAGGGCAGGTAGCTAGGGGGTCCCCTCAAGATTTCCCCACTCCAGGGGGCCGGCATGCTGATCTGGCACAATTTAAATGGACCTCTTCCTGACGGTGAGAGAATGTGACAGCAGATGTCAGGCCCTGTGCACCACTTCCGTCTCACGACAGTCCCACAGACAAGTCCTGGTGTTATCCCCTCTCTGCAGAAGCGGAGTGCAGACGGGCCACCCGGGGCAGCACCCGTGACTGCTAACGGTCCTGCTGTCAGGTCGCACTCTGAGCCACTGTGCCCTGCCTCCCAAAACAAGCCTTTGAAGTCCCAGCCAGCCCTCGGGTGCCACCAGCCGAGACCAAAGAAGGGGCCTCCTCCCATGAGTGGCTCATGTGAAGACGGAGGGAGCCTTCCTGTGCTGTGGCCCTCAGAAATCCATCTTGGTAGCCTGTGGGGCTTTGTTTCTTGTTTTATAAGGAAAGTAAATTTCTTGGGTCACTCTCCAAGTTAGAAAGTCTGAGGATGAGTGACCTGACTTGACCATAAACAAGACAGAAAAGCCCAATAAACCGACCACTCTGGGCTGGAAATCCAGATGCCGGGCCCTGCCAGTGCTCTGCCTCCTGGGAAAGCTGAGTAAATGCTGGTGAGGCACAGACCTCCCTCGGGGACTCGTGTGCACGCCACCCGCTCACACTGATGTGCTCTCACTCTCTCCCCACCACGCAGAACTTCTGCGGGAAGGAGGGGCTGTGTGACACCCTGGGAGTGGCAGACATCGGCACCATCTGTGACCCCAACAAGAGCTGCTCTGTGATTGAGGATGAGGGGCTCCAGGCAGCCCACACCCTGGCCCATGAACTAGGTGAGATTTGCCAAAGCCCCCAGCACCACATCCGAGGGAACAGCCTCTTCCCGAGCCCAGGTGGCCCAGATCTTGAGGAATATGCGGCCCTCACACTTAGCAATTGTCTCCTTGTAATTTTGACAGAGCGATTATGTACATAGAGATACTGTTTTTGAGGCTGTTGCACGTAACTCCACTCCCCTGCAATCATAAAGCCAAAATTCTAAAATCGTGCCTGGACCATCCTCCACGGTCACCTGGAGACAGTGTGCGGGTGGAGTCCGGGTGCTGTACACAGCTGAGCAGAAGGGTTGGGGGAAGATGAATTGTCCACATAGGGGAGTGGATGACAGAGGGAATGTGAGTGCTGGACAGGCTGCGGCAGGGAATACAGGGGGATCGAGGGCTCCTCAGTCATGAGACAGCCTCCTGGAGGAGAGAAGCCCGGGGAAGCCAGAAACGAATGTCTCCAGAGAATAAGGGGGTGGCCATTCCCACAAGAAGCTGGTGACTTCCCAGCATAGCAGATAACTCCCCTAGCTGTCCCCACTGCTGGGCCAAGTGGGGAGCACACTGGCAGGACAGGCAGGTAAGTGGATGGCGGCCTCTCTGCTCCCCCAGGACATGTTCTCAGCATGCCCCACGACGACTCTAAACCCTGCATGAGGCTCTTTGGACCCATGGGCAAGCACCACATGATGGCACCACTCTTCGTGCACTTGAACAAGACGCTGCCCTGGTCCCCCTGCAGTGCCATGTACCTCACAGAGCTGCTGGACGGCGGGCACGGTAGGCTCCACGTCCTCCCTGCCTGTCCCCTCTAGCTGCACTTTCTCACAGAGCCCTTAGACATGCGTCTAACAGGGGTGCCCACTCGGCCTCCCTTGCTGTGACATTCAAACCAGCCCCCAACATCTAGTCTCCCTTGCCCCATCTTCTGTCAGCCTGAGTTGGGCCAATTTAGATTTATTAGTCACGAAGCGGGTGGAATTAGTCTGAGAAAGGTGCCTGGAGGAAGTGGGTTTGAGCAGAGCCTGCTCAGTGGAAGAACAGAGTACAGAGGAGAGTCCCCCACAGCTCAGAAAGGGCCAACAGGCGGCAAACAAATTGTGGGAAAGAAGTGGGAAGAGCGGTGCCTGGTGGGAGCAGCTGGAGTGCAGCGGAGCAGAGCGTAAAGCGTAAAGCAAGGCTTTTAGCATCTTCTCATTAAAGGAGGCAGAAATACACAAGATGCAAAAATAATAGATTATCCAAACTGCAATATCTGGGTGTTATTTCATACCTTTTTGTGGGGGGGAGGCACGTAGAGTCTTACTGTGTCATCCCAGGCTAGAGTACCATGGCATCATAGGTCTACCATGGCATCGTAGCTCTACCATGGCATCGTAGCTCTACCATGGCATCATAGCTCTACCATGGCATCATAGCTCACAGCAACCTTAAACTCCTGGGCTCAAGCAAGTCTCCTTGCCTCAACATCCCAAGCAGCTGGCACTACAGGCATCTGCCACAACGACTGGTTATTTTTACTTAGTAAAGACAGGGTCTTGCTCTGTCTCAGGCTGGTCTCCAGCTCCTAAGCCCAGGCAATCCCCTGCCTCAGACCTCCCAGAGTGCCAGGATTACAGGCATGAGGCACGATGCCCCGCCAGCATACATCCTTTTTAATAGAATATTTACATCCCCAGTATATTGTGATGTGGATTAGTATCATTAGTTGGCATTCACTGGGCACATGCTGAACGTCAGGGTCAATTCATCCTCCACGTAGCAGAGGAAAGTCCTAGAAAAACTTGGCAACTGATAGTCAAAACTGAAGTAAGCTCTGCATAGATGACTGAGGGTTGCCGAGGGTTTTAAGTGGAGGACAGGGAAGCCGTGACGCCTAGACCTTCAACCCCATAGATTGAGAGTCTATGATTGAGTCATAGATTGAGAGATCTGAGAGGGAGACCCCACCCTCATTCATAATCCTGTGCTTCCTCCCCCTCTCAGGAGACTGTCTCCTAGACGCCCCCACCTCGGCCCTCCCCCTCCCCACAGACCTCCCGGGCCGCAGGGCCCTCTATGAGCTGGACCGACAGTGTGAGCAGATCTTTGGGCCAGGTTTCCGCCATTGCCCCAACACCTCTGCACAGGACATCTGCGCCCAGCTCTGGTGCCACACTGATGGGGCTGAGCCCCTCTGCCACACCAAGAATGGCAGCCTGCCCTGGGCCGACGGCACACCCTGTGGACCTGGACACCTGTGCCTGGAAGGCAGCTGTCTACCTGAGGAGGCCGTGGAGAGGCCCAAGGTGAGAGATGGCCTGTGCGGGGAGGGGGAGGAGAAGAGGAAAGTAGAAGGCAGGAGTCAGAGGGCCGTTTTCAAGGGGGAAGCCACTCTTGAGAGTCAACAACTAAGAGAGTTTGGGCCCAGCTGCAACATAGGACTTCTAAGTAAAATCACCACGTTTAACAAACCAAAGTGTATAAATCCACATGAGTGAGGTGTCCTTGTGCTGTATTCATAGCTGGTGGGATAGAGCTGCGGTTACTCCCCCCGTGGAGGGGCTTTGGGGGTGACTTGAGGTTCCTGCTGATTGGTGAAAGGCATGAAGACAGGTGGCTGGGCACCGAACAGAGCAACTTGGAATAGGAGCACGCCTTCAAGAACTGAGCAGAAAGTATCCACAGCACTCTGTGTTAGAGCTGAATTCATATTGACAGAGGTCAGGGGAATGACAACCATGGCGGGAATTCCATAGCCAAAGAAGAGGAGGGACCAGGAATCAGAGCCACCTCTGACCAGGCAGAGAAAATTGGGCCCAGAGAGAATGACCTTGAAAGAAAAACCAAGGCCATGCCAGTGAGGGTCTTTTTAAATTAGTTTGTTTACTTCATATTAACATGAGAGTGCAAATGTTTAGGTTACACTGTTCTCAATTCTAAGGTAAAGTTCAAGTTGTAGTTGAGCCCAGGGTGGGGGTGGGCGGGGAGCGCTGAACACACTTGCCTTAGGCACATTAGTTGAGATCCAGCTGATTACACTCCCTCCCTCCCCTTCTCCCTTCTCTCTCCTCCCCCTTGCTAGACTGTATTTGTTTTTGCCTTCCTCTGGGCACTTAGTTGTTTATATATTGGTTTCCTATTAGTATTGAGTACATTGGATACTTTTTTTCCATTCTTGAGATACTTTCCTAAGAAGAATGTGTTTCAACTCCATCCGAGTAAACACAAAAGATGAAAAGTCTCCATCTTTTCTTATGGCTGAATAGTACTCCATGGTATACACATGCCACAGTTGGTTAATCCATTCATAGGTTGATGGGCACTTGGGTTGCTTCCACGTCTTGGCCAGGGAGGATTTTTAAGTGGCTGGCGTCTTTGCCCTGCTCTTAATCCCTCCAGACTTCGAGGTTGATCACATTTCTCTGACTGTGAGTCACGGAGCCATCGCTAGGAAACGGCACTGTCGAGCCTCACAGCCTGGGCCAGGCTTAAGCTCTTTAACCAGGACACCCTTGAGAGCCGTCCTCAGTCTTCAGTCCTGAGCCTGGCTGCCTGCTGTGCCTGAGCCATGTCGTTCCCCATGTGACTGAGTGGAGAGGGGGTCGTCCACCCCTCCCCAGAAGCAGAGCTGAGCTAAATGCAGGGAGAGGTTGACATGAAATGAGGAAGGGATGATGTTTCTCGTCTATTTTTAAGGCGAGAAGACAGATCATAAAGAACTCCGCATACACAGAATCACATCTTTTTTTTTTTTTTTTTTTTGAGACACAGTCTCACATGTCACCTTTAGTAGAGTGCCATGGCATCATAGCTCACAGCAACCTCAAACTCTCGGGCTTAAGCAATTCTCTTGCTTCAGCCTCCCAAGCAGCTGGGACTATAGGTGCCTGCCACAGCGCCCAGCTATTTTTTTTGTTGTAGTGGTCATTGTTGTTTAACAGGCCCAAGCTGGTTCAAACCTGCCAGCCCCAGTGTGTGTGGCCAGCGCCCAAGCTGCTGAGCTACAGGTGCCGAGCCAGAATCACATGTACAGAATCTTTGTACAATAAGAGCAGCCCACCTCTGTGATGACATATTCAGAGCAAAAGTATGAAAGGATGTTGGTAAAAATCATGTCAATGGTTTTATCTTGGTAGTGGTGTGTTTAAGAAGTATTAATTTCTTTTTTTGCACGTTCCTATTTTTTTTATAAGAACAAGTATTACTTTTATAATTTTATTTATTTACTTCAGAGACTGACGCTTGTTCTGTCATCCAGGTGAAATGCAGTCACATGATCATTGCAGTGAACTCCTGAGCTCAAGGGAGTCTCCCACCTCAGCCTCTGGAGTAGCTGGGACCACGGGCTTATGTCACCACAACTGGCTAATTTCTTAATTTATTTTTTTGTGGAGACAGCATCTCACTATGTTGCCAGGCTGGTCTGAAACTCCTGGCCTCGAGTGATCCTCCAATCTCAACCTCCCAAAATGCTGAGATTTACAGGCATGAGTTACCACCCTGGTCAATTTTTTTAATTTATAATAATTTTGATTGCTCCATGAAGGGCAAAACTTCGCTCTCATAGCTCAGTTGTAAAATGGAAACCAATTCTATTTTCCAGACATTACCCTGTCACCATAACTGGTAGTTGGCAGACTAGTGGCAACACCTCCCGGTGGTTGCTTTCAGACGAGGCTTCTCTACCTTAGCACCAGAGACACTGGGCTGGATAAGCCTTTACTGTGAGGCCTGTGCATTGCCAGTGACACAGCCTCCCCAGTGTGCTAACCAAAATGTTTCCAGTCATTGCCAAATGTGCCCTGGAGGACACTTAAGAGTCCAGCACAGTGTCTGGTTCCACAAAGCTTATAGCCAAGCAGGCCACACAGTCAGTAGACACGTGATTGGGGCAGTTTGCAGAACCCCTTGCACCAAAATCAGAATAACCAGAGAAGGAGGTCAGGGCCATGGCCACCTGGCTGGACAGACAACTGAAGTCTCCCCAGTGCTCCTGATTCAGTGTGATGTTGTATCTCACAGGCCGTGGTAGATGGAGGCTGGGCCCCGTGGGGACCCTGGGGAGAATGCTCTCGGACCTGTGGAGGAGGAGTGCAGTTTTCACACCGTGAGTGCAAGGACCCTGAGCCTCAGAATGGAGGAAGATACTGCCTGGGGCGGAGAGCCAAGTACCAGTCATGCCACACAGAGGAGTGCCCCCCTGATGGTAACTGCCACTTAGGGCCACACCTACCAGAACAAATGCTGTTGTTGCTGCAACAGATTCCCCAGAGGAGGAGGGGAGGTCTCCCAGGATGCAGGGTTTTGCCGTGATCCAGACTTAAAGGTTCCGCAAGGCATCAAACTTGGGGTCAGCCCTCAGGGACCCAGGACAGCTCTCATTGCATTCAAAGAGCCTGACAAAGTCAACGAGAGAAGTGTTCCAAGACGTGGGGACAGAGGATATCACTCCCAACCAAACTTACTGGGGAAGGGCCTCTGCAGAGCTGCTAGTGTCTAAGATAATTATCCTCCTAGAGGCATCTGAATCTTGGTCTGTGTGCAGAATGGAAGTGTTTTCCAAAGCAAGTGTCGGAGCCAAACCTCCAACGTCTTTCCAGCCAACATTCAGCCCAGGGCTGAGGGAGGCTTTCTGAATCTGATTCCTGTGCACATTCCCTCTGAGGAGAGTTGCCCGTCCTCTCACAGGGTCATGGCAACTGCCTGACAGGGCCATCCCAGGAAGCAATACTACCTCCGCCTCCTCATGAAGTATTCCTATCCCCTAGTCCCTGCTAGAGAGCCACACATTATTAACTCAGAGGCAGCAAGGGGCAGCCCCAAACTGTGAGAGGGAGGCGTTCGAACTTTCCCCCACCATGCCATCCAGCTGCCTTTTGTGCAGCTCCAAGAAGCAGGCATAAAAAGACAAGCAGAGCTCTGAGAGAGACTCAACCAAGGTACAAAGACACGCCGGCACTGGGTTGATGTCTAACAGGGGAATCTGTAGCTTTGCTGTTTTGTAAGACAAGAAGGATTTACAATGGCTTGAGATTCTAGAAATGGTGCCCTGGAATTGTGAGAGCTTGCCTGGCATGAGGGGTGAGACACTCCTGGGGAAAGGGGAGGGAGGGATAATGTAAGGGACAAGGTAGGGACAGGCAGCAGGTGACATCATGGACGAGGTAGGGACGGGCAGCAGGTGACATCATGGACGAGGTAGGGACGGGCAGCAGGTGACATC
>NW_003852492.1:3815660-3840046 GCF_000181295.1 Otolemur garnettii | reverse complement strand
GAGGTAGGGACGGGCAGCAGGTGACATCATGGACGAGGTAGGGACGGGCAGCAGGTGACATCATGATTTTAGATGCACCAAGATCAGCCGTTATAATCGAGTATTTTTTAGTACCTCTGTGTGTCTAGCACCATAATTAATGTCATAAGCAATATTAAAGAACTGGGGCGGTGGCTCATGCCTATAAACCTAACACTCTGGGAGGCTGAGGTGGGAGGATCCCTTGAGGTCAGGAGTTCAAGACCACCCTGAGCAAGAGCAAGCTCCGTCTCAACTAAAAATAGAAAAACTAGCCTGGCACATGGCACATGCCCATAGTCTCAGCTACTACTCAAGAGGCTGAGGCAAGAGGACTGTTTGAGCCCAGGAGTTTGAGGTTGCAATGAGCTATGATGATTCCACTGCACTCTACCCAGGGCGACACAGCAAGATTCTGTCTCAAAAATTAAAAATGACATAAAAAAATGCTCAAGGCATGGTCTCTGTCCTCAAGGAGCTTGGAGTTCGATTAGAGACCTAAATCCCTGTTACACAGCAATTAAGGCTTAATCTGTGAGGCAAAGGCCCTAGGTTGGGGAGGTGCTCAGAGAAAGGGAAGGCTGGATGAGCAGATGCTATGAGGGGAGTTCGGACCAGTCAGGGCCTGGAGGACTGAGATGACGGCGAGGTGTGGGGGGACATGTCAGGATGGGGGAAGGTGTGAGAAGGACCCACATTCACTCAGGTAGAGTGGAACGGAAAGTAGCAGCAGGTGGAGGCCAGACCACCGAGGTCCTTGGAAGCTGAAATGGAAATGGGGTATTTTCCATGCCAGCTGTCCCGTCAGGGGACCTGGAAGCTCTTCCAGACACCAACTCAGAATCTCAGCATGGTGGGCGAATCCCACAGGCCAGGGATGCACAGCTCAGGTGGGGACCTCAGCAGGAAGAATAGGTTTTATTTAAGGACTGGGGAGGACACACAAATGGCTTCAGATGTTTTGCTCTGGAAGCAGCATGCAGCAGGGCCCAAGGAAAGGCAGGCATGCTTAGGAGGTTAGGGGCAGGGTTCCTGTGAGGCCGCAAGGCTTGGGCTTGTGATAGTGAGAGTGGGATGCAGGAATGACAATGCTCCTGGATATAGTGTAGGACGCTGCGGTAGGTTGGAAATAGGGGGAGAGATGGTCAAATTTTCCAGAGACACCAGGACAGCAATCTTGGACTTGAATACGGTGTTATCACCAAGTGAAAATCTCACCTGCTAGTGGGAGGACCGCATGAAGCTCAGCCAGGAGGGATTCACAGTCCATACGGGTGCAGCTCCTCCACGGAGGAGGAGGAGCAGAAGGGGGTGGAGGAACAAGGGGTTACAGAAGGGGGTGGAGGGACGAGGTCAGAGCTACAGAGATGTAGGCATCTTTAGTCACATGTCCAGTGTCACCAAGGAGGTCAAACTAGAGCATGACTAGCAGAGTCCTGAAGGTAGAGCCCATCTGTCATTCTGTGCCTCTTAAGCTCACTGAATTGTCCCCTATTGCCACCCAACTTTATCTATCTGTAAAATAGATTAGAATGAATATCTTTCCTAAATGGAAAAGGTAGTTATCCCAGAAAGCCCCGCATGAGGCTGGATGGCTGCAGTCCTCACCCCTCTGAGTAAGGGTCCCACATGCATCTAGGTTGGGATGTGTCACTGGGCCCAGATGAAACTGGGCTGTGTCTTTGGGTTGAATCCAAACCCGAGAGCAAGCAAGGTACCCTGACACAGGCATCTCCCCCTCTGGGCTCCTGCTTCAGCATTCGTGTCACTTTCCCTCCGCTTCTTTCTCTTTCAAGGGAAAAGCTTCAGGGAGCAGCAGTGTGAGAAGTACAATGCTTACAACTACACCGACATGGATGGCAGCCTCCTGCAGTGGGTCCCCAAGTACGCAGGGGTGTCTCCCCGAGACCGCTGCAAGTTGTTCTGCCGAGCCCGGGGAAGGAGCGAATTCAAAGTGTTTGAGGCCAAGGTGAGAATCGCCACTGGGACTCAGATCCCGAGATGGGGAGGGAGGTCGCCATGCCCACCGCACCTGCGGCAGCTTGTGCTTCATGCAGCCTCTCTTGGCTTCCCTTCCCCACTGCAGGTGATCGATGGTACCCTGTGTGGGCCAGAGACTCTGGCCATCTGCGTCCGGGGCCAGTGTGTCAAGGCTGGCTGTGACCACGTGGTGGACTCGCCTAGGAAGCTGGACAAATGTGGGGTGTGTGGGGGCAAAGGCAACTCATGCAGGAAAGTCTCCGGTTCCCTCAGCCCCTCCAGGTGAGTCTCTCAGAGTTCTGTCCCTAGGCAGAGGAGCAAAACAGGCTGTGATAGGCTCATGCTTGAATTGTGGTAGCCACAGAATAGCAATGTGGTTAGGCATGGGTCAGCTTCAGCTTCCTTGTCAAATGTCAGCAGTCCTCAGGGTCCCAGAATCACTGTACAGATTGCACAAGACGGAATGGATGGAGCATTGGCACAGTATCTAGCCCATAGGAAGGACAGGACACAGAGCAGCCGATCCATTTATGAGAGATGGAGCCACGTGACTAGGGAAGAATCATCTCTTGAGTCAATCACCAAGAGCGCTAAGCTAAGCAACCTGACCTCTGCCAGAAAACAGCTCTTCCAGGCCTGTTTTGGGAAGGACATCTCACCCTAAGCCCTGTCCTCTCTCCAGATGATCTTCAGAGAAGGACTTACCAAGGAGGGGCCTTGGCAGCCTCAGCGGTTTCATGCGTCTGAGATTTTCAGATAATTTTCTCACATGTTAAGGCCCCACATTCATAAAACTGCTAGGATTTTCCAAAATGCTTTCACTTCCATGGTCTTGTCTGATTGATAAAATCCGTGTGTGAAGTGGGCAAGGCCAATACTGTTCGTCTCCATTTTACAGATAAATAAATTAAAGCACTTAGCCAGGTGCGGGGGTACATGCCTGTAGTCCCAGCTACATGGGAGAGGGTGCACTGAGGTGGGAGGGTCATTTGAGCCCAGGAGTTTGAGACCAGCCTGAACAAGATAGCAAGACCCCATCTCTAAAAAGAGAAAAAAAGAAAAGAATGCACAAAAATATTAACCAACCCTTCTAAGGTCACAGTGATAGTTAATGATAGCCAGAAAGAGAACCCATTTTCTTTAGTCCAGGCAGTTGTTTTGGGGTTTTTTCTGCTATTCTATGCACTTCCCGGAGAGCAAAGGGCAAGGTCAGATGTTTTGGTGGACCCCGCTCTGCCACTCTGGCATGTAGTACATACACTTGTCCTCAGCAGTCTCCACAAACCCTAAGAGGTTTTGAAAACTGCTCAATTCCTAAGGACCTACCCTGAAGCTTACCCGTGTTCAATCTGTGTGTATGTCTGTCTGTCTTTAACTATCTCATCTCACCAGTCTCAGAGAACAGAATTTGCTTATAGCAGGCAATGTGGGATTCCTTTCAAACTTAAGTTCAAAGGATATAGAAAAAAGAAGCATGAGCTATTCGGATTCTGGGTCCCTCCACCACTCTCTCTGAGGCATTAGCAGATGGGCCTATGGAGACTTTCGTGGCCCTAGACTAAGCAGCTGGCCCCAGCTGGGATGTGGCGAGAACAGCCAAGAACTCAGCTGACTGGTCCCTCAATAGTCTTGCCTCTCTCCATAGCCTATGTGCCCCAGGTCCCCAGAAGAGAGTACAGAACTGTTTTCTCCATCCCACATAAAGCCCTAGGTCTGTGGGACTTGAACATTTCCCAAAGCAACTCCCTGTCACCCCAGAAGCACTGTGCTCTTAGATTCACCCTGATCCTGTTCTGCGGCCCTAGCAACCCAATACCAGGACCTGACTGACTCTATAGGGCAGGGTGAAATTGCCATCATGTTCAGATTCTGGAATGGGTGTGTAGAACAGATTCTTCTAGAAGGGTTTGAGCGCTGGGCATGGAGGTGGCCCAGCAGTGCAAGGAATTGCAAGCATTGAGATCTCAGCTGAGAGGCACCAGGTCTGGCTGCCCCAAGGCCACTTTCCATTCCCTCTGGGTTCCTCTCTGTGCAATTCTCAAGATCACACAGCTGGCTCGGCGCCTGTGGCTCAAGCAGCTAAGGCACCAGCCACATACACCTAAGGTGGCAGGTTCGAATCCCCAGCCCGGGCCCGCCAAACAACAATGATGGCTGCAACCAAAAAATGGCCAGGCGTTGTGGCAGGCGCCTGTGGTCCCAGCTACTTGGGAGGCTGAGGCAGGAGACTCGCTTGAGCCCAGGAGTTGGAGGCTGCTGTGAGCGTGATGCCATGGCACTCTACCCAGGGGGATAGCTGGAGGCTCCGTCTCAAAAAAAAAAAAAAAAAAAAAAAAAGATCACACAGCTAAACTCAACACAAACATTTGAAATAGAGTTAACAGACAATCAAGAACCCTTGAAAATCCCAACACGGCAAGCCATTCCTGTCTGCCTCAATTTATTTAGAATTTGGGGGCAGCTGCTTAATTACTTGCCCCTCATTTTGTCTGCCCACCCCCAGTCCCTGGGGTGCCCTCCTCAGCCTCCAAGGCACCCTCATGACCCAAACTGCACAGCCACGGCTCATAAGGGTGTCTTTCTGTTCCTGTCATAGTTATGGCTACAATGACATCGTCACCATCCCAGCGGGTGCCACTAACATTGACGTGAAGCAGCGGAGCCACCCCGGGGTCCAGAATGACGGCAACTACCTCGCCCTGAAGACAGCTGATGGCCACTACCTGCTCAACGGCAACCTGGCCATCTCGGCCATAGAGCAGGACATCTTGGTGAAGGGGACCATCCTGAAGTACAGCGGCTCCATCGCCACCCTGGAGCGGCTGCAGAGCTTCCGGCCCCTCCCGGAGCCTCTGACGGTGCAGCTCCTAACAGTGCCCGGCGAGCTCTTCCCCCCCAAAGTCAAATATACCTTCTTTGTTCCTAACGACGTCGACACACAGAACAGCAAAGAGAAAGCAACCACCAACGTCATCCAGCCGCTACTCCACACGCAGTGGGTGCTGGGGGACTGGTCTGAGTGCTCGGTCACCTGTGGGGCTGGCTGGCAGCGGCGAGCTGTGGACTGCAGGGACCCCTCAGGCGAGGCCTCCGCCGCCGCCTGCAACAAAGCTCTGAAACCTGAGGACGCCAAGCCCTGTGGAAGCCAGCCGTGCCCCCTGTGATCCAGCAGGGCAGGGGCTAGCCTTGTGCTAGATGTGGGGTGTTGGGTGCAGACAAGAATCCCCACTGGGGTGACCATACCTATTGAGGAGGTGTGGCCTGCCCAGGCCTCCCATTGCCACAGCCCCTCAGGTACTGCATGAATTCCTAAGTGGAGGAAGAGAGGGGACAGGACAACAGATCCTGACATCAGCTGTCTAGTGGACTGGACCTTGCTTGGGTTCAAGTAGAGGACATAGGTTAAAAGGTAAAAGTGCACTTATTGACCCTAACAGGACTCTCAGAGTCGGCCTGTCTGCAAAGAACTAGCGAAGTTAAATGGAAGAAAAACAATTCTTTTCTATCTGGTTTCCCCGATAAATAATCTACCTCAGAGGGGAAAAAATTAGTGCAAGAGAGGTATGGGGGACAGAGTCGATGGTGAATGTCAAAGCAAGCTTCATAGCCGCGCCCCACGCTGTCTTCAAATGAACCGTGACTGTCTCAGTGTTAAAGTCCATGGCCTCCGGCTGCAGCATCGGTGTGGAGAGCCACATGTTCTCAGGCTGCCACCTGCAGGGGTGGATCCATTTCAAGTATTTATGCAAATGTGTCTCTGAACTAAAGTGTGATCTTATGCCAAGGTAGTGGTCTGGTCTGGTTCATTATTTTTTTGGAAAGGACAGGGACTCGGACCCCAAGAATGGAAGGTGAAACTAGGTCAGCTCACCTTGAATTCACGCAAAGTGAGAATTAGAATTTAGATTTCTCACAAGCCTGCCGAATCCAGCTCCCTCGGGTGACTTTTCATTTGAATGGTCTAGACCAGGGACCGGCCCCACCCCCAGAGTCTGTGATGCAACGGGCTGGATGGCCTGAGAATTGACAAGTCTAACAAGTTCCCTGGTGACAGGAGGCTGCTAGTTTGGGGACCACACTTTGAAAATCCCTGTGCTGGCTCGGCGCCTATAGCTCAACCGGCTAAGGCGCCAGCCACGTACACCTAAGGTGGCGGGTTCGAATCCCCAGCCTGGACCCGCCAAAACAACAATGACGGCTGCAACCAAAAAATAGCCGGGCGTTGTGGCGGGCGCCTGTGGTCCCAGCTACTTGGGAGGCGGAGGCAGGAGACTCGCTTGAGCCCAGGAGTTGGAGGTTGCTGTGAGCTGTAATGCCACGGCACTCTACCCAGGGGGACAGCTTGAGGCTCTGTCTCAAAAAAAAGAAAATCCCTGTGCTTGGGGAAGTTTCCTACTCAGGTCACAATAGCTATACGATGCCTCCAGGCTTGTTACTCTTAAGAAAGAATATCTCATTCCACTCTGAGCTTCCCATCGCCCTTACAGGCTGGCCTGCCTCATTTTATTTTAGCTGAAAACACAAGATTCTCTTAGAATCCCAGGAATTCTAAGCCCATATGGAGGCACCATCATCCCATGACCACAGTTCATCCATACCTTACGACTCTTTTGGCCCAAGCACCGTGTAACTGTCTCAGTGAGCCTGTGGGCCAGGATGTCCTTCCCTACCCAGCACCTGAAAGCTGCCCAAGAGCCTCCAATGCCCCCTGTTCTACTCCATATCTCCTCACATGCCCCCAGCCCCAGAGGAACTCTGGCATAGAGGGAACTCGGTCCTTGGTCTCAAGTAGATGAAAGTGATGACATCAAGAAATAACATTCTAGCAAAAGAAGGGAAATACCCAAATTCGTGTCATCTTCCTTCATCACCTTTGACTGCTTTGATGTCCCTGCAGATTTCTCTCGAGACCCCGTCATAGAGAGAGTTCCATAAGGCCATGTGGCGCCCTGGTGGCAGTTCCAAACACAGGTCTCCCTGAGCCCAGGGACTCAGACTTTTGGAGCACAAGGACATTCCTCTCCCTGCTGTCCCCCCAACCCTAAAGCTGGGCTCTGCACAGTGGCAGCGGACATAGATTTGACCACTTTTTCCTGTCTGCCAACTGTAGTGAGCGGGAGGCCAGGCTTACCTAAGCATAAACAAGCACACACACAGGCATGCTGGTAATGATTTGCAAAACCAGACTGTTTCCTTGCTGTGCACCAATTTTGTTGAGGCTGATGAATGTTACTGCAACTCTTTATCCCCTTCCATTTCTCACTGTGCCCCAAATACTCCAGGCCAAGTGTGTCCCCCCACTAAGGGCACAGCCAGGCTAGCCTGTGCCATCCACACGGCCCGCGTCATTACCAGGCGCAGCTTTTGCCCCCGAGCTTGCTGGCAGCAGAGCCACTGATGTGCAAAGCAGAATGGAATCCAGCTTGGCTCTCCCCGGCTGTGTGGGCTCGGCAAGGCTCACAGGACGCATACTTGTTTGTGTCTGGAAATTCAACAGCTGCAGCCCAGGGACTCAGAAAACAGATCTGCAGAGGCAGACCACACCATTATTTGCCCCAGCCAACCACGACCACCTCTTTAGCCCAGAGAAGGAAAGATTGTATTCCCTCGGCTGAATTTTCCAGCTGGTGCTCCTCATGGAAACTGATCCCAGTCCCTTCTAATGAAGGCCCTGACTCAGTAGGTGCCCTGGCCATTAACTTGCCAGAAATATTTCAAAGGGTGTCCTTTAACATCACAGTTAATTTCCAAGTTCTCATCCTTAAGATAAGTGAATCTTTGTCTGGTGTTTATTCTCTGCCCTTTACTCATCTCTAGCTGACCAAAGAAAGGGTTCTGTGAATTTACAAAAGTATACAACAGTATTGTTCCCTGATCTACTGTGGCAAACCTCCCCTCTTTTCCAGAGACATTTTCCAGCAGTGGCAAGACCCGTGTTCTCACTACAACCACAACTTATTCTCTGATGATGTCCACTAGGTTCTACATTCTTTATGTGGGGACTTCTAACCAAGTGGGCCCTCTTCACGAGGACCGTTCCAACCACAGTTCTCCTGCTTCCCTCTGGAGCGCTCACATTGCTTCAAACTGCCCACCTCCCCCACAAGAAAAACGAAAACCACACATGACAAGAACAATCAAAAAGTTCTCAAGGCTAGATTGGCTTTTGCTTTGCCCTGACATTATCCACTTGTGATCCAGGGCAGATAAGGACAGCAGCATCCCTGATGCTGTATACTGAGTCTGATGCAGGGTGCTGGGTGCCCCAGGCCTTCTGCAATGGCCCAGACCCCTGTGTCCAGGTCCCCCCAGCCCCAGGAAGGAGGCTTCAGAGTCCCACCAAGATCTTGCTTCACCTCCTCTGCCCTAGCTCACCAAGTCCTTCTAGAAGCCACTATTTGAGGATTCAGAATGGTTTCCCAACAGAGTGAACAGGCATGTGGAACTTGCCGATGAGAACTGGGCATAGTATTACCTGTGGGTTCCCAGATCTCTGCCATCACAGCCTCATCACTTCCTTTTGCCTCCATGGTAAGTTGAAGCTAAATTATTGAATATGTGGCCCAGAAACCCAGGGGACAGGGTGAACACCATGAGGACAGTGATGGTGACGTCTTAGGTAGGGCTAAGTCACTGTCCCTGAGACTCTCCTCTCTGTCCTGCTCCGCAACCACTCAGCTGTCTGCGTAGTGAGAGGGAACTCCCCAGGTACGAAGAACCACGTTCCTGCCCGGCATCCCTACCCCTCACTCACATGAGCCCGACAACCAGCCACCCAGACCTTGAGCATGCACCCCCCCCATGGGTACAAGGACAGAAAGCGGGGCAGGAGGGTACCCAGCAGCACTCCAGCCCTTGAGAAACAAAAACAGGAGTTGCTGTCCTTTGGCAGCCTGTGGCTAAAGAACAGCACATCTTGTGAGGAGAATCCTCCTCTAACACAGCAGGCCTTCCTGAAGTCCTCTGGCCGAGCTTCCAGCTTCAGGGAAGCTGCGCGCAGAACACGAAAAAGAAAGAAGTCGCCCATCTAAGCTGACGTTTTGCCGGCCTCCACGTAGGTGATCACTGAAGTTACAGATACCGTGGTTGTATGGACCTTTCAGATGAAAATATTCTTAACAAGACAAAGCTCACACACCAGAAGGAAGTAAAATCTGAGTGGTGATTGAGTAGAGTGGGCAGGTCCTGAGTCTCACGCTTTCCCTGAGCCACGCCAGTCCCTCCAAGGCAACCTGTCGGCTTTCTAGGTCAACACTTCCCAATGACCTGGCCAATTTACAGCCTGTGTCGTCTTTCCGTGGTTCACTCTTCCTCAGAGGGGAAGCTTCTCTGACATTCCACTTAGGAAGCAGCACATCTTGCTTAAAATTGAGTGCCGGCCAACCCACACCCCCAAACGTAAATAAAGGGGTTCCTCACAGCCACTGCTCAAGTACTGGGGAGAGAGATGCCACCCAAGGCCCAGGTACATTCTGAACTGCTCTGATGACCAGGGAGAGAGAAAGCCACCTGTCTCCTGTAGAACATACTTTCCCTCAGGCCTGGGGCTCAGCGAAGAAAGACAGGAACATTCTGGCTCGGCTTCTAGCCCCATGAGCTGTCCAGCCTCCCGCTGGCAGATGCACCACTGCCCCAGGAAAGGAGAGAGTAAGCGAACTTCCCCAGACCTCACCGTTCCTCATTCCAAACATCTTGTAAGTCCCAGGGGCATTGAAAAAGTCTGTCCTCAGCCAAACACAACTTCCTGTTTCTAAGAAAGGGAAGAAAAAAATAGTTGAAAGGGTTTTTGGACACTGACAATTTCAAGTTTCTGTATACGCAAATGAATCAGACACATGTGGAATAAATTTCTCCGGAAGTAAGAAAAGATGCTGTGAGTTCTTCTTGCTGGACCAGAAAGTGGGGAAGAGGCGAACTGGGGAAGGAGGTGCAACAGAGGCTGAAAGGGGCGAGGAGAGCCATGTGACTGCCAGATCCAAGAGAGGGTCCCACCGATGACAAGGCTTGACCAGGCCCCTCCTGAGGCCACATCCTGGAGTTGCTGATTACTCAGAACTTCTCCACATCTGAGCTCATGAATGCAAATATCCTCCTCCCCAACCACAACTTCCCATCTTCCAGATCACTCACCAGGTCCCGCAACATGGATCCTTCTTTAGCATAGGGGCCCCTACCCCTTGACCACCCCATGGGTGTACTGTACCCCATCTGTCTTTGCCTCCCCTCTGCTAGCAGGCAGCATCCACACCAATGAGGACACCCCGCTGCACACAGAGGTGCCACCAGGAAGCCATGGTGCCCAGGGGAAACTGTCCAGCCGCCCAAGCAGGCTTCCCTCTATCACCAGTTACTTCTCCACTCTGCTCAACCTCGTGGCCCCGGTGCATCTCACTGAGAACAGATGGCCCCACCCTGCTGCTAAGTGGAACCCAAAGCTGTATCGCTTATCACAGAAGGGGGAAAGGGGACAGTCTCGTGGCTAACAGGTTAGTGCAGACACAGACCCAGAGGAACATCATAATTCCACCTTATTTTGGATCCGGGAGGCATATTCTAATCTCTGTTGAGTCCGTAGGAAGATAAAGACACAGGCGATGAGCTTCTACCTTGTTAAGACAACCCCCAACTTTCTGCAGGACACAACACATCAGGGGGCAGCACCAGGACTCGCCACCGCCCAGCCTCCTCACTCTCTACCACTTGCTTGGAGTCTTGGGGTGGCCGCTGACCTGAGGTGCTGGTCATTCCATTCTGTCTGGTTTTACTGCTGGGGGAGCTGACTTTTCAGCATTCAAGGGTGGGTGGGAGAAGGGAAGGGGGAAAGCCTGTGCAGGGACAGGACCCCTTGGACAACATACCTAAGGAGAATGGACTTGGCACAGTGCTAACCTGGGCCTCCTGCTGGCCTGTCTCTGCACATTGTGGTGCTGAGTGTCCCCCTCTTCCCTATCCAGAGCTATACGCGTATTAGCAGAGACTACAAACCTGCCAGACCCTAGGAAACAGGTTGAGATGGAAAGGAAAAAAAAGAAAAAAAACAGAAATCCTGTCCCACAAGAAAACAAAAGTCCTCATACAGAAACTCTGCCCATCTCTAACCTCTAAAGCTGAAGTCTTACCTGTAGCTACAGATTCTTCTCAACTTACGGCGGGGCTGTGTCCAAATATCACCAGATGAAAATGTATTTAACATCCCAATAAACCCACAGTAAAGTCAAAAATTTTAAGTTGAACCACAGTAAATCAGGGGCCATCTACATATCCATCCTTTTTAAAATTATTCTTCAAATCCCAAATTTAAGGTCCTGCTCTCCAAGAAACCCTCAGGTTTGGTTAAACACCCCATGGCATGTGCCTCGCTTTGCTTTTGAATGTTTTGTATTATTAGTTCTTTTATTATTATTATTATTATTTCAGATTAACAGCAGGGTACAAATGATTAGGTTACATTGTTTGCATTTGTTAGGTAAAGTCCAAGTTGCAGCTGAGCCCCTCACCCAGGAGGTGTGCCATAGGCCCCTACATTGTACCCACTAGGTAAGAGCGCACCCATCCCCCTTCCTCCCCCTCCCATCTCCTCCCCCTCCCCCACTTGAATTTAACTGAGTTTTTCTCTTGTATGGCCATGCATTTGTCCCTATACTGGTTTCATATTAGTATTAAATATATTGGATGCTTGATCTTCCATACTTGTGATACTTGACTACAGAGAATGTTCTTCAACTCCATTCGGGATTTTCAAATGCTCAGCACACTGGGTTCCTTTCTGTCTTTGCTGGTGGACCATATACTCTGTGAGTCCCCAGATCACATCTAGCGTCTAGATGCATCCCTTGAGTCTAGTCTAGAGTCTGTGGTACCGTGGCCAGAGAAAATAAATAATCATGCTGTCTTCCACTTAAAAATATATATATAGGCTTTAGCCAGGTGCTATGCCTCACACCCATAATCCCAGCACTTCAGAAGGCCAAGGGAGGAGGATCACTTGAGAACAGGAGTTTGAGACAAGCCTGGGTAACATATCCAGGTCCTGTCTCTAAAAAATAATTAAAAAGTTAGCCAGGCATGGGGTACTCACTAGCAGTCCCAGCTAGTGAGGCCAGGAGGCTGAAGCCAGAGGATCACTTAAGCCCAGGAGTTCAAGGCTGCAATGAGCTATGACAGACCACTGCACTCTGGCCTGGGCAACAAAGTGAGGCCCTATTAAAAAAAAAATAGGTTTCTATTTCTCCACATTCTTCTCTGCTTCCTCTCTGCTCCTTCCACTGTCATACTTGAGAGAATCACTCCCTTCCTCACACTCTCCAAGGAGCCAGCTCTCCCCACTACTGCTCATAGGGACTGTGTTACCAAGGTCATCGACAGCCCTGTGCTAAATCCAGCCGACATTCCTCAATCCTATGGTCGAGTCCTGGCCCTCCTTTGTACATCCTCTCACTTGGATTCCCCCTAAGTCATAGAATTCCTCAGGGTTCTACTCACTTTTTCTGGCTGAGTCCATCCATTCTCATGGTTTCTGTTTTTTCTGCAAACTAATTAATCCCAAATTTAAATCCTGAGACTGGGCCAGGCATGATGGCTCACACCTGTAATCCCAGCATTTTGGGAGGCCATGGCAGGAGGATGGCATCAGCTCAAGAGTTCAAACCATCCTGGGCAATACAGCAAGACCACGTCGCTACAAAAAAATAAAAAAATAAGTAAATAAATCCTAAGGTTGTGCGTCGGAGACCCCCCAAGATGATCCAATCACTGAGATTCTCTGGAAAGACTCACAGTGCTCAGCACGCAGGTGGACTCATGAGGAAGCTTTACCACTGTGGTGTAGTAAGGACAGTCACCTGGACCTAAGGCCAAAGACAGACAGAGTCTGGAGGGACCATAGGAGGCCCTCCTTGCTCTCCAGGAAAGGCCACACAGAACTCACTCCCCCAGCCACAGAAATGCAGCGACACATACTTGATATTTCTGCTCAGGGACACCCATTAGAAACTCAGTGCCCAAGGTCTTCCCTGGGGGCTGGTCACATTGGCACCCTCTGCCTAGCACATATCAAAATGCTCCACTCCCAGAAGAAAAGTAGGTGTCCATAGGAAATCATACTGTTTGCACAAACAGTCTAATCATGGAGAAACACCTTATCAGCTGACTGTTGATTGGGATGCTCTGAGAGCCAAACTCCCAGACATCAGCCAAGGGCCCACCTTGCACACAGGTTGTTTTGTTTTGTTTTTTTACTTCATCACCCTGGGTAGAGTGCTGTGGCGTCACAGCTCACAGAAACCTCAAACTCTTGGGCTCAAGTGATCCTCTTGCCTCTGCCTCCCAAGTAGCTGGGCCTACAAGTGCCCACCACCACATCCAGCTATTTTTTAGAGATGGGGTCTTGCTCTAGCTCAGGCTGGTCTCGAGCTTCTGAGCTCGGGCCTCCCAGAGTGCCTAGATCATAGGCGTGAGTCACCATGCCCAGCCCCACGTGGTGTTTTTAAGGACAGTAGTGTCAGGCCTGCTGTGCTAACTACTGCACAAGCTGGGTGTGTTTCCCACTTCCCACAATTGAGACTCTTGAGATTCCCACTCTTTTGAGACTCAATCTGCTCAAAGTCAGACCCCGCCTCTTCCTCCCAGCTGCTGTTGAGCTATCTCTGTCTCTGTTTCTTCCCCACCCATCCTATTTACTGGCCCTCAGATGGACACACCTGTCTCCATTCCCACCACCACCCTCAGAGGCTCTCGGTCTCCTCTCCCCAGGATGGCTACAACAGCCCTCTCCCGTTCCACCTGACATCCCTCTTATCCCATCCACATGATGGTAAGAGTGATCTTTCAAACATGAAAACAGGCTCATTTCCCTTCTGCACTGAAACCCTTGAATGGCTTCCAGAAGAACTGAGAATAACAGTCTGAACAGTCTGACTCTTTAACAAGACCTACAAGTCCCTTTATGAACTGTCACCTTTTAGCACTCAGTCTTATCTTATGTCCCTCTCTCCTCTGGTGACACTTTCCCTTGTCACTCGTTCACCAAGCCCTTTCTCGACATTCCCAAGTCTAGGGTGCTCTGTCCACTGCATCCCCCTGGCTTCCCTCAACTTATCCCTGGGGTCTCAGGTTGAAGGTCACAGTCTCAGAAAGTCTTCTCCTGTCTTCTGCAACCTAAATGAGGCTCCTGTTACTCCTTCGTAATTGGTAACTACATCTATGTCATGTAGACGGTTCATTTAATGCCTCTGTCTCCTCCCACTAGACTGAGGGCAAGGACTTTTTGTCCACTGCTGGATATTTGGAGCCAAGCTAGTGCCAATGGCTGTGCACTGTCTCAATCAGCTTGGGCTGTTATGACAAAGTACCACAGATTGCATGGCTTAAACAGAACTTTTTTTCTCATGGCTCTGGAGAATAGAAGTCCAAGGTCAGTTTGCCAGCATGGCCGAGTTCTGCTGGCAGACAGCCCCTCTCACTGTGTGTTCCTGCAGCCCTTCTTCCATGCCTGCACGTGGAGTGGAAGGAGAGGGAGCTCTCTGGTGTCTTCTCTTCCCAGGGCACTAATCTCATCACAAGGGCCCCACCCACATGACCTCATCTAAACCGAATTCTCTCCCAGAGGCCCCAGCTACAAGTACCATCACATCAGGAGTTGGGGCTTCAACATCTGTTCAACATAGTACCTACTCTCAGTGTTCAGAGAAAAATGAGTCCGTTGCTAACAGGGGTATTTCTGAAATGCATATCTAACCTTGTCACCCTTTCCTCCAAGGCCCTCAATAATTCCCACTGTCTATAGAGTAAGTGCTGAAGTCTGAGCATCCGAGCCTGTGACAGCCCTCTCTGCAGACCTTGGCAGTGCTCCTGGAAAGTGTGGCTTTCTCCATCAGCAGTGTGCCAGTGTCCATGTCTTCTTTCGTAGCCCTGCCTGCCATGGGGAGGCTCTGCTGTCTGCACTGGTGCGGTGACAATGAACCTCATCTGTAGCTCCCTCTTAACACAAACCGCCGCAGCCCGGGTGGCGCATCCCAGCATGCGCAGTGAACACACGTGGCAGAGCTGACAGAAGCCTGTGCTCCAGGGGCTGAGAAGCCGCTGGAGAGAAGCCCCATCCTGAGGGAGGAAAGAACCACACGCACGGAAGTGGACCTGAGTCCCAGAGGGAAGAGGTGCTTCTGAGATGAGCTCAGAATCTGTCACCCAGCAACACTTACAAAGCCCCTGGCCTGCCCTTAAAAATGTCCCCCATCTGCTGGGCAGAGCACCACATGACCTTGTGGGAACTGGCACAGTCTTTTCATATCACTGTGAGTGTCCTCCTTAAGTTCTGTGAGTGACTAATGAGTAAGCGAGGCACATAATTAAGTGTGCATTCCTTCCCTCGCTTCCTGTCCCCAGCCTGCAGGACCACACCCTGACTTCCACAGGAGCACGTGCTTTGAGGGCACAGGCTTGCCACCCTGGAAGCTCCCCAACATGCTTTCTCCGGCTCCCTGGAAAACTGCCATCGCCCTAATGATGTTGTGCACATTGATACCCAGGGATCAATGTGGGCAGGGCATGGGGGCTCACACCTGTAAACCCAGGGCTTTGGGAAGCTGGGGTAAGAGAATCGCCCAAGCCCAGGAGGTCAGGACACCAAGCTGGGCAACATAATGAGACCTCATATCTAAAGCAAAACAAAATTAGCCAAGGCTGGTAGTGTGTGCCTGTAATCTCAGCTTTTCCAGAGGCTGAGGCAGGGTCACTCGAGCCCAGGAGTTTGAGATGGCAGTGAGCTATGATCAGGCCATTCCAACCTGGGTGATAGAGCAAGATTTTGTCTCTTTAAAAAAAATTTTGAGGCTCGGCGCCTATAGCTCAACCGGCTAAGGCGCCAGCCACGTACACCTAAGGTGGCGGGTTCGAATCCCCAGCCCGGACCCGCCAAACAACAATGACGGCTGCAACCAAAAAATAGCCGGGTGTTGTGGCGGGCACCTGTGATCCCAGCTACTTGGGAGGCTGAGGCAGGAGACTCGCTTGAGTCCAGGAGTTGGAGGTTGCTCTGAGCTGTAATGCCACGACACTCTACCCAGGGGGACAGCTTGACGCTCTGTCTCAAAAAAAAAAAAAAAAAAAAAATTTTGAATAAATACATAAATAAAAACCAATGAGTATAGATGAGTCCATAATTCCTTTTGCATGCACAGCCTCACTCTGACTTTGATGTCACATACGTGGCAGAGGGTTACAAGCATATTAGAAAAAGCAGTAGGTAGGGCAGTGCCTATGGCTCAGTGAGTAGGGCAGTGGCCCCATATACCGAGGGTGGCAGGTTCAAACCTGGCCCCGGCCAGATTGCAACAAAAAAATAGCCAGGCATTGTGGTGGGGGCCTGTAGTCCCAGTTTCTCGGGAGGCTGAGAATCACCTAAGCCCAGGAGCTGGAACTGTGACGTCATGGCACTCTATCAAGGACGATAAAGTGAGAGACTCTGTCTCTACAAAAAAAAAGAAAAAAAGAAAGAAAAACAGTAGGCAGCCAGCTAGATGGCCTGCTTTCAAGTTTTCTCTCTGCGGTTTACGAATTAGGTGACCTTCGGCAAGCCACACATTCAGTTCCTCAGAGCTGCAGTTTCTTCATCTAGAAAATGTCCTGCCAACCTCAAAAATTTTGTGTAGGAACCAAATGGAAGAATGTTATATGGAGGTGCTTTGCAAATCGCCACACGGATGGAGGGAATTCAATACCTGATCCCTTAGGCAGTTAAGAGAGTCACTCACTGAAATGGTATTTTGGTTATAAACCAAATCCCCGAATTGGAGGACAGTACGGCAGAGGAGGACAAAGAAAAACATAAAACGATCTAATTTAGTGAGCACTGGAGTTCACAGCATAAATTCTGTGCATCAGGGCAATTCGGAGAATTTCTTTTTTTCTTTTTATTTTAAGACAGTCTCACTATGCCGCCCTCAGTAGAGCGCTGTGGCATCACAGCTCACAGCAACTTCCAACTCTTAAGTGATTCTCTTGCCTTTGCCTCCCAAGTACCCAGGACTACGGCACCCAATACAACACCTGGCTGTTTTTTTGTTGTAGTTGTCACTGTTGTTTAGCAGGCCCAGGCCTGGTTCAAATCTGCCAGTCCCAGTATATGTGACCGGTGTGCTACCCAGTAAGCCACGGGCACTGAGCCACAACTTGGAGAATTAGGAGAAACAGAAAAGCAAACCTGGATGTGTTCGGCAGCAGTGCGGAGCTTCGAGTCCAGGGCCAGGCTTGGCGGAGAGGTAGAGTGTGCACCATGCTCCTCCCTCCTCTGAGCGCTGAGCCTTTGGGAAATAAACACAAGATGTGAGGATCAAAATCTCAGCTTTGTTTTTTATAATAACAAAAGACTGGAAACAACCCCATGCCCCATCTGTACAGGACCCGTTAAATACATTATGGAGATTAATTCAATGAAATGCTACACAGCCACTGTAAAAGGTGGAAAACAGAGTCCTCTCCTTTCCACCTCTTTCCCTCTTTAAAAACAAAAGTGAAAAACAGTAAGATGTTGAACAATTATATGAGCCGGGTGGGAATCACGTGAGTGTGTGTATACCACCCGCCAGAAGGGCACTGGAGAGGCTTACACACTGCTGCCTCTGCAGAGGGGACCCGAGAAGCTGGGACACAGAGTGGGGAGACATCTCACTGCATGTCCTCTTGCACCTTCGCATCCTGAACCAGGGGACTGTGAGATGGCCCGACTGTGTTTGTGCACGTGTATATGTATCAGCTTTACAGGACGGGATAAACATCTCTGACCTGAAGCCGATGGGCTCCCTGCCTCCCAATACTCAGGTCTCCACCCAAAGTTCAGACCCGGTGACCCAGGTGTGGGGAGATTAAATCCAGACAACAGGATGAAGGACCGTCAGTCCCTGGGATAGCCAGCCAAGGGGATGTGGACAGCAGTGTCCCTCTCCCACCCCCACGTGGGAAGAGAGGATGGGCTGTTTCTTCAACCACACACCCTCTCCCCACTGTGGCACTGGGAGGAACAGGACAATAAGGAACTCACTGGCAGGACTGGGACAAGAAGAGTTGGCACCATGTGCAGGAGGGAGCAGAGGGTGGGAGGGAGTACCTAGAAGGAAGCAGATGGGAGGTTGCCAGGCTGGGGCAACAAGAGGAGGGAAGGAAGAGGGTCAGGATCTCAGACCACTCTGTTTCATAAAGGCAAGAAAGTGAGAGGGTGGCACTGGGTGAGACCCAGCTATTTCACAGCAAGAGTGGAGGGGCTGTAACCTTTGCTCTGTTACTGAGGGATGCAGTGAGATGGTGCCGAGAGGGCCCTTCACCAGGACGTGATCCGGTGCCGGTGCCGTTCGGAGGAAGCCCCTCCCTTGCCTGATCCCCAACGCCCTCCGCATTCCCACCCCCCACATTTAGAAAATCACTTCCCTCGGTGTCCTAGGGTTCTGTTTTACATTTGGCCTCTGCTGAGCCAATTTCTGTTTGGGAGCCAGAGTGCCAAGAAACTACACAAGAGGAGCAGGGCCTGGGCAGGATCAGAAAATGCCAGAGATTTTGCCACCAAGCCTCCTCCACTGAGACTGCCAGGAGAGCTTTGCAAATGGAATCAATCTGAACGTAGCTGATGAGAAACATCTGACCAAGGGAGCCAGGACAAACAGAAATTGCTGAGTTTCCCACTGCAGGAGGCTGGAGCGGTTTCCCCAAGTTGGTGTTGTGTGTGTTTGCCTTTCTATCACCAGGAGGACTCCTGCTCCTTCTTAGAAACCTGGCCTGACCCTGCGGATGGACCCTGACCTCAGGACCTCTACCTTCCCTGCGGTCCCCTCCGAGCTTCCGTGCCCCTCTGCCCAGCGGGTACGTGGCCTTGCTGCTGTGCTCAGTAGGGTTTTATAGGAGGAGGTGGCAGGTGGCCACCGTTTGGCACCTCCTTTTCCCCGGAATTTGAAAAGGCCAGAAAGCTTCACCCATTGACCAAGTGTGTCCTCACCACCCCCATAAAAAACCAAGATGCATCTCAACTGTAGCCAAGGAATTCGGGGCTACAGGGTTCTCCTGTAGGATTCTCAGGGAGATACACGTGATGTCAGGGACGAGGTGGCATCCATGCTGTAGCACATCTCCGGTGATGAAACCCGCACAGTGGTTGTCTTGCAAGTTGCAAAGGAAAGAGCACCTCAATTCTGACTAATACCCGGTATCGGGTCCTAGACTGCTGTGTGCAGAGTGGATGATCAGAACAGCTTCAGGAGGCATTAGCTGCAGATAGATATTGTCTGGCAATGTCCCGTTTCCATTTCCTGACTTTATTTTCACCACGCAGCCTTCTCAGTTTTAATTTAGAGCAGTTGGCCAGCTGCAAGCACCCAAGCAGTCAGCGGGCATTAGACCCACTGACACGGTGCTTTATCAATCAGGCATTCTGTGTGCGTTTAGCTGTCAGGACTCTGGGCAAATGCCAAACAGAAATCTGGCATCTGTAAAGCTCTGTCCAGACCTGAGACCAGGGGTGATGGATGGTTCTGTGACCGGATAGTTAGGAACTGCTGAGAAACAATTAAACGGTCGGGCAGGGAGTTGCCCTGCTTCTTGGGCTCTTTGAAGAATAACTTAGTTATGTGTTACTCTGCACATAAACATTGCACTGACCTTGATCCAGGAATTTAAACAGTGTCATTTAATGTAAACGCTAACAAATACCTTCTTGCTGGAGCGGTCTGTTTTCAGGATGGGTTAGGGTTTCTTCTCTACAGAAGTACTCAAGGCACTGGACTTTAAATTAGGCAGAGCTGTGTTTCTGCTTGCCTTCCGAGGCATTCCCGCCAGCTCCCGAGGTCGAGGGGCGTCCTCTGCTGGTGGAGTGGCCATAACGTCACAGCACAGAGCGAGGACTGCAGGAGCCTGACTCCCCAGGCTCTAGAAATGTCCTTGATTTCCTCAAACTGTCCACATCATTTCTGGTTTTATTCTTTTAGGCAGTAGAAGAAACAAGGTCTGGAAGGAGATTCAAGTCCTATGCATTGGAAGGCTACATGTTTCTGTATGCAGATCCACGTGACCGCTCCTGTACTCACACACACACACATGCTCAGTAAGTACAGCATCATGGCTCACTATAGGGAGACTCTGCTCTGTGTGTACGTGTCCTGGAGCCAAGGAGAGGGGGTGCCTAAGTATATACAGAATCCCAGAATCATGGAGCTGGTTAAAAGTTTGACCCTTTGTGGCAAGTCCAGATGAAGGACTCTGACAAGGCCACGGCCCGAGAGGAATTCTCTCCAGTGGCTACAGCCCCAATACTGGAGGTTAACAGCTTAACACCAGGGTGTGGTGCCGGATTCTGAACTCTGGAAATTAATGGTGATAAGGGTAGGCTGCCTTCCAAGACCTGCGGTGTGAATCCCAAGAGATGAACCTTCTATTTTGAGCTCTCTTGAACTGGAGTGAGCTGTGAGGTGCTTTGATGCAAGTCCCTCCCCTCTGTCTGTATGTGCTTCTCTCTCCAAACGTCTCATTCCTAAACCTTCTTGGGTTTTCAATCCATGGACACTGATAACCACTTACGCCCTTACACATGTGATTCACTGAGAAGAATCATCACAGACCAGACAGAGTTGCTCACGCCTGTAACAGACCAGACAGTCGCTCATGCCTGTAATCCCTGCACTTTGGGAGGCTGAGGCAAGAGGAGCCCTCAAGGCCAGGAGTTTGAGACCAGTCCAGGCAATACAGGGAGACCTTGTCTCTGCAAAAAAATTAAAACTCAGCCAGGTGTGGTGGTACAGTCTAATAGTCCCAGCTACTCTGAAGGTTGAGGCAGGAGGATCACCGGAGCCCAGGAGTTTGGGGCTTCACTGAGCTGTGGTTATTACACCACTGCACTCAAGCCTAGGTTACAGAGTGAGATCCTAGTAAGAATGAAAAAAAGAGGTGCCGCATGGGGTGGCGAACGCCTATAACCCCAGCACTGGAAGGCCAAGGCAGGTGGATCGCTTGAGCTCAGGAGTTCGAGACCAGCCTGACCAGGAGTGAGATCCTGTCTCTACTAAAAATGGAAAAACTAGGGTAAGGGGATTTCTTGAGCCCAAGAGTTGGATGTTACTGTGAGCTATGATGATGCCAAGGCACTCTAGCTAGGGTAACAGCCTAAGACTCTGCCTCAAACAGAAAAAAAAGAAAAGAAGGAAGGAAGGAAAGAGAGAGAGGGAGGAAGGAAAGAAGGAAGATGCGGAAACATGAATCAAATACTTCCTTTGCCAAAAGCATCAAAGGAGAGAGAGGGCGAATGTCCAATAGTATCAAACTAAGCCTAGACAAAAAGGGATAAAAGGCACAATAAGGTCCCTTTCCCTGAGAGGGCTCCTCTGAGCAGGAAAAACAAAAATACAGTCTCATAGCATATAAAACACCGACACAGTCAAATAACTGTATATGAAAATAGGAGCCATCTCTGGAAATTTAGAAGATCAAAAGACGCTACTCCCCGCCACAAAAACCTTCAGTGATTCCCCATTGCTTGTATAGCATCTAAAATCTTTCAGAGGACGATCAAGTTCTTTACCTCTCCTGCCACAATCCCTCCCACCACCACACACTTGGCTCACTCTCCCCGCATGTTTCTCCTGCTGCTATTCCTTTCTTCTCCACTGGTCAGGGGCCTGCCCATCTTCCAGAGTGAGCTCAAATGTCACCTCCTCCACAAAGCCTTCTCCAGCTCTCCCGGACAGAGATTCCTCTCTCCCCTGTGTACCCAAAGGATCTTGCTATGCCCCTTATAAGTGACCCACTGTAACACCTACATCACTAGGTCTCCTACCACAGTGTACAGACTGAGGTGGAGACCATGACTTACTCATTTCTGCCCCCTTTGTTTAAGTCCTGCCTCCCCCATATCACCCCATGCTCCCCCATCCTTCACCCTTCATTCCCTATCCTCATGCCTCCTGTCAGGAGCCCACAATAGCATCTCCCATGTAACAGATTTTTAATACATGTATGTTCCATTAAACTAAACTAATACCTACACAGATCAGGAGAGAATATAGTTCACTTCAGAGACAGAAGACAAGGCAGTACCCTAACTGGCAAGTGAGATATCATTGTCAGATCCTAAGCAATAAGAATTGTCACTTATGGCTCAGCACCTGTGGCTCAAGCAGCTAAGGTGCCAGCCACATACACCTAAGGTGGCGGGTTCGAATCCCCAGCCCGGGCCCGCCAAACAACAATGATGGCTGCAACCAAAAAATGGCCAGGCGTTGTGGCAGGCGCCTGTAGTCCCAGTTACTTGGGAGGCTAAGGCAGGAGACTCACTGGAGCCCAGGAGTTGGAGGTTGCTGTGAGCTATGATGCCATGGCACTCTACCCAGGGGGATAGTTTGAGGCTCCGGTTCAAAAAAAAAGAATTGTCACTTATCAGTTCCAACATGGCTCATCTAGAAGTTTCTCAAGATTTTCAGTTCCTCTAGTTTAGGAACCCTGCCTTATACGTGTGACCACAGAGCATTGAGACCAACTTCTGAGCTACTATGAATTAAGAAAAGACCTGTAATCCTAGCACTCCAAAAGGCAGGATGATCACTTGAGCTCAGCAGTTCAAGACCAGCCTAAGCAAAGCAAGATCCCATCTCAGCTAAAAATACAAAAATTACCCAGGCAGGGTGGCACAAATCTGTAGTCCCAGCTACTCGGGAGGCTGAGGCAAGAGGATCACTTGAACCCAGGAGTTTGAGGTTGCTGTGAGCTAGGCTGAGGCCATGGCACTCTAGTCTGGACAACAGAGTTACAGAGAGAAAGAAAAAGACCCCCTTCCTTAAGACACTTTACTGCCGTCTGCTATAAATTTATCATAAAACTACCCAAATATGCTATAAGCAGGAGGTAAGTGACAACCTCTGGGGTTGTGCAATGAATGGCCATAAGCAGCTTTAACTTCGTAGCTCATAAATTGAGCATATACAATCAGTGTTTGTCCTTCAAGGTGGCATCATGATGGCGCACAGACTTTGAAGTCTGACAAATCTGAGTTCAAATCCTGGTTAACCATTCTTCCATGGCTCTGAAATGGAGCTCATAAAAATACCAGTGAGATTTTAAATGCCAAGTACTTAATGACTCACAACAAGTCTTCAGTAAGTAAAAGCTATTGTTATTACAGTATGCTTCTAAAATTTAATACATTTCTGAAAGTTCGCTTTTGCAATTACCTTCAAAGTCCTTTTATGAGCCACCTGCAAAAATCATGTCTTGTGTGTGTGTGTGTGTGGGTTTTTCTTTTTTTTTTTTTTTTTTGCTCAAGTGATATTACCATAGTTGAGTCTTCATTTTGTTAATCAGATACAATTAAAAATGATATTTAGATGTTTACAGAAGTCAAATTCATTGTTTAAAAAAAAAGATTTGTGACCATTGACCGTATGTTTCAGGCACTTAGGGAATTCCAAAGGCATTGTTCAAAACTAAATTTTGTATTAAAAGCATTTACATGGTTTACAAATATTCCAGACCTTCCCCACAACATCCAGTAAAAAGTCAGACACTTTATTCCTTACTTAATTCAAGCCATCAAATACTTACTAACTGTGAAGGCTATTGAGGGATGGCAACTGTAAAAATCAAGTCTTCTGAGTCCATAGCACAGAATCCCAAGAAACCTAAGACTTTGGAAGCAACTCAGCCTGGAAGCTCAGTTAGGCTGACATTCTGAATAGCTCCAAGGGACTTCAGAGGAGTGAGATTCTCTGGGCTCCTTTTGGGACCCAAGAATAACTTTAATTCCTATTTCATATTCTTAATTTTCCAGAGTTTAGCTAGAGAATATCCTTGAGGAGTCACTGGATTCACTAATAAATACTGCCAACTCTGCTTTTTCAAGACTGGATTATTATTCATTCATTTCAGTATAGAACACAGCACCTGACACCGTGAGGAGTCACAAAGAAGCAAACACAACAACCCCTGACCTCATGGGGCTTCCCGTCTAGGGGAGAAGAGAATCTAGAACGCCGTCTAAAGTCTGTCAATTGTAATCAGTATATGACAATAAAAAATAGATTGTAATCCGATTACTCATTGAGAAACAACGCTTGCTATGAAGGGGAAAACGCCTGCAGACGGGAGGGGTGGTGGAGCCCTGGAATCAAACTCAGCCCTCCTGGAGGGAACGGCTCTCATGGGCACAGGCGAAGGGAACTGCTCCAGGGGAAGAGATGATACTGACATAAGGTAAAGCGGCCTGGAAAACAGAAAGTAGACCCACTCATTACACAGAAGGAAGGGTGCAGTGGTTCAAGATCAGAAAGGTAGGCTCGGCGCCTGTGGCTCAAGTGGCTAAGGTGCCAGCGGCTCAAGCGGCTAAGGCGCCAGCCACATACACCTAAGGTGGCGGGTTCGAATCC
>NW_003852492.1:3810468-3814771 GCF_000181295.1 Otolemur garnettii | reverse complement strand
CCTGGCTATTTCTTTGTTGCAGTTTGGCTGGGGCCGGGTTTGAACCTGCCACCCTCAGTATATGGGGCCAGTGCCCTACTCACTGAGCCACAGGCGCCACCCAACACCCGGCTATTTTTAGAGACAAAGTCTCGCTCTGGCTCAGGCTGGCCTTGAACCTATGAGCTCAGGGCAATCCACCCACCTTGACCTCCCAGAGTGCCTGCCATAACACCTGGCTATTTTTAGGCGTGATTACAGGCGTGAGCCACTGCGCATGGCTCTAAATCTGCCTTTTTTTTTTCAGATAGTCTCACTATGTCACCCTCAGTAGAGTGCTGTGCCATCACAGCTCACAGCAACCTCAAACTCTTGGGCTCAAGAAATCTAAATTTGCTTTATTAAAGAAAAAGAAGAAGACGGGGACTATGACGTGGGGACTAGCTGTCCATTTCAGAGTTCCACTCTCACCCAGCCTCTCTGACCCTGAGGTCATGATCAATGGGAAGCTGTAGCAGAAAAAGCAGAAGAAACTCAAAGCTGCAGCTGGTGGCTGGAAAGGAATTGTTCCTGGCAGTGAAATCTGCCCCGTCTTTGCCTGGGATAAAGCTGTGGGATTAGGTGGTTTGCTGGGCCCCACAGCGTGGTCTGTGGTGCTGTCAGCAGCCCTTCATCAAAACAGAACAGGGGAGTGCGCGGCGGACCGTTTGTGTCCTGGATATTGGATGCAGGCTTACGTGGCCCTCTATTTATACATGCCCCAGACCTGCTGGATGAGTGCCATTCCATTCAAGGGAGGGAAAACAACCCCCCTGGGTATGAGACAGACTCCACACATTCCTGGAAGCAGCAGGCAAGGACGGGTTTGACCTCCAACCACAAAGAGGAACCCCAGACGGGAAACCACACAGTGGACTGACAGACCACAGGGAGAAACCCTCTGTGGAGCGTGGAAAGCTGCCCTTGGGAAAGCAGTAGGTGGGATTCTGAATACGACACACCGACTGGAAAGCCCGGGAAGGCGAGAGGGAGCGCATGGGCTCCCCATCTGCACTGGCCTCAGCCTCCTTGTCAAGCTCCAGCGACTCGGTTCACACCAACTTCAGTCTCTGACTCATGGGCACTTCCAACAGCAGTCCTTCCCGGAGACCAAGAAAGTTTCAACCCGAGGGAGAGCAGAGTGGGGAAGGCAACCTAGATGGCTGTGTGGGAACTTGGTAAGCTGAGCCTGAAGGCCCCAGAAAGACAACTGACTGCACTTATGCTGACAGAGTCCATTGCCACACAGACCTTCAGTTCCAACCCCCTGCTTCCCATTGCCCTAAGTGTTTATAGACAGATCCATATTGATTTTCTTGGCCACCACCTTCCTAATGTTTTCCCAGGTTACTAGAACTGAATGCTTCCTTTCTTTTTTTTTTTTTTTTTTTGTAGAGACAGAGTCTCATTTATCGCCCTTGGTAGAGTGCAGTGGCAACACAGCTCGCAGCAACCTCCAACTCTAGGGCTCAAGCAATCCTCTTGCCTCAGCCTCCAGAGTAGCTGGGACTACAGGCGCCAGCCACAATGTCCCTATTTTTAGGGACAGGGTCTTGCTCTGGCTCAGACTGCTCTCAAACCTGTGAGCTCAGGTAGTCCGCCCACCTCACTGTCCCAGAGTGCGGGGATCGCAGGCGTGAGCCTCACTGTCCCAGAGTGCGGGGATTGAAGGCGTGAGCCACCAGGCCTGGCCTAGTCAGTTCTTTTACGCTCCTGTCAACCACTTCACCCTCCATGGAGTCTTCCCTGAAACTTCCCCCAGAAGCAATTTCTCTTTTCCGAATTCTCTAGCATGAGGCACCTACCTACCGTAGTTAGCTAGCATGCTCTGTATTACAGCTTTCTGTTGGAATGTCTTCTCTCTCCACTTACAATGGAAATTCCTGGGCCAGCAGCTCAGTATCTCACCCTCCATAGTGTCGTGCATTTCTGGGCTACGTCCTCAATGAGTATTTGTTGAGAGCAACAGCAAATGATTGAACGGACGGTTGGATTCTCAGTATCGCCCAGATTAAAAGGAAAGTCATTCCAGATAGTTATCAGGTTGAACCGCTTGTCTTTACCTGGGTTAACTATTACTAGTCTCACTCTGCAGATGAGCCAACTGAGGCCAAGGGCGACTAACGCCTTATAAAAGTCACACTGCCAGCTCGGCACCTGTGGCTCAAGCAACTAAGCCACATACACCTGAGCTGGCGAGTTCGAATCCAGCCTGGGCCGCCAAATAACGACGACAGCTTCAACCAAAAAATTGCCAGTTGTTGTGGTGAGCACCTGTCGTCCCAGCTACTTGGGAGGCAGAGGCAGGAGAATTGCTTGAGCCCAGGAGTTGGAGGCTGATGTGAGCTGTGATGCCACGGCACTCTACCCAGGGTGACAGCTTGAGGCTCTGTCTCAAAAAAATAAAAAGTCACACTACCCATCTCTGAATGAAGAGCTCTCTTTTTACACCATTCTGCTCAATACTAGTATCTGTTTGTTTGTTTTATTTTTCCCAGTGTCTGGCACATATATCAGAGGATTACCTTGACAAAGACCAGAGAAAATACACTACTTCTTTTCATCCTCTTCTTAATCCCTTCATAGTTCCATGTCTTCCCACGATGAACACATTTACAGTTGGTTGATGTCTTCCTCATTGTAAACAAGGCAGACATGGTCTAAATACATCCAAAAAGCAAATCTTTCAAGATCAAAAGCAATTCCCAGATCAGAGTCTGTGGACATAGTGAGGAGGGACTTCTATTCAAAGAAACAGCAAAATTGTGGGGAATATGAGAAGTCAGTCCACCACAGGTGCCCCCATCAGCAGACGGGGCCAGGAAAACAGCTGGCTCCAGTCTACCTGTCTCCTGAAGCCACAGCAACACCAAGATCTCTTTGGTGGGTGGCTCACTGGATGTGGTTCTCAGGGCAAACTGCTGTGAAAACATCATCAAATCCAGGGCTCCACCAGAGAAGCAGGTAACTACTCAAAAAAGCAGAGCGCCAGCTTCTAGCTTGCCAACGACCATGAGCCTCAAGCAGTATAATGACACCAGCTAAACATGCAGATTCTGATACCAGGGGAAGAGGTTAGCCTGCCCCACTGAAATCCTGACAAATGTTCTCATGGAATGATTGTGAGGACAGCAGATCCTGATAAAAGCTCACAAAGAAGATGTAGCTTCTAATACCTCTTGAGCTGAGCCCTGCAACTGTTTCCACCATCTTTCTGCACATTAGACACAGGTGTGCAGAAAATCTGAAAGATTTACAGGATGGCAGTGGTTAGGGAGCAGCACCCTGAACCAGGAGTTTGTTCTTGCCCAACTTTTTCAAGAACTAAAAAGCTAAATGGTTTTCTGCCTTTCCCTAACTATAAAATGGGAGGTGCACCAGGGTTAGGACTGTTGTGCTTATACAAAAAATACCAAATCTCCACTCTAAGAGTGTAGGCCAGAAGTGCTCAAGCCACATCAGCTTGGAGTGGGGACTCTGACGTAAAAGTCATGTGGCTCAGCCCTGGTAAGTAGAAGCCTTCCTCGTATCCGCCTTTCTGGTTGCAGAAGCCCCTAGGTATTCCACAGATGCTCTGGAAGGCTGCTGGAACCCTCCAGGAACCCTCCCAGGGCACTGTGCTCTTCTCCTGGCTGCACTAATGGCGCCCCTCCCCTCCTCTGCAAATCACAGCCTGTATCTCTTCGACTTTCTCAAATACATCTTTTTATTGTTGATTTGTTCAAATCAGGATCCAAACAAAGGTCTCATGTCGCATTCTCTCTTCTCAGTCTGTTATATCCTTAAGACCTTTTTTCCCTAACGCCATCTTGGTTGGAGAATAAGGCATATTTCTTGAAGAAACTGGGTCATCTTCCCAGTAGGACATCCCCACCTTTTGGGGTTAACTGATTATATCCCTGTCATTGAAGTCATTCAATGAAGTCTAAGAAGTCTTTCTATATCCCCAAATCATAAGGACATTCATTATGGCATATTTTCTTCCAAAATGTCAAAATTTAATTTTTTCACTTGTAGGAGTTTAACAAACCTGTGATATAAGACAGAAATCTAATCTGGTGTTCTTCCATTTATTAAATACTTAGTGATTTTCCCACTGATTTGTAATTCTTTCTTTTCATACAGCAAGTGTCCAGATATGTGTGTGTTCTGGGCTTCTTATCACGTTCCACTGATTTATTTTCCAATCCTTGCACCATCCCATTATGTCCTTATTTCTATAGCTTTAAAATTAAGTCTTAATATTTCATAGAACAAGTCCCACAATCTTCTTTTTTTTTTTTTT
>NW_003852492.1:3809087-3810275 GCF_000181295.1 Otolemur garnettii | reverse complement strand
TTTGGCGGGTCCGGGCTGGGGATTCGAACCCGCCACCTTAGGTGTACGTGGCTGGCGCCTTAGCCGGTTGAGCTATAGGCGCCGAGCCCACAATCTTCTTTTTAAAATGGAATCTGGTATTCTTGGCCCCTTACTCTTCCATAGATCTTCTGGAACTTGAAGGACAAAGGAAACAGGATTTAACTTCTAAGAAGTCTGAAGGATGAGGGACTGAATGGTGATTGCTCTGAGAACAGGGTAAAGGGAAGCACTGGAAAGATTTTACATTCCCAAAATTTACCTGTGCAAACTATGGAGATATTTTCCATGGAGCAGTTGTAGGTCATAACAGCATATTTGCCATTGTGTGTTGTCTTGGATCTAGCTTCTAGAAAGAACTAGAGGCATGCAGACAAATACTGAGCTGCTAAGGGAAAACTAAATAACCAGGCAAAAAAGATGCATTTTCCTGCAAGAATGAAATGATAGAGGAGAGATGCCCAGAAATAGGAGGCGGGGAGGGAGGTTCTATCTCAAACACACACACCCCACACACAAAAGGACTCCATGCTAAAATGTTGGCTCTGAACTTCTGCCCAGCTCAGGGAGTTCTGATACCAGCTCATGTTGATGCTGGACAAGTAGGACCTTCCCTGTTGCCCCCTCTTCCTTCTCTGCTTAAACCCTGGAGGATACCTCCTTGCAGAGGAAAAATGATGAGATGCACCCCAGGCCTTCCCTTCCCATCCAACAGGCCTTCCACCTGCTGCAGGGTCAGGCTGGGGCCAGGAAAAACTTCCACTTTGTGATGTTGGAAGTTTTGACTATTTCCTGGGACTAAACATCTTAATTTAGAAACTGAGACTGTTTGTCAGAGTCAAAGGACTTTAATTTATTTAGAGTGGCCAGAAAGGCCAATGACATCTGCTAGAGTTTTGAGGGGCAAGAAAGGACTAGCCCTCGTTCAGATTATAAGGGCAGACAACAGCAGGAGAAAAACCAAGCTACTCCATGATTATATCAAGAATCCTGGCTCGGGGCCTGTGGCTCAATCGGCTAAGGCGCCAGCCACATACACCTAAGGTGGCGGGTTCGAATCCCCAGCCTGGGCCCACCAAAACAACAATGATGGCTGCAACCAAAAAAAAGGCTGGCGCTGTAGCAGGCGTCTGTAGTCCCAGCTACTTGGGAGGCTGAGGCAGGAGACTC
>NW_003852492.1:3807081-3809000 GCF_000181295.1 Otolemur garnettii | reverse complement strand
AAAAAAAAAAAAAAAGAATCCTACTTATTTGAAATACTGGCTACCTATTATTTTTAATACACTGCTGGATTAAAGTTGCTAGTATTTGATCAGGATTTTTGCATCTATATTCTTAAGTGTGATTGACAGATATTTTTCTTTTTGAGACAGTCACTCTGCCCCTCCCCCTGCTAGACTGTCATGGCCTCAACCTAGCTCACAACAACCTCAAACTCCTGGGCTCAAGGGATCCTCCTGCCTCAGCCTTCTAAGAATTATAGTTGGAGGGGACAGCTTGAGGCTGTCTCCAAAAAAAAAAAAGAAAGAATTATAGTTGGAACTACAGGTGCCTGCCATCACACCTGGCTAAATTTTCTATTTTTAGTAGAGATAGGGTCTTACTTTGCTCGGACTGGTCTTAAACTCCTGACCTCAAGTACTACTCCTGCCTCAGAGTCCCAGCGTGCTAGGATTACAAGCATGAACCATGATCCTGGCTGATAATTTTTCTGTTTGCTTTCTTCTTCTCAGCTTCAGAATCAGAGTTATGCCAACTTCATTTTAAAAAATCTGGATATGGCCAGGAGCAGTGGCTCATGCCTATAATCCCAGCACTTGGGAGGCCGAGGCAGGTGGATTGCCTGAGCTCATGAGTTGGAGTCAAGCCTGAGCTCATGAGTTGGAGTCCAGCCTGAGCTAAAGAGCTGGAGACGAGCCTGAGCAAGAGTGAGATCCACATCTCTAAAAAATAGCCGGGCATTGTGGTGGGCGCCTGTAGTCCCAGCTACTTGGGAGACTGAGGCAAGATAATGGCTTGAACCCAAAAGTCTGAGCTCAGACACCACAGCACTCTACCGAAAGTGACCAAGTGAGACTCTATCTCAAAAAAAAAAAAAAATCTGGATAACTTTTCCCCTTTTCTATCATCTGAAACAGTTTGTATAATATAAGGACTATACTACGTATGCTGATGATTTTGTAAAACTTGTCTCTAAAACCTCCTGAGACTGGTGACTTCACAGGACTTGAGACTAGATAAATAACCTGTAATCCCACTTCAGTACAGATAAACTCTCAATTGCCTGGAAGCTAGTGAGTGAGCCCAAACGTCATTACCCCCTCCACTGTAGGACTCTCATTCTTCTTTAGGACAGCTCACATCCATATATGGCTGTGGGCTCGGGGCTGAGTAAGAATACTAGTGTTGCTTTAAATATTAAATTTTAGCAAATTAGCCAGGTGCAGTGAATGCCTGCAGTCCCAGTTACTAGGGAGGCTGAAGCCTAATTCAGGAGGGTTACCTGAACCCAGGAGTTGAGGTTGCTGTGAGCTAGGATCCACTGCTGCTCTCCAGCCTGTGCCACAGGGTGAAGACCTCGTCTCTGGAAAGGAAAAAATTATTTTAGTGAAGCTGAGAACTTCTCCCTTTCTTTTAGGATAAAAACTAAATGGAAATAAAAGGGAAAAAGGGATCTTGCCTGCCTTCCACCAGCAGAGTCTCTTATAAGCCCCACCTTTAAAGCTCACTGCTCTAGAGAACAGACAGAGCCCCACCAGCAGGTCAAGCCATTCCCTCAGACCCTTTGTGAGGAAAAGAGGAAAGAAAATGCAGCTAGATTTGCACAGTGGTTATTTTCAGGTATTATGTAACCTGTAAGAGGCAGCATTGTATTGTACATTTTCAACCTGGCCTGATCATAAGGATTATTGAGCAAACTTGTGAAGAAGAGATTCCCAGACTAGGCTGGGCGTGGTAGATCACATCTGTAATCCTAGCACTCTGGGAGGCTGAAGCAGGTGGATTGCTTGAGCTCAGGAGTTCAAGACCAGCCTGAGCAAGAGTGAGATCCTATCTCTACTAAAAATAGAAAATCGGCTAGGCACCTATAGCTCAACCGGCTAAGGCGCCAGCCACGTACACCTAAGGTGGCGGGTTCGAA
>NW_003852492.1:3794645-3804981 GCF_000181295.1 Otolemur garnettii | reverse complement strand
TCATTGTTGTTTGGCGGGTCCGGGCTGGGGATTCGAACCCGCCAACTTCGGTGTATGTGGCTGGCGCCTTAGCCGCTTGAGCCACAGGTGCCGAGCCAATGAGATTAAATCTTGGGAGGTCCGCTAGGCTGTGCGCCTGTCGCAGAACTCCTGGTTGCCATCTTGCCACAGGAGGGGAAGAAGGTAGAATAAAGGTAACCAGAGGCTTATGCTGCAATAGAGGATAGAAGAGCAAAAAGGTGGAAAGGATGGGATCAAGTCTTAAAGATATATTCCAGCCCTGGAATCTAGACATGCTGAAGAAGTACTGTCTCTGGACTTGTCACTTATACATATGAGCAAATAAAAAAAATATGCCTAGGACAGTTTGAGTTAGCTTTTTCTGTTACTTGCATTGAAATGAGTCTTAACAATGATTCTTTTCTTTTCTTTTTTTTTTTTTGCAGATTTTGGCCGGGGCTGGGTTTGAACCTGCCACCTCCAGCACATGGGGCCAGCGCCCTACTCCTTTGAGCCACAGACACCGCCCCTTGAAAATGATTCTGAAGGCATTTCTTCTATTTTCATCTCCGGCTCACTGTGAAGTCATGCAAGCCCTTTTCTTGTCTGATACATTTCCTAACTTTATTAGGAAGAAGCCATCGCGTGGCCTAGCGTTTAGACTTGATGGATACTGGAAATTGCTAAGGCATTTATCCGTCTCTGGGAATGAGAAAGCTCAAATCCTTTTCGTATAAATGGATTCTTTTTCTCTCAGAGTGGGAAGGAGCTGATATTTAGGTAGGTCTCTGTTTTTGTTCTCCGAACTCTGAGAAAGGTTGCCATTAAAGGGCAACACAACAATTAAAAGCTGTTGGATATGAGAATGACAAGTTTGGCTGGTATGCGATACTGTGCAGCTGAGATGAGTATTCTCAGTTAATGGGCAAACATTACACAATTGTCTCTTTCAAGTCCAGAGCACTAATGTATAATACACAATCAGAGGGCATTGTACATTGGAATATAACTCAGCCGGTGCCAGTTCTTTACCCCTATAAATAAAATAGTCTATTGTCTATGAAAACAGAAATTTGAGTCTTTTAACCTTACAACTTTAGACCAGGTGAGGGAATTCAATTTGGGAAGCATCCAAATGGAATTGGGAATGGGAATTAAGGTAAAACCAGTGGTTAGTATTGGAATTAATCGTTAAGGCTAACCCAGTGGTTAGTAGAATGAGGAGTTTAGTGGGAGAGTGAGGTAGAGGTGAAATTTGACCTCCTATGCTTCCCACCAGGAGTCCCAATCAAGGACCTTAGGCAAATCTGGCTGAGGTAGCATCTGGCCTAGTGAGGGACATCCCAGAATGGACATGTCCCTGTGTGACTGCCCAGTGAATACCAAATGGATTGGGTCATTTTATTCAAACCTGGAGGACTTGGCTGCCCAAGCACATGCTCTGTAGATGAACTCACTTTTGCTTTAGTCCCACACTGCTGCTGAAGTCTGAGCTGCTCAGAGGAGAGGAGAACACAGGGCGGGTGATCAGAGAAATCTAAGGAAGGGGATTGAATTACTGTCAGATCAGAGGGTGTGGGAGACTCTGGGACAGATTGATGAGAGTCTAACCAGCTGGCAGGGAGCTGAGAGCTGACAGTCTGCTGTAGTGAGGCAGCTGCCTTCTGTGTGAGTCCAGAGCACAGGCTAACTAGGCAGGAGGGAATCTTAACATTTACAAAAAACACCCAGCAGTACCCAGGCCACCCAACTGGAAAAGGAAGCCTGCCTTTTGGACTCTAATTCTCCCAACCAAAGAATTATCTACAATGTCGCCCAGTTTCTTGTTTCGCAGAACATGTCCCTACTAGTCTTTCTACGAGACTTACTAAGAGCCTTCTAAATGTCAGACGCTGTGTTAGGCACTGGAGATAGGGAGGAATGGTGTGCAGTACTTCCCTCTGAGGAGCTTGCCATCTAGTAAGCCAATGCAAAAAAGAAAAAAATGCAGCAGGAGCTGGGATGTAAGAGTAGCCAAAGGTCCCAGTGAGTTTACAGTCTAGTGGTGGTTGGGGAAAGTGGAGATGTTTTAGCACAGACACGGGACGCAAGGGAGTGTGCCTTGTCAGTATCTGGGATTATGCTTGTGGGTTTAGCATAATCATTGTTTCTACTGTGTCAAAGAGATTGCAAAACAACACCCAAGCACATACGTATGCAAAACATAATTAGAGTCCCATACTTACCCTTATATATGAATACAATACCGCTGCCCAATGACCTAAAGGTTGTGTCCTACTGGTGATATTTCTGGTAATGATGATAGTTTTGAACAGAGCAAACCATCTGTGGGTCTGCTCCAACCTCCAGTGACCAAGGACACAGCAGACATTTGCTAAGCCTCTGGCTCAGATTGATGGATAAATCTCTGGTCATGGGAGCTTTATTCTCATTCCAAATGAAGCTAAATGGTCCATAAAATTAAAGTCCTGACTTTTTAACATCATACTATACCAACCAGATAAACCAATACACTCAGAGAGAAAGACAACCAAGATGTAAAAATATAGAAAGAACATACACAGAGAAGACAGACATGAAATTATTACTAGATCTGAATGGCCATGGGGGACATTGTTACCATGGTGAGGTCATGGATCTCTGACTGACTGGGATTTGAGGAAGCCACTGGGCAGATGTAATGAAAGATGCCGCATCTGAAGGGCGGGGATGAGATTTTAGACACAAACTCTTGAGCCACAGGTCATGACTTATACATGACCTGGTGCCACCTTCTGGGCACGGTTCCTGGAACAATTCTCGCCACACAGTAAAAGCTCAATAACTGTGTTTGATGCTTTGTGAATTGAACAATTGAGTGCTCTTTAATGACATTTTCTTCATTTCTTTTCGTTTAATTTTGTAAAAAGATGACATGTTGACACAGTTTATAATTTCAGTGTAAAATGATGTTGCAAAGTCTTGGTCTCATCCCCTTCCCTACCCATCCAGTTCTTAGCAACTTGCAACTCTCCCCATAAACATTTTTATTAGTTTCTTACTTTTCCTTCCAGATTTTGCTTATGTAAATTAAATACAAATTCTTTTTTTTTTTGAGACAGAGCCTCAAGCTGTCCCCCTGGGTAGAGTGCTGAGACATCACAGCTCACAGCAACCTCCAACTCCTGGGCTCAAGCGAGTCTCCTGCCTCTGCCTCCGCCTTCCAAGTAGCTGGGACCACAGGCGCCCGCCACAACGCCCGGCTATTTTTTGGTTGCAGCCGTCATTGTTGTTTGGCGGGCCCGGGCTGGATTCGAACCCGCCAGCTCAGGTGTATGTGGCTGGTGCCTTAGCCACTTGAGCCATGGGCACCGAGCCACAAATGTACTTTTATTAAGCAAAAGGTAACATGCTATACACTTTGATAATAACCTTGCCTTTAACTTAATAATGGAACTTGGAACATCTTCTGTACTCCACTTGGACAGTGTCTTCCATTCTTTCTACAGTTCCAGTCAATCCTACTGTATGGATGTCCCATAATTTATTAATTCAGTCCATATAGATGGACATTTGTGCTGTTTCCAATTCTTGCTATTAAAAAACAAAAGCACTGTATGCTATAAGATAGGATAAATTTCCAAAAACAGAATTGGTGTGTCAAAGAAAAAAACTTAGGTGTTGTTGAGGGCACCTGTAGTCCCAGCTACTCAGGAGGCTGAGGCAAGAGAATCGCCTACGCCGAAGAGCTGGAGGTTGCTGTGAGCTGTGTGACGCCACGGCACTCTGTTGAGAGTGATAAAGTGAGACTCTGTCTCTACAAAAAAAAAAAAAGAAAGAAAGAAAGAAAAAAACTGTGCTAAAATTGTAATATTCAAGTCTTGTTTGATTTCTGCAATTACAAGAGGTACTCAAATTTGACTTGTATTCATCTTTTGTTATGAGTATATATTGAATATTACGATTTTAATACAGTTTTTTTCCTTTTAAGAGATCTTGTTGGAATAAAAGTGATCATTCCCAAAAAGTGTACAAATTGCAGGTAAAATGGATGTGTGTAGCATGTCTGGGTACACTTGACCAGTAATGGTACCTTGGATTCAACTTCAAAAAAGTGATATGTCTCTTAAAATGGGTCATTTTTTGGCACCTGTATATGCGTGCGTGTGTGTGTGCGTGCCTGCGCATGTGCATACATGCAAGTTGTCTTCCAGTGATTACACAAATTTATATCCTAACCAACACACCTATAATCCTAACACTGGGAGGCTGAGGCAGAAGGATAACTTAAGGCCAGGAGTTCAAGACCAGCCTGAGCAATATAGCAAGACCCTATCTCTACATAAATACAAAAGGCAACCGGGCATGGTATCGCACACCTGTAGAGACGGAGACAAGAGGATTGTTAAAGCCCAGAAATTTGAAGTTGCAGTGAGCTATGATGATGCCACTGTACTCCAGCCCAGGCAACAGAGCAAGACTCTGGCTTGGCGCCTGTGGCTCAAGTAGCTAAGGCGCCAGCCACATACACCTAAGGTGGCAGGTTCAAATCCAGCCCAGGCTCGCCAAACAACAATGATGGCTACAACCAAAAAAATAGCCGGGCATTGTGGCGGGCCCCTGTGATCCCAACTACTTGAGAGGCTGAGGCAGGAGACTGGCTCGAGCCCAGGAGTTGGAGGTCGCTGTGAGCTGTGATGCCACAGTACTCTACCCAGGGGGATGGCTTAAAGCTCTGTCTCAAAAAAAAAAAAAGAGCAAGACTCTATCTCAAAACAACAAAAAAAGAATTCCTGCTTCCCCATAGCTCAACTTTGCCAGTAGTTTTACCAAACTTGAAGTTTTGCTAATCGTAGGTAAAAAATATCTAAGTGTGATGTTATTTTTCATTTCTCTTGTGAGGCAAAGCAACTCTACTTGTATAAATGGCTCATTTCTGTTTTTCATACATTTCTATCAGTTTAGTCATCTTTTTTTTTTTTTTTTGCAGCAACCTCCAACTCCTGGGCTTAGGCCTCAGCCTCCCAAGTAGATGGAACTACAGGCACCACCCACAACGTCCAGCTATTTTTTTGCTGCAGTTTGGCCAGGGCCAAGTTTGAACCTGCCACCCTCGGCACATGGGACCACCACCCTACCCACTGAGCCACAGGTGCCACCCAGGTTAGTCATCTCTTGATACGTGGCTTATAGGAGCACATTACATAGACAGAGATTAGCTTTTTCTCTGCAAGGCAATTCGCGAACACTTTTCTCCGGTGGTATGTTGCTAAATGCTTAACAATGGCTTCTGGGGAAAATAAGTCCTAGTTTAGAGCATTTGCCGATTTCCATGGTGAAATATCGCCACCACACCAATTTCCAGCTACCTACATGAAGTCACTAAGTGTGGAGTTGGGAAGAAATGTGCAGCTGCACACAGTTATATGATATTATATAATTATAATTATCTGATAGCTCCACAATACAAACACAATAAATTTAAATAACCTAAAAAGCATGTTAAATGCTAAAATGTAGTTAAATGATTAGGAAGTGATGAGTTTTGAGAATTTACGCAGTGTCTTTGCAATGTACTTTATTTAATTCTAAGTTAATATAATTTCACTTTAAAAAATGGCTGTGTTTGACAGCCAGTTTGCAAAATTCCTGAAAGTGTAACAAACAGCTCGTATGAACCCATGCAGGCTGGCTCCATCACACCATCCTTTTTACGCAGTTTGTTGTTGCCTTTTGGTTTTCTTTTAAATCGTGGCTCATCTCCCTCAAAAAAAAAAAAAAAAAGGCTCAGTGCCTGTGGCTCAAGTGGCTAAGGCGCCAGCTACACACACCTACAGTGGCAGGTTATAATCCAGCTGGGCCTGCCAAACAACAATGACGGCTGTAACCAAAAAATAGCCAGGCATTGTGGCGGGCGCCTGTGGTCCCAGCTACTTGGGAGGCAGAGGCAGGAGACTCGCTTAAGCCCAGGAGTTGGAGGTTGCTGTGAGCTGTGATGTCTCAGCACTCTACCCAGGGGGACAGCTTGAGGCTCTGTCTCAAAAAAAAAAAAGAAAAGAAAAAAAATCATGGCTCATAGGGCTCAGTGCCCATAATTCAGTGGTTAGGGTGCCAGCCACATACACCAGAGCTGGCAGGTTCGAATCTGGCCCTAGCCTACTAAACAACAATGACAACTAGAACAACAACAACAAAAATATATAGCCATGATAGGCTTAGTGGACCTAGGCTAAGACAGAAAGGTATCAAGCCGAGGCTATAATGAAAAAATACCAGTTAACTCCTGGCCAATTTCCAGATTGCAAGCTTTCTAATGAAATAAGTCTAGTTCACTCCCAAGATAAATGAGAAACTACTAATTGATTTATTGCTTCTAGTTCATTCCCAGTTTCTTGCTTGGCTAACTCCCTGGGAAACAAACCAGGCAATACCAACTGTCCCCAGACTGATCTTTAAACAATACCAGGCAGAAAAGTTACTGAAACTAAGATGTATGGAGGGAAAGTACTGAAAACAAAAACGTATGACGTATGGCTAACCGCAAAATTCTGCTTCTGTACAATGCTTGCTGCTTCCCCTCCCAAATGCACCTAGACAGCCTGCATGCCAACCAGGATGCAGACCAAGCCTTCAAAACCCCACCCCTTAAGCACTTGGGGCTGCTCTCAGAAACTCCATGTTGGGAGGGACACTGAGGCAGTACGCAGCTGCCTGGCTCTTCAGTAAAAGGACTCTGTTGTAAATTCAACTTGTTTGGCAGTGTGGTTTTTGTTTTGTTTTGTTTTTTTAGAGACAGAGTCTCACTTGTCACCCTCAGTAGATTGCCGTGGCTTTACAGCTCACAGCAACCTCCAACACTTGGGCTTAAGCAATCCTCTCGCCTCAGCCTCCAGAGTAGCTGAGACTATAGGCACCTGCCACAACACCTGGCTATATTTTTTGTTGCAGTTTGGACAGGGCCAGGTTCAAATCTGCCACCCTTAGTATATGGGGCCAGCGCCTTACTCACTGAGCCACAGGTGCCACCCTGGCAGTGTGGTCTTTGTGGAATTCCTGGGCACAACAGCCGGGTGTTGTGGCAGGCACCTGTAGTCCCACCTAGTTAGGAGGCTGAGGCAAGAGAATCGCTTAAATCCAAGAGTTTGAGGTTGCTATGAGCTGTGACGCCTGGACATGGTGAGACTCTGTCTCTCAAAGAATAGAAGAACAGATGGCACCCTTGTGCCTGGTTCATTGGATTCTTTTTTTTTTTTAAGAGATGGAGTCCAGCTAAGTCTTGTCTAGGCTGGACTCAAATTCCTGGGCTCAAGCAATCCTCTTGCTTCAGACTTCCAAGTAGCTGGGCCTACACATGTGTATGTGCCACCACACCAGCTTCGTTTGATTCTTTAACCTATACAGCAGGTTTCATAGACTGTTATAGCCGTAATATGTTATGCCCAGCATACTTTCCCATCCTCAGCCTCTTGAATCCTCTAGGGAATTCTCTCTCTGAGACCCCAGGGAGGAAATCAATAATAGCACACTGGCCAAATCACAGGGCTGTACCTATGACCTAAGCCGGCCGATTGAAAAATTCCTCCACACAGTGATTGGCTAGGGGCTGAATATCAGATCTGAGAAATGCAATATTCTCTTCCCTTGGAATGATATTTGAATAAAGAATAAGAACATTTTCTGTTAGAATTGTTAAGCTAGGAGATAAGTTCTTTTATTTGACATTTTTATTGACCTGGCTTCTCAATACGGTCAAGATCTTCTTAGCTAACACACGAATTAAAGCTGCCTTAGAATAAAGCCAAAGAAAAACAAGCAGAGGCAAGAAACAGCCAGAAAGTCCTGATGGAATCCTTACAGTCTCTGGATCCAGCCTGGCCCTGAAGCTAATCCCCCCTGGACATCAGGAATGAGAGTCTATAAACTGCTTTTTTGTTTTGCTTTTGCTTTTAACGTACTCTAATTCGATACGGCTTTGCAAGTTATAGTCCTACTTTTAACTATCTTCAATATGAAAATAGAAAGAAAGAAGATAAATTAAAAGGTGAAGGAAAATACCTTTCTTCAATCGATAGTATTTCTCCCACATTATAGATGAAGAAACAGAGCCTGGGAGAGGTGAAATCCAACCCCTGTGACACGTATTCCCCTCTTAGCTCTCATTAGCTCTTACTTCCCTATGCCATTCTTCCAGCTCCCCACTTCATACCCTGCATCCGAAAGAAGGTCCTCTGAGGATGACTAGGAAGAAAAGCTACATAAAGGTGTGGAGGCTGCTTATTATCTTCTAAAATAGCCACAACCCTAAATTAGATCTCTTCTATTCCTGCTCGATGGCCTTCCTTTTCCTGTAACAACGTGAAAATCCCCATGACCTGACTTCTCAATATGATCAAGGTCGTGGCTTTGTCCCTGGAGTCTTTGGTTTGGAAGATGTGAGAGATTGTTATCCAATGATGTCACCGCTCAAATCAGGCCCATATCTTCTGTTCAAATTGGGAAGAGAAACTTTCTAGAGCCTCTTTTCCCTCATACTTAACATTTGGACTCTATTGTACCTGGAAAACAGAAAAATATTCTGAGTTGGGACCAGGCCCTCTAAAAGTTCACTTTCCTACAAAATTAACATTTAGAGTTTCACATTTAGAACTTCTTGTTCTTTTAGCTTGAAATATAAACTTCTGTCAAAATGCAAATAGTCCAGCTGGGCATGGCGGCTCACGCCTGTAATCCTAGCACTCTGGGAGGCCGAAGTGGGTTGATTGCTTAAGCTCAGGAGTTCTAGACCAGACTGAGCAAGAGTGAGACCCTGTCTCTACTGAAAACAGAAAAACTGGCTCGGCGCCTATAGCTCAACTGGCTAAGGCGCCAGCCACGTACACCTAAGGTGGTGGGTTCGAATCCCCAGCCCGGACCCGCCAAACAACAATGACGGCTGCAAACAAAAAATAGCCGGGTGCTGTGGCGGGCACCTGTGGTCCCAGCTACTTGGGAGGGGGGGGCAGGAGACTCGCTTGAGCCCAGGAGTTGGAGGTTGCTGTGAGCTGTAATGCCATGGCACTCTACCCAGGGGGAAAGCTTGAGGCTCCGTCTCAAAAAAAAAGAAAACAGAAAAACTAGCAGGGCCTCATGGAGGGCACCTGTAGTCCCAGCTACACAAGCTGAAGCAGGAGGGTTGCTCAAGCCTAAGAGTTTGAGATTGCTGTGAGCACTACCCAGGGTGACAGAGTGAGACTCTGTCTCAAAAAACAAAAAAACAAAAAAACAAACAACGCAGGTAGCCCCTGACCAGGTTTGCATGATAACATTGTTGCTCACGTCCTCCTCTGCCTGAATTCATGTAGCAGATTTTTTTCCTTGGAGCATATTTTCACAGAGGAGCAGGAGGCAAAGGAGGATAAGTAAACGAAAATTGAGAAGAGAGGCAGGGGCACTGCTGATGAGAAGAGTGCAGAAATAGGCCTCCCCGGGTCACTTCTGAGATACAGCTGCAAACCCCAGTCAGGGCTGAAACAACCTGGTATGAACGCGCCGTCAGGAATAAAGCGAAGTGGACAGATGTTCTGAACGCTGAGGGGAGGTTCAAGGTTAGCATCAGAACCAGCTATCTCGTTCTTTCTACATACTCTTCTGCTTGGTCATTTTTGGCATTGCTCAAGACCCTTCTTCACAAGCTGGAATTAATTCACAACCAGAAATCAGACCCAACCATTCATAGCATGTAATTGCAGCTGTCCCATACTGTCAGCAAGCACCAGCTCCCTGAGCAATTTACTACCTGGACAGAACTTCACTGCATAAGCTTATCTGTGCTCAACTGTTACTCAATATCCTCCTAGATCCCACATCCAGAACATTTTAATTCCCCAAACAAGTTCCTATTCCAGGTTTTTTGACAGCAGCTGAGAGTGCCTTTGTTCCCACCATCATATTGTGATTGCGTACACCTTCTTTGAGGTCACATGCCAAGGCCTTTGATGCCCTTCGTTGAAAGTTTAAGTTAAGGGAAAACTAGGTTGAAGAGTCAGCAAAGTGGCAGGCTGGGAAGTTCCAAACTTTTATTCCAGGACAGAAACATATGGAAAAAAAAAAAACACCCAGAAACCATTTTAACCAAATTTACCTTCAGAATGGTAGGAAACTTCTGTAGCGTTATTTATTTATTTATTTATTTATTTTTGAGACAGAGCTTCAAGCTGTCCCCCTGGGTAGAGTGCTGTGGCATCAAAGCTCACAGCAATCTCCAACTCCTGGGCTCAAGCGAATCTCTTGCCTCTGCCTCCCAAGTAGCTGGGACCACAGGCGCCCTCCACAATGCCTGGCTATTTTTTGGTTGCTGCCGTCATTGTTGTTTGGCGGG
>NW_003852492.1:3786637-3792650 GCF_000181295.1 Otolemur garnettii | reverse complement strand
CGTCAAACTGATGACTAGGCACAGAACAAGCCTAGCCAAGCATTGAAAGAATATCCTAGGCCAAGACCAATCTACACGCACTGGGAAGGCTTGTGGCAATTAAACAATATGCTTGTTTAATCTTTGTTAAAGCATTAGCTAAACATGAGCCAGAGGAACAGAAACTTCAGGATCAAAAAAAAAAAAAGTAATATACTCTGTAAAAATAATTAAGAAAACTGGCCAGACATGGTGGCTCATGCCTGTAATCCTAACACTCTGGGAAGCCAAGGCAAGAGGATTGCTTGAGCTCAGGTATTCGAGACCAGCCTGAGCAAGAGTGAAACCCTGTCTCTACGAAAGATAGAAAAACTAGCCAGGGCATCATGGCATCCACCTGTAGTCCCACATACTCTGGAGGCTGAGGCAAGAGGATTGCTTAAACCCAGGAGTTTGAAGTCACAGTGAGTTACAAGGCTGACACTGCATTCTACCAATGTGACAGAGAGAGAGAGAGAAGGAAGGCAAGGGAAAAGAAGGGAGAAAACCCTTTCCCTTATAAAAAGAAACATTTAAAAACTAGAAAAGCAAACTCTGGAGAAGAGGAAGAATGTGATATCCAGAGTTACCATATTATAATAGTCAAACGTCCAGTATTTTTTTTTTTTTTTGAGACAGTCTCATTATGTTGCCCTCAGTAGAGTGCTGTGGCATCACAACTCACAACAACCTCAAACTCTTGGGCTCAAGTGATTCTCTTGCCCCAGATCCCAAGTAGCTGGGACTACAGGCACCTGCCACAATGCCCAGCTATTTTTTGTTGCAGTTGTCATGGTTTGTTAGCTGGCCCAAGCTGGGCTCAAACCCGCCAGCCTTGGTGCATATGGCTGGCACCATAACCACTGTGCTACAGGCGCTGAGCCCAAACGTCCAATTTTTAAAAAAATTGTAAGATGGGGCCAGACTTGGTGGCTCATGCCTGTAATCCCAGCCCTCTGGGAGGCCAAGGCAGGTAGATTACCTGAGCTCACAAGTTCAAGACCAGCCTGACCCCATCTCTAAAAAAATAGCTGGGCATTGTGGTGCCCGCGGGTAGTCCAGCTACTTGGGAGGCTGAGGCAAGAGAATCACTTGAGCCCAGGAGTTTGAAGTTGCTGTGAGCTATGACGCCCAATGCACTTTACCAAGGGTAACAAAGTGAGACTCTGTCTCAAAAAAAAGAAGTTGATTTCCCAAATCAATCCTCCCAAACTACTGGAGATGAGTATCTTTAGGGTGGGAGCTAAATTTACAAAACAATAAAAACAGGCTGATAAGAGTAAAAGGTCATCTAGGATCTAAACCTCACCAGACCAGTTATGTCCTGCTGGCCTTGGCCTGACTGACTTGTCTTTTTTTTCTTTTTTTGGGACAGAGTCTTACTGTTTCACCCTCAGTAGAGTGCTGTGATGTCACAGCTCACAGCAACCTCAAACTCATGGGCTAGAGTAATTCTCTTGCCTCAACCTCCAAGTAGCTGGGACTACAAGTGCCTACCACAATGCCCAGCTATTTTTTTGTTGTAGTTGTCCTTGTTGTGTAGCAGGTCCTGGCCAGGTTTGAACCTGATAGCCCCAGTGTATGCGGCCAATGTCGAGCCCTGACTTCATCTTATTCTCACTACATCTGCTCTCAGATTGAGCCCCAAGAGTTTGAGTTTGCTGTGAGCTATGATGATACCAGGGCACTCTACCCAGACTGAGACTCTCTCTCAAAAAAAAAAAAAAAAAGACAGAATCTCAACTCCTATGTCTTACAGAAAACCCTTCACCCTTCCTTCAGGCCTGATTCTGTGGCTCTTGCCTATAGTCTTAACACTGGAGGCCAAAGTATATTTCTTATTTCTTTTTTTAGACAGAGCCTCAAGCTGTCACCCTGGGTAGAGTGTCGTGGCATCATAGCTCACAGCAACCTCCAACTTCTGGGCTTAAGTGATTCTCTTGCCTCAGCCTACGGAGTAGCTGGGACTACAGGTGCCCACCACAACACTCAGCTATTTTTGTTGTTGTTGTTGTCATTGTTGTTTGGCAGGCCTGGATTCGAACCCGCCAGCTCTGGTGTATGTGATAGGCGCCTTAGCCACTTGAGCTACAGGCGCCGAGCCCCAAAGTGTATTTCATAAGCCCAGGAGTTTGAATCCATCGTTTCTGGGAAACAACTCAAAGGATTAAGTAGTTACTGAAGGGAGAGGATTATAAAAAACGTATATGAGTTCATGGAGCCAGTTATAAGACTAGAGATCTTTCTGTTGACTAGAAAACATTTTTGCTCTGGAAACATGTTTTGAACTAAATAAGTTCTCTTTCTAGGGTAATGGTTTACCACATGAACGTGTCTTTTTTTTTTTTTGCCAGAATTGTAGCCATGAGCTGTCCCTAAAACAGCTCATGGCTGAAATAAAACCCCTGGAATTTGCCTGGAATTTGAATTCCTCAGAATTATTCACACTGGGTTAATAATTAAGGTTTCCTCATACTGTCTACATTTGTTTGTTTCACCTGTGTACAGGATTCTGATTTCACAAAATCCTCCCAGCAGTATTATTTAACCTCCTGTCAAAGAAAGGTGTGTGTATTCCTGCAGCCCCAAGACAAGTCTCTACCAGCTTAGGAAGAGAAAAGGAGGGAGGCTGCCTGCAGAAACCCCAGAAACTGACCCTGCCCTAAGCCAAAACAGACAGGAGTGCTGCCAAGATAATCTTTGTATTTTTTTCTCACACCTTCTTCAAGTATCTATTGCCCTTAAGGGCCCAACAGCTATTGGTTGATTAATAGATTCTTCAGACCTAGGGCAGAGATTGGGAGGGAGGGTAATAAAATGTTTATATGTAAAACACCTTTTTTTTTTTTGGTAGAAAATGAGGTCTTGCCCGAGTGGTGGCTCACACCTGTAATCCCAGCAATCTAGGAGGCTGAGGCAGGTGGGTTGCCTGAGCACTCACGGCTTTAAGACCAGCCTGAGCAAGAGCAAGACCCTGTCTCTAAAAATAGCTGGGCATTGTGGCAGGCATCTATAGTCCCAGCTACTTGGGAAGGTGAGGCAAGAGGATCTCTTGAGCTCAAGAGTTTAAACTATGACACCAGCGCATTCTACTGAGGGCGACAAAGCAAGACTTTGTCTCAGAAAAAAAAAAAAAAAGAGGTATCACTGTGTTGCCTGGGCTGCAGAAAGGGGGTCTCACTATGTTGCCCAGGTTGTAGAAAAGAAATCAGCCTAAGTGGGAGGGAAACCCTGTTTCTACAAAAAATAGGGAAGAAAAATTAGTTGAGCATGGCGACTCACACCCGTAGTCCCAGCTACTCCAGAGGCTAAGGCAGGAGCATTGCTTGAGCCCAGAAATTTTTTTTTTTTTTTTGAGACAGCGCCTCAAGCTGTCCCCCTGGGTAGAGTGCCATGGCATCACAGCTCACAGCAACCTCCAACTCCTGGGCTCAAGCGAGTCTCCTGCCTCCGCCTCCCAAGTAGCTGGGACCACAGGCGCCCGCCACAACGCCTGGCTATTTTTTGGTTGCAGCCGTCATTGTTGTTTGGCGGTCCGGGCTGGGGATTCGAACCCGCCACCTTAGGTGTACATGGCTGGCGCCTTAGCCGGTTGAGCCATAGGCGCCGAGCCAAGCCCAGAAATTTGAAGTTGCAGTGAACTATGATCACGCCTTTGCACTCTCACCAAGACGACAGAATGAGACTCTATAGAAAGGACAAGGAAAAAAAGGAAAAGGAGAAAAAAACAATGCAAAAATTTGTATGGAAGCAAAAAAGATCCCAAATAGCTAAAGCAATCCTGAGAAAAAAGAACAAAGCTGGACATACCACACTATCTGACTTGAAGTTATACCACAAAGGAAAGCAATTTTTGGTGTCAGCTGCCATCTTAGTCCCTTGAGAAACACTTAGTAAAAAGGTTTGGCTAATAGACTTTCATTGACTGTCCTGTTTCATGCGGTAGGAGGTAGGCTGCATTTATTTGATTACTATTCGCACTCTGACTCTCCCCCAGTTTGCCTCCTACACACTCAGCGGGGCTCCTTCCGGAGCCTGGGTCTGTGGCTGCCAATCCTAACCCAGGTAAGCGCTCTGCTTTCTTTCCCTTCTCCTGCAAATCTCAAAGTAAAACTTTCTGGGCCCTATTGGCACTTTTTTTTTTTTTTAATTTTCCTTATCCCTGAAATGTGGACAATAGAAATTAGGATAATAATAAAAACCTGTCGATTACGGTTGCTGCGAAGGTTAAATAACATTATGTTTACCTGAAACTTGTTGGAGACTGCTGCAAAGAACTACACAAACAAGTTTTTATTGCCTTTATTTCTAAAGCGGATTTCAATTGTTAGAATAAGGGTGCTTCGGTGCTCTGCGCCTTGTCCCTCAGGGAGAGGATTAATGTGAGATGTTGCCAAGTGTTTCAGAACAAAAAGCCACTCTACTCCAGCGGGACGTCCACCCACCTTGCACAAAGCCCTTTGGAAAGAAGTCTTTTGATTTGAAAGCTGGAGGCGTGAGAAAACAAGTATGTAAGCGCTTGAGGCTCCTTGCCACCCCACAATCGCCTCCCTGCACCCTGTCCACCTCCACACACCTGGGGCGCTGCCGCCTGCCGCCCAGGGCGCCCGTATAACCACGGAGTTCGGAGTTCGGTGGAGCCCAGACCTCTCGCCAGGCCTGGGAAAGCCCAGACTTGGGGGGCCTTGCAGGTTTTCTCACTTTACAAGATTGGTTTTGCATTGACCAAAAATTCTAATACACCCACCTCCCAGCAATCTCTTTGGGGTGACTCTGTCCTAGGAAGGCCAGGGAAGTAAGTGATGTGTAATGAAAATGACAGATTCACGGTTGTGTAAGGAATAGGTTTATTTTTTGGAACAACTCTAGGTGTCCTGTGGTGAGGGAACCCGAAGTCCATTTCTCCAGCCATTTCAGAACTGCACGTCCTGCCAGGTCACCCAAGAAAATGCCAGCGCCAAAGGAAGCAAGGTTGGTAGGGAATGGAGACCTGCTGAGGCTCGGCTGCCAGACCCGGGGTCCCTTACCGGCCCTTCGGACGCCTCAGTTTTCACGTATGGAAAACGGGCACATTACCAGCCATTTTCCCTCGCCAAGAGAGAGGGGTTGGAATGTTTCGGTTTCAGCCCCGCTGCAGAAACCACACGAGAAAAACAGGAGTTTCTTTTATCATTAATTCAAAGAAACAAAACGCTAAAAGCGTGAATCCTGTGGGCAAATGCCCAGTAAGCGGGGAGCAGGCTCGGAGGATGACTAGAGGAAGGACAGATTGGACAGGGCTTACAGGGCATATGATTGTAAATGTGCACTGTGCACATATGCAAAACTGCGTACAGTGCGAAGACAAACGGGGTGTGTGTCACGCGGGTTACAAGATCTAAGAAGACGGAATCTCCCAGTTTAAGTCCCGACTGTCAGGAGTGCCCCTCTTCTGCGCTTGCGCAAGAGTCGCTTTTTCCCCACCCTCGAGCCCCGCCCCCGAACTCGCCCCGCGCCGCGCCGCCCGCCCGCTTCCCCTCCCCTTCCCCTGCGCGGCCGCTTGCGCACAGCATTGTGGGACACAAACAAAGTGCCCCCAAACAGGCTGGAGTGAGCGGAGCGGCAACGGCGGCGGCGCCGGCCCGCACGCGCGCGGCGGCGGCTCCCTCCCAACCTCCCCCTCCCCTCCCCTCACTCCCCTTCCCCTTCCCCACCCCGCCCCGCCGGGAAACCGCGAGCCGTCGCCGCGCTCCCCAAATCGCTGCCTGCCCTCGGCCAACCGTTCCCAGCGGCCGCCCGCGCGCGGCTCCCGGGCCCCCTCGCTCCTCCCCTCAGGCCCCTGCGAGCGCCGGGGGGGTGCCTTCCTCCCCGCAGCTTCGCACTTTCCCACCTCGCAGGCACGCCGGTGGGCTGTGCCGCCATGCCCCAGCCGCAGGCTGCTCACGGGCCTAGGCGCGGCGGCCCGAGATAGGGTCTCCTGAGCCTCCCGGGGGAGGAGAGGGAGCGAGCCGCGCGC
>NW_003852492.1:3783646-3786593 GCF_000181295.1 Otolemur garnettii | reverse complement strand
TGGTGTGGAGAGCCTGGCGGGGAGGAGGAGGAGGAGGAGCAGCAGGCCTCCGGGCCCCGACCGCCGCCCGCAGGTAATGGGGAAGGGAGGGGAGGGGAGGGCTCGCGGGCCGCCCAGCCCGAGCGTGGGGATGGCCCGGTTCTGCGCGCCGCCCGCGGACTGACACCTCGCGTCTCCTACCTGGGCGCTGGAGGGAAAGGAAAGCCTGGTCTGTCACCCCCATCTGCGCTGGGAGACACCCCACGGGGTCCTCCAGTGGCATTTAATCCCTCAGGGAGGAGACTGGCCTTGGTCCCCGCAGTCCAGGGGCAGTTGCCCCGATCTTTCAGGGTGCTGCCCGAGATTTGCACGCCCATCGCCCAACACCCTAACCCAAAGCACTCGGAAGTGTTACCACCTGGTCGGAACCCGGGAGCCCGAGACCTGTTTTTTTTCCCCTCTCTCGATGGCACTTATTAAAAAAAAAAAAAAATATATATATATATATATATATATACATCTCTTTTTCTTTCCTACCTGAGGATCATTTTGTATCTGGTAGTTTTACTACTGACCTAATCAGAAAAGGGGGTTACCTGCAAGTGAAATTATATGGGCGTTAGACCTGATGAAAGGAAATTGTATCCGTGTGAGTTCCATACACCTTAGCAGAATTTAGAATAAAGCCCAATAACTGTGCTTTATTTGAACCTACTTATGCAAATGAAGAACCTTAATTTCTTTTTCATCATGTAGGTAGATTATTTGTTACGGTCGGGGAAAAAATTATCTTTAGCTTCCACTTACCTTCTTAGTATTTTATTCGCAAATAGGCTAATAGCTGCAAACTACACAATTTGATGGATGGAAGAGAGTTTGGATAGATGATAATTTTGATAACCTTTTGCCTAGTGTTTCAGTTGGAATTTTTGAGTTTATAAACAAATTATATAAATCATTTTCCCCATCACTTCACATTGACTTCCAGTGAATTGGTAATACTTAGTTTTATCTTAGAATGTGACTATAACATGTTTTCCTCTATAGTCTTGTATTTTAGGATGATCATATTTGTTAATAATGAAAAACAAATTTACTACTTAGCATTTACATATGTAATCTTACTCAATTTTGAGACCAACTTGATGAATTATTTCTTAAATTTTAGAGATGAGATAGAAACGTAGTGCTATTAATTTGTCTTAGAGTTTAGATTTGAACCCAGATGTAATTCCAGTGTACGTGTGCTTTCTGCCATACCTCTCCTCAGAGGGAGTTTTTTTAACTTTGTTATGAAAAATTTTATTCTGACTGTAGTACTAAACTTTTCTCTGTGTGTAACCATTTGAAAATAACATAGTAACATTTAAATATTTGAGGTGCATTTCCTGAAAATAAGGATATTCTCTTCCTAATTTCAGAGTCATTATCAATACCTGTCAGAGTAAATAATTCCAATCCATGTTCAAATTTCCTAATTCCAGCTCATGTTCAAAATCTTTTTAAACTCCCCCACTAGCTGCAATCAGTCAAGATTCCTGCATTGCATTTGGTGATTAAGTCTTTAGTCCCTTTTATAAAAAAAGAATGGTACCCATTCCTTCTTTTTCTGGCACCTAATTGACCAAACTAGTTGTCTTACTACCCACATTCTGGACTTGTTTTGTCTTCCTAATGTCATTTCATTCTCATTCATTCCTCTTTGTCCCTGAATTTCCTTTTAACTGGAAGTTATGTCTAAAGAAAGGCTTGATTAGCTTAAAGTAAAACTTTTTGGTAAGATTATTTAATAGGTGATGTTGTGCATAATGTCAGATTGCCATCCTGTTAATAATGCTAAGTGTGGCCACTTGGTAAAAGTGGTGATTCACCTGATCTACTGTAAAGGTGTAAGGTTTGTGATTAATGTGTAAACTTGGGATAATACTTGGACACCAAGCAAATATCCTGTTTCTGTCTTTTTTCTTAGTGGTTTTTAGACCCCATGATTACGCTTGCTTAAATTAGTTATTTTATTGGGGTTTTTCTGTAAGGAAGAGAATTTTCTTACTAAGCAGGGGTGAACAAATATTCTTCTAAAGATGCAGTTTAAATGCTTTATTTCATTCCTTTAATTTTCTTTCCTTTTCTTTTCTTTTTTTTGAGACAAAAGTCTCACTGGGTCGCCCTTGCTAGAGTGCTGTGGTGTCACAGCTCACAGCAACCTCAAACTCGTGGGCTTAAGCCATTCTCTTGCCTCAGCCTCCCAAGCAGCTGGGACTACAGGCGCCCAACACAACACCTGGCTATTTTTTGGTTGCAGTTGTCATTGTTGTTTAGCAGGCTAGAGCTGGGCTCAAACCCGCCAGCTTTGTTGTATGTGGCTGGTGTCCTACTCACTGAGCTATGGACGCCAAGCCTCATTCCTTTAATTTTCAATATTGAGTAAAGAACTGCCTCAACAGTCTCCTGAAAGTTGGCAAAGAAGGGTTTTTCCTGTTATTTGGGGGCGGGGGGGCTGATACCACTGTGGACTGAAAGTTTTTAATTTATTACCAATTATAGTCATTTTTCTTTCTAGTGACAAATTTGTCTCATATCAGGTCAGAAGGAACCATTTCAAGATAGGCCTTGTGAGGCCAGGCAGGGTGGCTCACACCTGTAATCCTGGCACTCTGGGAGGCCAAGGCGGGGGTTAGGGGGTAGGGGTGGATTGCCTGAGCTCATAAGTTCAAGAGCAAAAATTGAGACCCGTCTCTAAAAAGTAGCCTGGCATTGTGGTGGGCACCTGTAGTCCCAGCTACCTGGGAGGCTGGGGCAAGAGAATCGCTTAAGCCCAAGATTTTGAGGTTGCTGTGACCTGTTTTTTTGTTTGTTTGTTTGTTTGTTTGTTTGTTTTTTGAGACAGAGCCTCAAGCTGTCCCCCTGGGTAGAGTGCCGTGGCATTTCAGCTCACAGCAACCTCCAACTCCTGGGCTCAAGCGAGTCT
>NW_003852492.1:3781195-3783405 GCF_000181295.1 Otolemur garnettii | reverse complement strand
AAAAAAAAAAGATGGCTCTGTGTCTTTCTTTTCTACATTTAAAAAAATTTTTATCTTTGTTTTTTGGAGGGTGAGGGACTTCCTTAGTTCTTTTGGACAATCCTGTCTTTTGACACCTTTTCTCACCATTAATCTTAGAGTGCTTTCTGGCACATTGTATCCTGGACTTACCTTGTATTTCTTTACATCTGGAAAAAGCTGTTTATCCAGGCAGGCTTGGCTCTTAACTGAGATATGGGATGTTTGACACATTCATTGCCACTGAAGTTATCATTGCTTCTAGAATTCTTAGCTTGCCTGAGATGAGTTCATAGTGATTACTCAATTCAAATTTAGGGTAACAGATTTTTTTCTTTTTTGATTCTCTGTTTTGTTTTAAATGAAAACTTTGGTACCTAGTGAAATTAATATAGCAGTATTTAATTGCTTTCTACTATGTACATTTTTTTATTACATGTGACTAGATTTCCCATAATTTCTTTCTTTCTTTTTTTTTTTTGATGCAGAGTCTCAGGCTAAATAGCCTTGGGTAGAGTGCTGTGGCTTCATAGCTTGCAGCAACCTCCAACTCTTGGGCTCAAGAGATCCTTTTGCCTCAATTTTTCTATTTTTAGTAGAGACAGGGTCTCGATTTTTGCTCAGGCTGATCTTAAACCTGTGAACTCAAGCTAGCCACCTGCCTCAGCCTCCCAGAGTGCTTGGATTACAGGCATCAGCCACCATGCCCGGCCTATAAAATTATTTTTTAAATTACAGTACCAATATTACTACTATCAGTAAACATCTGAGTACATTTTAAGATTTGTTTGCATTTTTTTTTGACCTAAGAATTATGTTGCCCTCAGTAAAGTGCTGTGGCATCACAGTTCACAGCAACCTCAAACTCTTGGGCTTAAGCAGTTCTCTTGCCTCAGCTTCTGAGTAGCTGGGACTACAGCCTGCCACATGCCAGGCTATTTTTTGATTGCAGTTGTCATTGTTTAGCTGGTCTGGACCTTGCTTGACCTCTCCAGCCTCTGTGTATGTGGCTGGCACCCTACTCAATGAGCTAGGAGCACCAAACCTGCATTTTTTTATAATCATAAAAATTATGTGTTCAGAGGTCATTGAAATACTTTTCTCTGGTTATGCTACCAATTTGATACCATTCATTGGTTTTTATCTTTTAAGATTTTATTTTTGAATTTGCAGAATATTATACGTGGTTCAGAAGTCAAAGTAATGTTTTAAAACTGTACTTAAAGAAACCTCATTCTGTCTCTACTAAAAATAGAAAAACTAGGTGGGTGTGGTGGCAAGTGGCTACTTGGGAGGCTGAGGTAAGAGGATCCCTCAAACCCAGAAGTTTGAGGTTGCTGTGAGCTATGGTACCACAGCACTCTACCTAGGATGATAGAATGAGACTCTGTGTCCAAAAAAAAAAGGAAATGATTAAAAAGCTGTTCTTACTGTATGGCAGTATTGACAGCTATATAAAAACCAATAGCCTGCTGAGTCCTTGGTGTGCTTGTCTACAATGATTTTGATGGTAATGCATCAAAAGCTGTTCCCTCATTAATTAGGTTCCTTCCAATGATAATTTTTTAATATCCTTATAAATATGGCATATATAGATTATAATTTTTCTTCCTGTGGTTGTCTAACATTTTGTAGACTGCTATTGAATATATTCTTTATGTAAGCTTTATGGGATATTTTTGCTTTAAATGTGTCTACATTCACTACTGCAAATAGTCCTTAGTACTTCACAATGGTTGTTTGAAGTTTATCTCCTGTTAAGCTGAAAGTCACATTGGTTTTTCTTTGTTCTTTATGCTAGAAATGCGTCACCCCATTTTAGGGAATGAGCTGGAAATGTTTAGATTCTTAGCCATAGGATGTATGAATATATATGCATTTAAAAACCATAAAGATACATAAGATTTGTATTATTGTCCAGTTTGAAGGGCACACCAAGTATTGTATAATTTCTTCATTGACATTACTTTTAGTGCCAAGGGTGATGTTGGCGGGCACGTAGGCCCATAACTCATCGTGGAGTATAGCACTGGCTTGTGTTATCATGCTATTTCACATTGATAACTGTCTTAACAAGAGTGAAAATGGGTGAGTAAAGCTTTTTAGTGTCTCTTTGAGAATAACATCTTTCTTTTTCCCATATTGAATGTTCTTCCCTTTTAATACTTATATCACTTTTTTTTTTTTTTTTT
>NW_003852492.1:3773276-3780038 GCF_000181295.1 Otolemur garnettii | reverse complement strand
CACCTTAGGTGTACGTGGCTGGCGCCTTAGCCGGTTGAGCTATAGGCGCCGAGCCTATTATTATTATTATTATTTTTTTTTTAATTGTAGTTGTCATTGTTCTTTAGCAGGCCTGGGCTGGGCTGGAACCTGCCAGCCCTGGTGTACGTGGCTGGTGCTGAGCCTTAATCTGACTCTTAATAGGACTTTAAAATGTTCTCATTTGAATCTATTCATATAATAGAAACTAAAAATTTAAGCTGTGGGACAGATCTGTGTTTTTACTCAGGAGAAAGAATGGGTTTACATTGAAGATTTATACTCAACCAAATACAGCTTTTTCCATAAGCTACTTAAAATACTTCTGAAAGCTTGGTTGGAAGTAACTTGAGAGAGTGAGGGTAGGAAATGGCCTGGAAGAGACTGATGAACTAGGGGGAGCCAGGTGATGGAAGGTACCCACAGAAGACTTTGTTAGTGGATTTTGGTCTTTGTCCTTATGAGCTAGAACTGTAAATAAGATCCGAAGCTCTCCAGACAGGATAGACTCTGTGTGGCTAATAGAAATGCCCAATTTAAGATGAAAACCAAGCAGCCATGACTGAGTATTAAAAAAAAAATCTCTGATTCAGATCTTAACCTGCCATGTATAGATTTGATCATGTGCCTACTCTTGTCAAGCAAGCATGACAAGTACTGTACTGCCAAAGCAAAAAGAACCCAGGCTGTGTAGAATAATTTAAACAGGTTTATTCTGAGCCAAGTATGTGCAGCGATGGCCCAGAGAGCCACACCCAAGGAACTTTGAGCAAGTGGTCCTACCTTGGTGTGGTTACAGTTTAGTTTTATGCAGTTTAGGGAAACAAATTACAATACATGTAAAATCATAAATCAGTACTTCGTTTGACTCAAAAAGGGAGGACATCTTGAAGCAGTGGCTTATAGGTTATAGGCAGGTTTAAAGGTTTTTTTGTGTTTTTTTTTTTTGGAGACAGAGTCTCACTTTGTCGCCCTCGGTAGAGTGCTGTGGTGTCACAGCTCACAGCAACCTCCAACTCTTGGGCTTAGGCAATTCTCTTGCCTCAGCCTCCCAAGTAGCTGGGATTACAGGTGCCTGCCACAATGCCCAGCTGTTTTTTCCTTACAGTTTGGCCAGGGCTGAGTCCTGCTACCCTCCGTATATGGGGCCGGCACCCTACACACTGATCCACAGGCGCTGCCCGGTTTAAAGATTCTTTCATTTGCAGTTGGTTAAAGAAATGAAGCTTTTGGCTTGGCACCTATGGCTCAAGTGGCCAAGGCACCAGCCACATACACCTAAGGTGGCGGGTTCGAATCCAGCCCGAGCCTGCCAAACAACAATGATGGCTGCAACCAAAAAATAGCCAGGCGTTGTGGCGGGCGCCTGTGGTCACAGCTACTTGGGAGGTGGAGGCAGGTGACTCGTTTGAGCCCAGGAGTAGGAGGTTGCTGTGAGCTATGGTGCTGTGCACTCTACCCAGGGGGACAGCTTGAGGCTCTGTCTGAAAAAAAAAAAAAAAAAGAAAAGAAATGAAGCTTTATAAAGGTTGGAATGTTTTAAGTTAATATCAGGAAGTCAGTTAATCAGAGACAGGCTCTGGGATATACACCAAGACTCAAGTGATCTATTAAGTAAATTGATGACCTGTAGGTGTGGTTAACCTTTGTCTTATATATCCTTAGGCCTGTTAATGATTTTGTATCTTTTTGTTTGAGACCACGTCTCACTCTGTTGCCTCAGGCTAGAGTGCTTTAGTGTCAGGATACCTCACAGCTACCTCAAATTCCCGGTTCAAGCAGTCCTCATGCCTCAGCCTCCTGCGTAGCTCCGACTACAGGTGTCTACCACTACCCCTGGCTGGGGCTGGGCTCGAACTTCTAAGGTCCCTCTTGCCTTAGCACTCCTAGAGTGCTAGGATTACAGGAAGAGCCACTGTCCCAGCCATGATTTTGTATCTTATTACCAAGAAGAAGGCAGAAAGGACTGGGGAATAGGTAGCTGGGTGTGTCTCATCTCCCTGCTCAGGCCCCTAACTCAGCTGTAAAGTTTCTCTGGGGTCCTCTTGGCTAAGAGGGGGTTCATTCAGCTGGCTGAAGGGGCTTAAGATTTTATTTTAGCTAACAATACTATATTAAAGTTTATTTGCGCTATTTGAGTAACAAAACTGAGGTATTCTGAGGCCTAAACAAAATAAAGAGTTAAGAGTTTCCAGGGACTTAATGTTCTTGTTTTGCTTCCATTTCATTCTTCTCTTTTTACTGGGGTACTTACAGGAGTGTGTATTTTTTTCTTCCATTTTTATTTTTTATTTTTTTTTATGTTTTTTAATTGAGACAGAGTCTCACTTTGTCACCCTCTGTAGAGTTCTGTAGCATCATAGCTCACAGCAACTTCTAACTCTTGGGCTTAAGCAATTCTCTTGCCTCAGCCTCCCAAGTAGCTGGGACTACAGGTGCCCACCACAATGCCCAGCTATTTTTTTGTTGCGGTTGTCATTGTTGTTTTAGCTGGCCTGAGCTGGGTTTGAACCTACCAGCCCGGTTGTATATGGCCAGTGCCCTACCCATTGAGCTACAGGCACCCCCCCAAATTTATATGTGATTTTAAGATGAAATTTCTACTTTGAGTTATGGTTCGTTCTTTTTTTCTTTCCGAGACAGACTTTCACTATGTCACCCTGGGTAGAATGCCATGGCATCACAGCTCATAAGCAACCTCAAACTCTTCGGCTGACATTATTCTCTTGCCTCAGCCTCTCCCTAGCTGGGACTACAGGTGCCCCCCCCCACAACGCCTACCTATTTTTAGAGAGGGGAGCTTGCTCTTGCTCAGGATGGTCTCCAACTCCTGAGCTCAAGCACTCTACTTGCCTGAGCCTCGCAGAGTGCTAGGATTAGGTGTAGAAGAGCAAATTTTTTTTTTTTTTTTTTTTTGAGACAGAGCCTCAAGCTGTCCCCGTGGGTAGAGTGCCGTGGCATTACAGCTCACAGCAACCTCCAACTCCTGGGCTCAAGCGAGTCTCCTGCCTCCGCCTCCCAAGTAGCTGGGACCACAGGCGCCCACCACAACACCCGGCTATTTTTTGGTTGCAGCCGTCATTGTTGTTTGGCGGGTCTGGGCTGGGGATTCGAACCCGCCACCTTAGGTGTACGTGGCTGGCGCCTTAGCCGGTTGAGCTATAGGCGCCAGAGCAGTGATTCTTTTGTGGAATCACTGTAATTTAATAAGCAGTGTTACTGAGAAGAGTAAAACATAACCTGTCTAAATAGTGTAGAAACAGAAATTTAAGAACCTCTGCTGGTTTGTCCACATAAAAACTTGTACACGAATGTGCTGAACAGCTTTATTTGTAATAGTCCCATACTGCAAACACAAAAGTCTATTAACAGGTTAAATGACAAATTGTGGCACAGCTATGCAGTGGAATAGTATTCAACAATAAGAAGGTACAAAATTTCTTAGGCTCTGGTCGGCGCCCTTAGCTCAGTGGTAGAGCACCAGCCACATATATCGAGGGAGGCGGGTTTGAACCCAGCCCGGGCCTGCTAAACAACAATGACAACTTCAACAAAACAATAGCCAGGCATTGTGGTGGGTGCCTTTAGTCCCAGCTACTTGGGAAGCTGAGGCAAGAGAATCGCTTAAACCCAAGAATTAGAGATTGCTGTGGTCTGTGACACCTCGGGAAACTACTGAGGGCAACATAGTAAAACTCTGTCTCAAAAAAAAATTTTCTTAGGCTCAACAACATAGATGGACCTCAGAATAATTCCAAGAGAGTATACACTGTATGGTTCCATTTACACAAAATTCTAGAAAATGCAGTGAATCTAAAATGAAAAGCAAACTGATGATTCCTGAGGAGAGATTTCCAAGAGACACAAAGGAACTTATGAAGATGATGAAAATGTTCCTTGTTGTGACTGTGATGATGATTTATATGTCATAATTCATCAAATTGTACACTTTAAATGTATGCAGTTTATTCTACATTTTTATCTCAGAATAGCATCCATAAAATAATGCTCCCAGCACAGATTTCATAAATATGTAGAAATTATTCTTGGAACAACAGGGGATATATATACTTTGGTAAACATAAATTGGTACTATATCAGTCTGGATCAGTGTATCCAGACAGAACTACTACAGGAATTCAGGGGAGGAAAGACCTCATCGATTAATATAAAATGAAGATAAGAGCTAATTAAAGTCAGTGGTCCAAAATTTAAGTTCTTGTTAGGCTGCTTATCCTCTAATCTTTCTTTTCCTTGACCTTTAGTTTCCTAATTTAATACTTCATAAGGTTTTAAGATCCAGAGAAAATATATTTGAAAACCCATCACTCCCATCTCCCCCTTTTCACATCACCTTCTCTGTGTGTCCCATCACCCTCTGCCTCCCTCTCACAAGGATACTTGTGATTATATTTAGGGCCCACTTGGATAGTCCAGGATAATCTTCCCATCCCAAGATACTTCATCACAGCTGCAAAGTCTTTGCTGTAAATTTAACTTTATTAAAAGGATTTGTTATGTAAAATTTGTATTCAGTCAAAAGGGCTCACTCAAGGATCCAGAAGACCACAGTTTCCCCAGTCCTGCTTAACCTTGGATTTGTTTTTTGCTTTTGGGAGTTACTACTGGCCAGAAACCTCAAAAGGAAGAGTATATATTTGTGAGAGACATAATGAATTCTCTTGGATCTGTCGAAGTACTTACTGGACATCTATGTGAGGATACTCATTTTGTTATCAGAAAACCTTGAATCAAGTGGCTTGAACAATAAGGACATTTATTTCAAACAAAAACAAAACAAGAAATAGGAGGGTAGGGCAATCTTGGTTAATTCAGCAACATTGATTTCAGAGAGGGTGGGTGAGGTGGCTCATGCCTGTAATCCTAGCGCTCTGAAAGGCCAAGGCGGGTGGATTTCCTAAGTTCACAGGTTCAAGACCAGCCTGAGCAAAAGCTTAGACCTCATCTCTAAAAATAGCCGGGCATTGTGGTGGGCGCCTGTAGTCCCAGCTACTTGGGAGGTTGAGGCAAGAGAATCACTTGAGCCCAAGAGTTGGAGGTTGCTGTGAGCGTGATGCCATTGCACTGTACTGAAGGCAACAAAGTGATACTGTTTCAAAAAGACCCCGTTGAGGGTGGCACCTGTGGCTCAAAGGAGTAGGGTGCCAGCCCTGGCCAAAAACTGCAAAAAAAAAAAAAACCCCCGTTGATTTCAGTGGTATCATCAAGGACCTAAATTGTGGACTTTTTGTTTTGCCGTCCTTACGGTCACTCTCCTGTTGTTATGAAATGACCCCAATTCTAGGCCTTAACTTTAAAGGTGCTTAGTTGGCTTATTATGTGTGGCCCCTCTCCCATTCTCAAAGTTTGTTTTTTTGTTTGTTTTAAAGACATGGTCTTGCTGTGTCACCCAGTCTGGACTACAGTGGCCAAATCATAGGTCACTGCAACCTTGAACGCCTGGTCTCAAGCGATCTCCTATCTTAGCCTCCTCCATAGCCAGGACCTAACTCTTGGCTGCAAACAGACCTAACTCTTGAAGTTTCCTATCAGGTTCTATTTTACATGGGCAGATAAACCAGCATCTTTTTTTTTTGAGACACACCTGGGATAGAGTGCCTTAGCCTCAGCCTAGCTCAGTGATTCTCAGCTTTCCTAAGGCCTCCTAATGCTGTGTGATCCTTTAATACAGTTCCTCGTGTTGTGGTGACCCGCAACCATAAAATTATTTTCATTGCAACTTCATAACTGTAATATTGCTACTGTTATGAATCCTAATGTAAACATCCAATAGGCAGGATATATTTTCATTGTTACAAAGGGCTCCTGGCCCCACAGGAACCGCTGGCCTAGCTCTTAGCAACCTCAGACTCTTGGCTTGAAGCAATTCTGCCTCAGCCTTTTGAGTAGCTGAGACTACAGGGTTGGGCTACCGCACCCAGCTAATTTTTCTGTATTTATTAGAGACGAGGTCTTGGCTCTTGCTCTGACTGGTCTCAAACTCCTGAGCTCAAGCAGTCCTCCTACCTTGGCCTCCCAGAGTGCTAGGATTATAGGCAAGAGCCATCCCCACTACACATCCTAGACCAGCATCTTTTACGGAATAGATCTATTGCATCTATGTTGCAAATTTGTTGAGGTAGGTTCCCCCCCAGGTACAGGTAGCACCCATCCTTTATGATTCTCTTGAGTGACCTGCACGCAGCAGAGCAGGCACTCACAGTAATCCCTCTGTTTTACCACCCTTTGACGTGCTTGTTCGATAGAACTTTATAACTACTGAACCATCTTTCTTTGCTTAACTATACTGCCACCCACCCATTCAACCTGCTTAGCCTTCATTTTGTGTTTGTTTTTATTGTTATTGCTGCTGTTTGGGGTTTTTTTAGAAACTGGGTCTCATTGTGTTCACTGTGTTGCCTAGGCTGGTCTCAAATTTCTGCCCTAGAGTGGTCCTCCCAGTTTAGCCTCCCAGAGTGCTGGGATTATAGGCACAAGCCGCTAGGCCCAGCCTATTCAGCCCTCTTGAACTTCGTGTCTACAAATTCCTAACCATTCCTGATTTTTACACCATCAGGCAATGGTTAATGTAATCTGCAGACCTTTAGAAGTCTAATTTAGAGTCCATGAGGTCAAAATGATTTTGTGGCTCGGCGCCTGTGGCTCAACCGGCTAAGGCGCCAGCCACGTACACCTGAGGTGGCGAGTTCGAATCCCCAGCCCGGACCCGCCAAACAACAATGA
>NW_003852492.1:3746163-3769244 GCF_000181295.1 Otolemur garnettii | reverse complement strand
TTTTGTTAGGATGAAATGTTCTGTAGATGTCTGATAAGTCCAGAAGTTGAATAGTTAAATTTAAATCTAAGATTTCTTTGCTAAGCTTCTTATTGAAGGATCTATCCAGCACTGCCAAAGGAGTGTTGAAATCTCTGACTATGATGGAGCTGGGAGAGATCAAGTTGCTCATGCCAGTTAGAGTCTCTTTATAAATTGAGGTGCATTCTGGTTGGGTGCATCGATATTGATAATTGAGATCCCATCATATTGAGTATTGCCCTTAACAAATATAAAGTGGCCATCTTTATCTTTGGTTACTTTTGTTGGTTTAAAACCTGTTGTATTTGTGAATAAAATTGCGATACCTGCTTTTTTCTGCTTTCCATTAGCCTGGAACATAGATGACCATCCCTTTACCCTGGGTTTATGTTTGTCTTTTAAGGTACGATGAGATTCTTGTATACAACAGATGTTTGGTCTAAGTTTCTGTATTCAATCAGCCAATCTGTGCCTCTTTAGGGGACAATTTAAGCCATTCACATTGATTGAAATTATTGATAAGCCTGATAAAAAATGTTAGGTATTGAATTGTTTGAAAGTCCAGTGGACGTTTTTAATCCTTTCGCCAGTGTAGAAGTTGGAGTTTGATCAATATTTTCTGAGTTAGTTTACTTTTGTGGTGGAGGATGGCACTGGTCATTATGGAGAATAGGTCTGAGAACATCCTGGAGAGCTGGTTTAGTTATGGCAAATTTCTTCAATGCATAGATGTCATTAAAGTATTTAATTTCTCCATCATACATGAAACTCAGTTTAGCGGGATACAGGATCCTGGGCTGAAAGTTATTTTGTTTTAAGAGATTAAATGTCGACGACTACCCTCTTCTTGCCTGAAAGGTTTTGGCAGAGAGATCTGCAGTTATTCTAATATTCTTCCCCTTGTAGGTTATGGTTTTCTTACATCTTGCTGCTTTCAAGATTTTCTCTTTCATATTCACTTTAGTGAAGTTAATTATGATGTGTCTGGGGGATGTCTTATTCAGGTTGAGTCGTGCTGGGGTTCTGAAGCTGTCTGAAATCTGAATTTCAGGGTCTCTTGACATATCTGGAAATTTCTCTTACATAATTTCATAAAGAAGAGCTTCTGTGTTTTGCGAAGCAACTTTGTTGCCTTCAGGGATTCCTATAAGACGAATATTAGTTTTCTTTGCATTATTCCAGAGCTCTCTGAGAGAATGATCCATTTTTGCTCTCCATTTCTGATTCTCCTTTGACATTTGGACATATTCAGAAGCTTTGTCTTCTACGTCTGAGATCCTTTCTTCTGCCTCCTGCACTCTGTTACCAAGAGCTTCTAACGTATTTTTCAGATATTTGAGGGCTGCAATCTCTTGCCTTAATGTTTCAAAATCTTTGGTGGTTTTGTCTTTGAATTCATTGAATTCTTGAGTGACTTTTGGAATGCGCCTTGAATTTCTACTTCTATCTTTGCCTCTATTCTGTTTATCTTATTTGCAATCTAAATTCTGAATTCAATTTCTGACATTTCAGCCATTTGTTTATAAAGGGGATCTTCAGTTTCGTCTGCCACATCCTTTCTTGGGGGGGGGGGTTGATCAACTCTGGTTATTCATATTACCAGAGCTTTTCCGCTGATTCCATCCCCTGATTATTTTACCCCGTTCGACTTTTCCCCTTGAAGTTTGTCAAGGACCTGTATGGTGTTACGGCCTAAGAGACTGGGGACCTGCTTGGTGTGGTGGGGCTAAGTGGCTCTGTCTTATTTTCAACTGGTCTCTGTTCTACCCTAGTGATTCAGTTACTCTTGGTTGAAGTCTCTGGAAAGTTATCAGCGTTCTGCCTGTGGCTGCTGTCTGCAATCTCTGGTTGCCCAGAGAGACGGGGTTGGAATGGCATCAGTTTGCAGCCTAGGATGCCACTGTTAGTGTATAGCTTCCTCCGAGCCAACTTTCTTCTCCTCTCTCCTTTGCCACAGTCAGCACAGAGCAGCACCAGCCCTTTCCCCCTCCACTTCTCTCAAGGAGATGCCCAAGAATCTGGAGTCTGTAGGTAACAAACCTCCAGACCTCAGAGTGGGTGGGTGGGGACTCCTTGGAGTTCAATGTTGCAGGTGGGAAATATGCACAGTTTTATACAGTTTTACAGTTTTATGCCCGGCAGGAAGGTGCCATGGCATGCCAGCAGGGGTAGGGGGTCTCTCCCGTGGGATAGAGTGGGAGGAAGTTTGAAATCTGCTCACTTGTTTGCATGGAGTAAACTGCGAGCCCTTCTTGTGGGGGAGGGGACTCCCGTCCGCTTGGTGGTGGATTTTGTACCTTTTGATTGTATTTGGGGGGTTGCAGCTCACCTCAGGAAGGTTGAAGTGCACTCTTCAATCTTTTCTCTTGGCTCTGCTCCAAACCATCAGCTCCCTTGCTAAACTTCTGTCCTTAATTTAAGCCTCCTTCTGCATGGGAGCTTCTGTAAAAAGCTGGCTGCAGTCCTCAAACTCTTGGGCTTAAGCAATTCTCTTACCTCAGCCTCCCAAGTAATTGAGACTACAGGCATCTGCCACAATGCCTGGATTTTTTTTTTTTGAGACAGAGTTTCACTTATTAACCCTTGGTAGGGTGCCACGGCGTCACAGCTCACAGCAACCTCCAGCTCCTGGGTTTAGTCAATTCTCTTGCCTCAGCCTACCACTACAACGCCTGGCTATTTTTTTGTTGCAGTTTGGCCGGGGCTGGGTTTGAACCCACCACCTCGGTATATGGGGCTGGCATCCTACTCACTAAGCCACAGGTGCTGCCCAATGCCTGGATGTTTTATTGTTGCAGTTGTTATTGTTGTTTAGCTGGCCCAGGTCGGGTTTGAACCTGCCAGCTTTGGTATATGGGGCCAGCGCCCTACCCACTGAGCTATAGGTGCCACCTTTTTGTGGGTTTTGTTTGTTTTGGGGGGGACAGGGTCTTGTTTTGTCTCCTAGGCTAGACTGTGCTGGCATGATCATAGCTCACAGCAACCTCCAACTCCTAGACTCATGTGATCCTCCTCCTTAGCCTCCCAAAGCCCTAGGATTACAGACATAAGCTACTCACCCCAACACTCCTCCTTTTTATTCTATGTTTATCTCTGCATTTTATACCATAATCACTTACCTTTGCTTCATAACTTTCAGTATCTTACTCTTTTTGTGCTTATTGAACATGCTTAATTTTGTATTCATAAATACTTTGAAACTAAGCACTGAGAGAAACCAATGAAGGTTAGACAACCAGGGTTTCAGTAACTATAGAAGACCATTATTGTCATCTCTTGATAGTGGGCATAGTTAGTACTCTTGCTCTGGAAAGTGACTTTGATGTATCAACAAACAAGAGTAGAAGAGTTATCTAAAATTTGTATGTGAATAGAGAATACCTGAGGAGGGAGTCTGAGTTGTGATGGGAAGTGGAGTTGGGGGGTGGAGAATCAAAATGAGTGCCTGATTTTAAGCTTTGGGTGACTGGTGATTGAAGGCCTCCATCACTAACAAAATAGAAATTCTGCAGTGTTGTCTTAGTTAAATAGAAATAATTTGAATTCACTTTTGGGTGTTGAATTTGAAACACATTCAAATGGAATTATCTAGCACTCTAGTTGGTCATTAGAAGAACAGAGTTGAAGTCCAGTAGGATATTGTTGAGATTTTAGATTAATTCAGTTAGAGGTCAGAATCTGTTAATGAAAGATTGCTCATCTGCTAACAGTGCTACACCATATTCTTATATTTACAACATTTCATAGGAGGCACTGGGTACTTTACATCTACTCACCTACTTACCTTGTTTAAGGCCATCCAGCCACTTTGTTGATACAGCCATGATTAAGGTCCAGGTCTGTCTGAGCTAAAAAGCTGTGTCTTAGCAACGTTAATACATCACTGATAATTGAATTAAATGTGAAATACATGAATAAAAGCTTAATTGTACATGAGATGAAGAAGTATGTGTTTTGGGTACTATGAAGAAACAACAGTTCCTTTAATTGATCTGAGGTAATATGTCAAAAGATTCAAAGATACTTTCTTTAAAACTTTTATTAAAAAATATTTATTTTGAGACAGAGTCTCACTTTGTCTCCCTCTGTAGAGTGCAGTGGCATCACAGCTCACAGCAACCTCCAACTCTTGGGCTTAAATCTTTCTCTTGCCTCAGCCTTCCAAGTAGCTGGGACTACAGAAGCCCGCCACAATGCCTGGCTTTTTTTTTTTTTTTAGAGATGGGGTTTCACTCTGGCTCAGGCTGGTCTCGAACATCAGAGCTCAGGGCAATCCGCCTGCCTTGGCCTCCCAGAGTGCTAGGATTACAGGCATGAGCCAAAGTGCCTGACCCTCCAAGTAGACATTTATTGCCCCAGATGTGGAACCAGCCATTTGTCTAAGGATATGGTTCCTATTGGTGAAAAATGTCTGGGTACTAGGCTCTTTATTGCTGAAGATTTAAGTACATTATCAATTTGTACTGGTATTTTTAGTTCCAATTCAAGACTAAATCCAAATTGTAGCCTTTTCTTAACTTTTAAGCATTAAGTAAATTGACATGCATTTTATGTAGCAAAAGCAGATAGAAATTGCATAATGTAAATTTATTCATTCACATATTTCACATCCTACTGTGTGCGTTATGTGAAATAACAGACAGGGTTAAAACATTAACTAAACACCATAAAGTGTTTTTACTGAACCGTTTTTTGCTCTGTCTGCCCTGAGCTGTTTTCTCGTAGCTTCCCCCTCTGGCCTTAACCATACAGACTTGTCTTCAGCTCTCACACATTCAGAAGAATGAGACGTGTCAGTGACGCATGTAAAATCCAGGACGTAGGTCCCACTCTAATATCTTCTCTGACCTCCCGACCAGAATGGGGGAGTTCATAAAATTTACATACAGATATTCCTCTCAGGTGTTTACAAATTGATATGCCCTCCGTGGAAATACTTTCTCTTCATTATAACTGCTACCAAAACTGGCTCTTCTCTTACGCGCTTTTCTCCTAATTACTCTCCTCCCCAATCCGTAGAACAAAATCATGCCCAGGAGGTTTTTCCTCCTAAGTATTTCTCAGATGTATTTTCCCTTTTCTTTTTTTCCTTTCTTCCTTTCCTCCCTTCTCCTTCCCTTCCTTTCTCTGTAGCTCATCTTTCCAAACTTGTATTCTCATCATCCTTACTTCCACGGACTTAGATTTTAATATATAGTGGTAGTGGTTGTAACTACCATTCTGAAATCTCTCTACATTGCCACCGGGAAAATACTGTTAAATTGCAGATGTGACTATTACACCGTCCCTTGGCTGTGCATTCTTAGTGAAGAAGTTAATGGGGAAAATAAGAGGCATTGACTAATGTAATTTTCTGAGTCTCAGTCTCCTCATCTGTAAAATCAAAACAGCAGCTAACATGGAGTGAGATCCCCTGTCTAACACCCCTGCTGTTACAGCTGGTACCTGATAGACAGCTGGGACAGACGACTTCATGTGTAAATTTCTAGGTAGGGATTCCTCTTAGCGTTATCTGAAGTTTCTCTGTCTCTTTCTTTGGCCTTCCTTTTTGTCCTTGATTGATTTTATTGAGAGTATACGTTTTAAGTGATCGCAGTTCAGTTTGAGCATAATTAAAACCTGGTGGGTTGTTATGAAAGTTAGCATGCAGTTTTGACATGTGCCTGGATTTTTTGAGACAGTCTCACTATGCCACGCTCCGTAGATTGCCATGGCGTCACAGCTTATACCAACCTCAAACTCTTGGGCTTAAGTGACTCTCTTGCCTCAGCCTCCCAAGTAGCTGAGACTACAGGCGCCCACCACATGCCCAGCTATTTTTTGTTGTTGTTGTCATTTTTGTTCAGAGGCTCTGGCTGAGTTCAAACCCACTAGCTCTGGTGCATGTGGCCAGCGCCCTAACCACTGAGCTAGGGCACTGAGCCAGCCTGGATATTTAATCAGGCACATTCTTAATAAATCTCAACTGTTCTCATCCACCCAAATTACTTTACAGGTTAATAGTGTCATTACTTTCTCTTTAATCATTTTAGCAGCTACTTCATTTTTATATGCTATAAAGGCAACAGCCCCAACCTTTTTGGCACCAAAGACCAGTTTCATGGAAGACAGTTTCTGTGGGCTCAGGGTAAGGGGACTGGGGGTTGAGGATGATTCAAGCACATTCTATTTATTGTGCACTCTATTTCTATTATTATTACATTGTCACATACGATGGAATAGTTACACAGTTCACCCTAAGGCAGAATCAGTAGGAGCCCAGTGCTGGACCCTTCATAGGTGCAGTTTACAGTAGGGTCAAGCTCAGGCAGTGATGAGAGCAGTGGGAGAGCCATAAATACAGATGAAGCTTCCCTTGTAGCAGCTCACCTCCTGCTGCACGGCATGTTTCCCCACAGGCCACGGACGAGTACTGCTAGTCCTGGTCCATCATTGGGGACTGTACGGTAAGGGATATTCCATTTTAATCTCAAGTCCTCTGATCATTTTCATCAGCTAATCTGTTTATCAATATTTATTCAAAATATGCTCTGGGTCATATAAGAAATAGACATTTTTCAGCCAGGCATAGTGGCTCATGCCTGTAATCCTGGCACTCCAGGAGGCTGAGGTGGGAGAGGATCCCTTGAACTCAAGAGTTTGAGACCACCCTAAGCACAATTGAGACCCAAACTCTACGAAAAATAGAAAAATTAGCCTGATGTTGTGGTGCACACCTGTAGTCCCAGCTACTCAAGAGACTGAGCCAGGAGGTTTGAGGCTGAGGGTTGAATTTTTTTTTTTTTTTTTTTTTTGAGTCAGAGCCTCAAGCTGTTGCCCTGGGTAGAGTACTGTAGCATCACTGCTCACAGCAACCTCCAACTCCTGGGCTCAAGCGATTCTCTTGCCTCTGCCTCCAAGCTATTTTTTGGTTGCAGCCATCATTGATGTTTGGCAGGCCCAGGCTGGATTCGAACACACCAGCTCAGGTGTATGTGGCTGGCACCTTAGCTGCTTGAGCCACAGGCGCTGAGCCTAGTTTTTATATTTATAGTTTTTGATTTTGTTTTTTAGTCTAGTGAATTGAGAGATAAGATACTATACCTTTTCTAGTGTGAATAAATAGCCAATATTTATTGAATGCTTACTTTCTAACAGAATTGTGCCATTTAATTCTTTTGACTATCTTGGAAGTATAATTTCCATGATTCCTGCTTTTCAGATGACAAAACTGAAGCATTAGAGAGGTAATAACTTGACTGAAATGTAGCACCTGACTGCTGAATGGAGGAATGAAAATTCAAAGCCCAGGATTTGTCTGACTTAAACTGTTCTATTTTATCCTCTATGCTGTCTACCTAGGCACCCAATTATGAAACAAAATCATAGGATTTTTTTATTCACTTACAGCATATAATGCAACAACACTTTGTATGTATTTATTTCATCAGTAATTTGGAATAAAAGAGTAGCAAATAGATCACTTCTGAATTACTGAATAGTTCAAATTATAAGCTGTTAGACAAATACATTTTTATTACTTTTAAAAGCTGCATAAATTCTAAATTGGTAATTATAATTAAGTAATACCGGTCTCAAGAATTTTAAATGAGCTCCAAATTAAGTATATAACTATGTACATATATGGGGAGAAATGAAGTTTTTAAAAAACATAATTATGTATGAACATTTCAGGTTGTTTTCTGGCTTCAGAACTGTATGTACTTTATATGACTTTTTCAAATAATGTGATTTCCAAATTTTCTCTCAATGAATGATGCTATAGTTAGTATAGGCATACTTCAGCGACACTGAACGCTCATGTTGAGGCTACCACAGGACAGCAGATTGCAATAAGTGAGTTACACAAATTTTTTGGTTTTCCAGTGCTTATAAAATTTATGTTTACACAATATATAGTGTAAGTATTTAGTTGCATTATTTCTTTTTTGAGACAGTGTCTCACTCTGTGGTTCTGGGTAGAGAGCTATGGAATCATAGCTCACAGCAACCTCCAACTCTTGGGCTCAAGTGATTCTTTTACCACAGCCTCCTGAGTAGCTGGGACTATCACTGTCTACCACCTGGTTAGTTTTTCTATTTTATCCCTTGGATAACATGTGGCCTTAGCACTGGGGAATGTAGTATAGTATCTGTTGTTGAAGGCTTCACTTCACCCATTTTAAGGGTGAGATAGTCTCCTTTAACTCTCTGATGAAAGTGTTCTCCAGATTGCCTTATAATTTCTTATCTTTTTTTTTTTTTTTTTAAGAGACAGAGTCTCAATTTATTGCCCTCAGAGTGCCATGGCATCACAGCAACCTCCAGCTCTTGGGCTTAGGTGATATTCTTGCCTCAGCTTCCCGAATAGCTGGGACTATAGGTGCCTGCCACAAAGCACAGCTATTTTTTGTTGCAGTTTGGCCCAGGCCAGGTTTGAACCTGCCACCCTCGGTATATGGGGCCGGTGCCCTACCCACTAAGCCACAGGTGCCACCCGCCTTTTAATTTCTTATCTTCATACCTTTGTTCATGAAGATGGTCCCTGAATTATGTCACTTGCTCTGAGGGCATGTTTCCTCCCTCAACCACATGATCCAGAGTAAGCACTCTTGAAAGCCAGACTTTAAAAGTAGAATCTAGTTTCTTGAGATGGAGCAAATGAACGATATACACTTTTGTAGTCATTTGGGTTATTTTTATTTTTTGAGACAGAGTCTACTTTTGTCTTGGGTAGAAAGAGTACCATGGCATCATAGCTCACAACAACCTCAAACTCCTGGGTTTGAGTGATCCTCTTGTCTCAGCCTACCAAGTAGCTGTCACTAGAGGCAGCTGCCCACAATGTCCAGCTAATTTTTTCTACTTTTAGTAGAGACGGGGTCTCTCTCTTGCTCAGGCTGGTCTGGAATTCCTGAGCTCAAGCGGTCCACTCACCTTGGCCTCGCAGTGTAGTAGAATTACAGATGTGAACCACTGCACCTGGCCTATACTTTTATATATAGCACTCAAATGTTGTTCTTGTTCTTAGTTCAATAAGGGGTAGATTAGCAAATACCTTAAATGAGGGTTTGCATGGTAGACGGATCCTAGCTGTCTAGTATTTCATTGTAACTAGTCCTTTTCAGGAAGATTATGTGCTGCAGGTTTATATTTGAACTGTTGTCACTCACTGTGGTCAAGATAATGAATTACTTTAGTGGGTTTAGCCGACTGTTTTTCTTTCTTTTTTACTCACCACTATACTGACAAGGACCCTTTATGTTTTCTCCTGTGATGTCAGACAGGTAATAGATCCAGATTGATCATTTTATCTTCTCAAATTAGAATAGGGCCCATTTTTATTCATCTTAAAATCTTTGGGTTTTTTTCTTTTTGGGGGATAGTCTCATTATGTCACCCTCAGTAGAGAACTGTGGTGTCACAACTCACAGCAACCTCAGACTCATGAGCTTAAGCAATTCTCTTGCCTTTTGCCTCTCAAGTAGCTGGGACTACAGGCACCCACTACAATGCCCAGCTATTTTTTGTTTGCAGTTGTCATTATTGTTTAGCTGGCCTGGGCCAGCCTCAAACCCGCCAGCCTTGGTGTATGTGGCTGGCTCCCTGCACACTGAGCTACGGGTGCTGAGCCAGGTTTATTTTTCTTTTCTAATTTCTCTCCTTTTTACCCTTTCCCTGTCTTTTCCCCTATACATTTACTTGCATAGAACATTCAGAAGGGATAATTATGTAATGGACTGTTTAGTATTTAAATTGGCATTACCCATTGCATGCTTACATTTAGAAATAGGAATAATGTACCTATTGACAAAGATGAAATGACAATAAATTATCAAATGTGAAGCATTTAGAAACCTGTCTGGCACATAGAAAACATTTATCATTGTTTATATTTATTTGTAGCTTATTAAACCATTCATTGACTCCATTGATTGAATAGTTTGGAGGGGAGTTAGGGAGAATATATTTTAATACATTCCCTACCTTGAGGGTGGCACCTGTGGCTCAAGAAGTAGGGCGCTGGCCCCATATACTGGAGGTGGTGGGTTCAAACCTGGCCCTGGCCAAAAACTGCAGCATTCCCTACCTTGAAGGTTCTCACCACCATCTTTCAGTTTTTTATTGAGCACACTGGCCACATAACAGTGATCTAAATCTCCTTCTAGTTTAACTACTAAACCACCAATTAATACTTTATTTTATGTATTTTTTAGGACATTTCTGATTCATTTGCATCTTTGAAGAGCATCTGTAGAAGAGGAAGGAAAAGATGGGTGTGAAAACATTTACTCATAGCTCCTCTTCCCACAGCCAGGAAATGCTTGGAAAGTTAAACATGCTGCGAAATGATGGACATTTTTGTGATATCACTATTCGTGTCCAGGACAAAATCTTCCGTGCACATAAGGTAGTACTAGCAGCTTGCAGTGATTTCTTTCGCACCAAACTTGTAGGCCAAGCAGAGGATGAGAACAAGAATGTGTTGGATCTGCATCATGTCACAGTGACTGGCTTTATACCCCTCCTAGAATACGCTTACACAGCCACTCTGTCAATTAATACAGAAAATATTATTGATGTTCTAGCTGCAGCTAGCTATATGCAAATGTTTAGTGTTGCTAGCACCTGCTCAGAGTTCATGAAATCAAGCATTTTATGGAATACACCCAACAGCCAACCAGAAAAGGGTCTAGATGCTGGACAAGAAAATAATTCTAACTGCAATTTTACTTCTCGAGATGGAAGCATTTCTCCAGTGTCTTCAGAGTGCAGTGTGGTAGAGCGAGCCATTCCCGTCTGCCGAGAATCCCGGAGAAAGCGCAAAAGCTACATTGTTATGTCTCCTGAAAGTCCGGTAAAGTGTAGCACCCAAACAAATTCACCCCAGGTATTGAATTCTTCAGCTTCCTACTCAGAAAATAGAAATCAGCCCGTTGACTCTTCTTTAGCTTTTCCCTGGACTTTTCCTTTTGGAATTGATCGAAGGATTCAGCCTGAGAAGGTTAAGCAGGCAGAAAGTACACGGACTTTAGAATTACCTGGCCCATCTGAGACAGGTAGAAGAATTGCTGATTATGTGACTTGTGAAAGCACAAAAACTACCTTGCCTCTGGGTACGGAAGAAGATGTCCGGGTCAAAGTAGAAAGGTTAAGTGATGAGGAGGTCCATGAGGAGGTGTCCCAGCCTGTCAGTGCGTCTCAGAGTTCGCTGAGTGATCAGCAGACAGTGCCAGGAAGTGAGCAAGTCCAAGAGGACCTCCTGATTAGTCCGCAGTCTTCCTCCATAGGTATCACGTCTTCTTTGTTTTCCATGATGCCGTAAGGTTAACGTAAGAGTTAGTTAATTACATAAATGGTTTTCTGCTTGGTCTTGTAGGAAGTAGAAGAAAGAGTAAAACATGGTAACTGGATTTTTGAAGGTGCTGTTAGCACTACAGTTTCTTTTGTTCCAAGTTACTGTTGGGGAAGGAAAGAAATATTTGAACAGTATCTGATGGGACAGAGTCTTAGACAAGAATTACAAGTTAACTTTCAATGCAAAAAATTCCAGTTAGTGTTTTATTCCTTATTAAAATATTTAAAACTTACCATAGGTCAGACAATGTTTATAAACATGTAGAAAAACACCTGGTCCCTGCAAAGGAGTGAATAGTCTAACAGGGAAGTAGATGTGTGAGTGAGTGATGACAGTAAGCTCTTGTTAAAAGTGCTAAGCTAGATAGTTGAGCTGAGTCTTAATGCAGTTGGTAGGAATTGGCCTAAATGAAGGAATGATATTTTTCTTTTTTCTCTTTTTTGGAGACAGTCTTACTTTATCACCCTAAGTAAGCAACCTCAAACTCTTGGGCTTATGCGATTCTCTTGCCTCAGCCTCCCAAGTAGCTGGGACTTCAGGCACTTGACACAACACCTGGCTATTTTTTGTTGCAGTTGTCGTTGTTTTAGCTGGCCCGGGCCGGGCTTGAACCCACCAGCCTCGCTGTATGTGGTTGGTGCCATAACCACTGTGCTACAGGTGCTGAGCCCAGGGTTTTGTTTTTATCACCTAAAGTTGCTCAGAAGTAGGAAGTCCAGTACTGGCACAGTGGATCTATACTGTAATCAGTGGTCTAAGCCCCTAGTTTGTTTTTAACCTACTATCACTGCTTTGTCAGTTTTACCCATACATTCATTGCTTCATGGCTATAATATGCTTGCTTCTTTAGCTTTGTACTGTAGAAAGGGACAGTGCTGGTATCAAGAAATGTTCCCCGAAATCCCTAAAAAACCTCTGCCAGACTGTATCACATGACTGTTCTTAGCTTCAAGGGAATCTGGGACTATAATGTGTATTAATCGGGTACAAACTGTTTCAAACAGAATTAGAACAGAAGGCCAGGTGTGAGGCTCTCGGAGGCTGCGGCAGGTGGATTGCTTGAGCTCAGGAGTTTGAGGCCAGGTTGAGTAAAAGTGAGACCCTATCTCTACTAAAAATGGAAAAATGAGAAGGGCATTGTGATGAGTGCTGTAGTCCCGGCTACTTGGGAGGCTGAGGAGGCAAGAGGATTGCTCAAGCCCAAGAGTTTGAGGTTTCTGTGAGCTATGATCCCACAGCACTCTACCCAGAACCACAGAGTGAGACTCTGTCTCAAAATAAAAAGAACAAAATGGAGATTGAATATGCAACTATCTGTGTCTGCTACAGGTAGGTAGATTTTACCTTAGTGGTAGTCTGGGGTCTTCCTTCAGGGGAGTGAAAAATAAAACATGCAGATATTTTGAGACAATTAGTTTGGTATTGGTGTGCAGGGAATCTAAAACAGTCTGAAAACCCAGTTATAGTAGTTATCTTGGAGGGAATAAAGACTAAAATTATACATAAAGAAAACTGGTTGGGTGAGGCTTTATTAAAAAAATAATGCCTGATAATATTGACTATGTAGATTGAAGGAACAGGAGAAGCCAGAATACTGACGACCAGGAATCATGGTCGGTTTATTGACTCTAAGTCACAGAGTTTCATATTTTGGTATCTCTGAATCCGGATGTTACAATCTTTTAGTTATATTTTTTGTTCTTTGTGGTATAAAAAATAACAATATAATGGATAGCATATTAGCATATATTAAATGCTGGAACTGCAGTATGAACATTAGTAGGAGGGAGGAACTCAGAGTTTGAGGATTGTGAGGTAATTTTTTTTTTTAAAGTAACCTACCAAGGGGGAAGGTGCCAGAAACTGTTTTCAAATGTCCCTGAACACCCTGCCATTGGTGTCATTGGCATGCAACTCTTGAAGAGACAGGGTCCCCGTCTTGCCCAGGCTGGAGTGCAGTGTGGCATAATCATAGCTTACTGCAGCCTCGAAGTCCTGAGCTCAAGTGATCCTCCTGTGTTAGCCTGCCAAGTGGCTAGGACTACAGGCAGGCACTATAATGCCCAGCTAATTTTTCTGTATTTGTCTAGAGATGGGATCTTGCTGTTTTGCCCAGTCTTGTCTTAAACTCATGGCCTCATGCTTTTGCTTCCCAAAAGTGTTGGGATGGTAGGCTTGAGCCACCATACTTGGGTGAACTCAGTTTTGAGAGTAATTCAGCAAAGTCAATTTTGTGTCAGTTATGCTTATAGGAGGACAAAGCAATGTCCTACCACAAAGCCACTGAAAAGGTATGATTGTTAAGATGACCAATATGAAACTTGTCCCACATAGCAATGGGAAATTCAATCTCAGCAGGGAAAATATATAACCTTAGTCCCAAGGGACTAATCCTTGGGAAGTGTCTGTATTCAGGGTTTCAAGAAATAGAAGATAAGCCAACAGTGAAAGTATGGATTTGTCCAAAAGACTGTAGAACCAGGAAGGCTTATTAACATTGTTAATACCTTGTGTTTTGTCCGTCCGTGTGAGTTTCCCAAGGCTGCTGCAGCAAAGTACCTCAAACTGAGTGGTTTAAAACAAGGAAATTCATTCTCTCCTGGAGGGGAGACAAAAAGTCTGAAATAAAAGTGTCAGCAGGTCTTTGCTTGCTCCCTTTGCAGACAATAGAGAAGAATCCTTCCTTACCTCTTGCAGCTGCTGGCAGTTGCCAGCAATCCTTGATGGTCCTTGGATTGTAGCTTCCTTGTTCCAATATCCACCATCTGCTTCCACCTCCACATAACCTTTCCTGTGTCTCTGTTACCTGATGCAAGTCTCAGTCTCTCCCTCCCCCCCACGCCTCTCTCCATCTCTCTTTGCTCTGTTGCCCAGGCTGGAATCATCATAGCTCCTTACAACCTCAAAGTGCTAGCTTTTGGGCACAAGGGATCTTTGTGCTTTAGCCTCCTGAGTAGCTGGGACTACATGCCACCACACCCAGATAATTATTTCTGTTTTTTTTTTTTTTAAATAGAGAAGAGGCTTGCTATGTTGCTCAGGCTGGGCCTGAACACCTGGCCCCAAGTGATTTTCCCAGCTCAGCCTCTTCCAGAGTGCTAGGATTACAAGTGTGAGCCACATCATTCGACCACCCATCTTTGGATTTAGGGCCCACCCTAATCCAGTACAACCTCATTTTAACTTGATTATAATCATCTGCAAAGACCCTATCTCCAAATAAGGGCACATTAATTGGTAGCAGAGGTTAAGATTTCAACATATCCTGCAGGGGGCACAGTTTTACCCATAATATCCACTGAAGTTCATATTCCCGAATTTAAGTCAGGATGCTTTTGGAAAATTAAGTGACAAACACGCATCCCTTGTAGTGTTGAATGGCAGGAAATCATAGCTGTTTGTTGATCTGACCCAGTTTTTATTAAGCCAGAGTCTTTTTTTTTATTAAATCATAACTTTGGGCTCGGCGCCTGTGGCTCAAGCGGCTAAGGCGCCAGCCACATGCACCTAAGGTGGCAGGTTCGAATCCCCAGCCCGGGCCTGCCAAACAACAATGATGGCTGCAACCAAAAAATGGCCAGGCGTTGTGGCGGGCGCCTGTAGTCCTAGCTACTTGGGAGGCTGAGACAGGAGACTCGCTTGAGCCCAGGAGTTGGAGGTTGCTGTGAGCATGATGCCATGGCACTCTACCCAGGGGGATAGCTTGAGGCTCTGTCTCAAAAAAAAAAAAAAAAAAAATCATAACTTTGTACATTGATGCATTTATGGGGTTCGAGGTACTGCTTCAATATACAATGTGAAATGTTTACATTGAACTAAGTAAGGCCAGAGTCTTTAATCTTCAAAACACCTGGTGCTTTCTGAATGATAAACTGCTTAATGAATAATCACTATTTTAATCATTTATCAGTTCATGGTTATATAGACAAGTTATGAACATAAGTAGAATATATCTTTCAGTTACAGAATTTTAATTTATTGCCTGTATATTATTATGAATGTGGATTCTGTTGTAAATTAGACATGGGAATAACTCCATCTATCGTGTTAGGTATTCCAAATGAGTTCTTCCTTTCCTTTATAGCAGATGTACCAGTCATTCTTAAAAAACCTATTTTAACTCCAAATTTATACACTAAAAGCTATACAGGCAAAAAGTAAATTCCTGAAGTGTTATAGGCAATTAATAAATGTGGGAAGGAGAGAAAGAAAATGTTCATGGTACTTTACCCTCATAGTTCATAAGAATACTGTTATCACTTTACTTAATTCCATACTTAATTTTACTTACTAATTTATTAAAGAAGATGTTTGAGAGGGACTAAAAACATAACATTAATTTACTATTTAGAAATTCTTTTTTTTTTTTTTTTTGAGACAGAGCCTCAAGCTGTCTCCCTGGGTAGAGTGCCATGGCATCACAGCTCACAGCAACCTCCAACTCCTCGGCTCAAGCCAGTCTCCTGCCTCAGCCGCCCAAGTAGCTGGGATCACAGGCGCCCGCCACAACGCCCAGCTGTTTTTTGGTTGCAGCCGTCATTGTTGTTTGGTGGGCCCAGGCTGGGTTCGAACCCGCCACCTTAGGTGTATATGGCTGGCACCTTAGCCTCTTGAGCCACAGGTGCCAAGCCACTATTTAGAAATTCTAAAACAATTCAATTACCCACAAAATTCAAATGGGATTTTTACCTATTTTAAGTTTTCCTTGTTGCCATTTGCCATGGGAAAGTTTGTAAAATCCAGCACCTTCAACTCAGAGCAAATAGAAACAATAAATACAGCAAATTTAAGGAAAAGAAAAAACTGCTGAGTTTATGTTTGGCCTTGATCCTTGAAAAGATGATTCCCTGTTCCTCCTAGCACCACTCCTATCCTGGGCAGAGCACTCTATGGACTTGACTGTTCTAGATATTTTATATTAGGTGAGATTGTGCAGTATGTGGTCTCTTCTGACAGGCTTCTATATTTTACCATAATATTTTCATACTTCATGCCTGTAAAGTTTTGAAATGGTTTTGCCAGGTAGATATCTGACCTTAGTCTCGGGCCAAGCTCCGATGAAGCCAATGCCCATCATCTTATGTTGACATATTCCTCCTGTGACATGAGGCAACGTGCTAGGGAGGCAGACAGACCACCAGAACAGGTGTTAGAAGGCAAGGAAACAATTTTGCCAAGGGGCGACAGTCTGAATAACCAAAATATTCCCGAAAGACTATTTCTAGGAAGACAAAATAGAAGGTTTTACAATTAAGTTTGCAAGCTTCCCATCATGCGCTTATATTGACAGCACTGTACAGACAACTCAGTGAGGTGTCATAACCTTGGTATATTGGTGTCTCATAGATGTGTTTGTGTCCACAAGTGACAGTGTCTTGCTGAGTGGTGTTCATCATTGTTGCGTGTTTTTGTGTACCTTTGCAAGAATGGCAGAGCTTGAATTAGAGCAATGAGCAGACATTCATAAATTTCTTGAAACTTGGCAAGAATGTAAGTGAAATCAGGGATATATTAGTCCAAGTTCATGGGGATAATGCCCTGAAGAAAACAGTAGTGTACAAATGCATCAAATGTTTTTCTGAGGGGAGAGAAAGTATCACTGACCAAGAGAGGTCAGGGCTGCCAGTAATGAGAAGAACTGACAAAAACCTTCCAAAAATTCCTCAAACTGTGCATCATAATCATAGACTGACTGTGAGATGCATTAGCAGACCAAGTAAACATCAATAGAAAAACAGAAAAGTCTTAACTGAAAGTCTCCAAACAGCTCATGGCTCTTGTGTCACGACGATGCCCTAGTTCACACGGCAGGATCTGTGAGGGAGTTTTTAGCCAGTAAAAAAATAACTAGTGTAAAATCCTTCCTACTTACCTGATCTGGCCCCTAATGACTTTTTTTCTTTACCTAAAGATAAAGGAGATTTTTTTTTTGTTCCAGACCAGTTTGAACCCACCACCTCCAGTATATGGGGCCGGTGCCCTACTCCTTTGAGCCACATGTGCCGCCTGATAAAGGAGATATTTAAAGGAAGGTATTTTGATGACATTCAGGACATCAAGGACCACAATAGCTCTGTTGGCCATTCCTGGGTGCTGGTGTCATTGCACAGCTCCCCAAGGGGAGTGCTTCCAAAGTGATCATAGTGATAAGCAGCAATGAAGGTTATGGCACTTTGTCTAGGATGAGTTCATGAACTTAATTGTCAGGCCATATAAACTCAAAAGTGAAGGACTTCGTTGAAATTTTCTAGCTCTGAGCGGCACCTGTGGCTCAGTGTGTAGGGAACCAGCCCCCTATACCAAGGGTGGTAGGTTAGAACACGGCCCCAGCCAAATTGCAACAAAAAACAGCCAGGCCTGTAGTCCCAGCTACTAGGGAGGCTGAGGCAAGAGAATTGCCTGAGCCCAGGAGTTGGAGGGTGCTGTGAGCTATGACACCACAGAACTCTACTGAGGGTGATAAGGTGAGATTCTGTCTCTTAAAAAAAAAAGAAGAAATATTCGAGCTCTGTTCAGCCTGAATTTGCCTCACAGACAAGGGGAGGTTGTTCCTCAGAAGGAATTTCAGATCTGTACTTCTAGGAACTTCAGCTGAGTCTCAATGGGAGCTCCCACTTCTGCCAACATTGCATGGCCAAAGACCACCTACAATTGAACAAGTTGAATTGTTGGGTCAACTGCAGCCAGGAAGATCACACACCATGCGATTTGGGGGGCTTCTTGGTAAGATAGTGTTAGAAAGGATTTAGCAGAGGATTTGGGATTATGCTAGTGATTTTAGGGAGCATTCAAGGGAGTGGGGTTTGCTTAGGACTGGTGATACTAGAATGCAGGGGTAATTATAGGATTGAGATTATTATCTGGGCATGTCAACTAAAATCAAACTACGCAGTGATTCCTTTAGCTACAGAAGGAGGAATGGCAGGTAGTTTTGTAATTGCACGTTGACCTTGTTTGTGTCTGTGCTTAAAAGTTTTTTTGGACTTCCTTTAATAAGGGTCATAGTCTGAAGTTGGTATTCATGTGAAACTGTTTATGTCCAACAGAAGAATACCATGGTCCAGGTATGGACGCCAGGCCCACTCCTGAGTGTCAGGCAGCCCCTGATTGTTATGGGCTGCTTTTCTCTTTTTGAAGTATAAAAATATAACATTTTCCAAAATGTGTTGAGGACATTTAGAACAATGCCTGGCACATGGTAAATGTTCAGTAGAAGATGACCACTGTATTCTTCAATTCCAGAAGAGTTTTTGTAAGTGTCTTGAGTGCCTAAACAATGGTAGCAGCTTGAGTTTGATACATCAGAAGCTATCCTACAGCTCACGGGGGGTCGAGCATGAACTCTGTCGGTCAGCAGCCTTACCTTGTAAAGCTGATTATCTCTTCAAATCAGTTTTACTGCTGCAAAAGGTAAAATGTTTCCAGAATTCTTAGTTTCTCACTATCACTGAGCAAAGTATTCCTATAGTATAGAAAGGACTCTTCATTTTAATGTCAGAAGTATCAGTATCACATCAGGAAAATAATACTGCTTATGTATTCTGCTGTTAAATCAGTTTAGTTCAAATTCCAATTCACATAGTTACTTGTGTTACTGGCACCTCAGGAAAAAGAGTTCGCAAAATTTATTTTTCCTGATAGTTGAGTAAGTGAATAACACTATTTGTTAAAACCTCCACAGTATGGATAGAATTCTGAAAGTCTCTTTTGCTTTGAGTCTTAAATTGCTTGGAGTGGTTTTTACAATGTGTGGTGTGTTTAGCAGTCACAGGCGAGGGGAGAGTGCCTCTGCTTCACTTCACATGCTCAGTGTGTCTGTGGACCAGGGATTCAGATGCCGAGGGTTAGGGACATTCTAAGATGCTGACATGGATTTGTTTAAGGGAGGGATCATCTGCTAGTTGTATCCTGTACTCCATTTCTTTTTTCCTGCTAATTCTTTATTCTGATCTGATCATTCTTTGTGATCAGTTTTTGTTTGTTTGTTTGTTTTTGAGTGCAGTAGATGACCTTCAGAGCTTTTTTCCCCCCTTCCAGACAAGGCGAGAATGTAGTGCTGTGTCACCTAGGCCACAATACAGTGTCTTCATCATAGCTCACTACAACCTCAAATTCCTGGCTTCAAGCACTCTTCCTTCCTTGACCTCCCTAGAATCTGGGACTATAGGAACACCTGACCAATTTTTGTATTTTTTGTAGAGATGTGGTTGTGAATTCTTGGCCTCAAACGATCCCCCTGCCTCAGCCTCCCAAAGTGCTGGAGTTATAGGTGTGAGTTACTGCATAGAGGTTTAAATAAACCTCTGACAGTACCAGAGTCAGTCCAAGGCAGTGTGAGAAGAATGAGAAGCAAGTATCAATAGATGAGACTTCCTAGCCTGCCCAGTACACACCTCCAGGTGGTTTTTTTTTTTTTTTTTTTGAGACAGAGCCTCAAGCTGCAGCCCTGGGTCGAGTACTGTGGCATCACAGCTGACAGCAACCTCCAACTCCTATGCTCAAGCGATTCTCCTGCCTCCACCTCCTAAGTAGCTGGGACTACAGGCGCCCACCAAAATGCCCAGCTATTTTTTGGTTGCAGCTGTCATAATTATTGTTTGGCAGGCCCGGGCTGGATTTGAACCCACCAGCTCAGGTGTATGTAGCTGGCTTCTAAGCCACTTGAGCCACAGGCACCAAGCCTGCCCTTAAGCTTTAATGCTGGCTGCACTCAAAGTTTCAGAATACTGTAAAATAGAGTTTATCCCCATGGTAACCAGATCCAAATACTGGGATTTTTCCAGGTTTTTATCCCAGGACAGACTGAACTATTAGTATTTAGTTCCCTGTTCTCAAAGGGAAAAAGTGAGAATGGGAAGACATTGGCAAGTGTACGGTTCTTATTAATATTCTGCATTATCTGGTTTTCCATCCTACATCTAAATTCAAAACAAGTCATAATGATCAGGGATAAATTGTGTAGGTAGACGTGGGGGAGTAGCCCCAGTGTCATTTAATATAAGGGAGAGAGATAAAGGAAAGACAAACACAAAAAACCCTAAACACACACCTATACGGGGCGAGGGGACCAGGAAGAACGGGGATCCCTGGAGTGATGGCTGCTGTGAGCCATCAAGAAACAGAAAACTAACTTAACCCTGTCATAAATGTTCCAGCACAAATAATTAGTACATTTGGATGCCTTAAAAGAGATTAGGTTTTTGTGGATAATTTACTTGTGTCCTGATGTCAGCTAAGTCAGGTGCTCCAAACGGGAAAACTAAAGTTTTGGATTCTAAATTTTCACCAAGAGGAAATTCTGTCCCAGGTGTCCATTAACAGCATGTTTGTTAAATGTTTACATGTATATGTTTTACTTCTACTAAAATTAGTGCATTTTAGCTTTTTTTTTTTTTTTATTGTTGGGGATTCATTGAGGGTATAAGAAACCACGTGCATTTTAAGTTTTATGTAACTGGTGGAGTTTGGTGGCTGGCACCTAAAATCCCAGCAATTTAGAAGGCTAAGTTTGGGCTATAGCTTGAGCCCGGGAGTTCAAGAGCAGCCTGGGCACTGTAGCAAAACCCTGTCTCAAATGATGAAAACATTTAACAGGGCATGCAACTGTAGACCCAGCTGTTCGGGAGGCTGTGGCAGAAGGATTTCTTGAGCCTAGGAGTATGAGGCTACAGTGAGCTATAATCACACTTCTGTACTCTAGCCTGAGAACTGAGTGAAACCCCATCTGTGAAAAAACTTTAAGAAATAGAGTGTTAAAACCAAAAGCTTATTTGCTATTAAGAGACTGAAGATTTCAGAGGCTTAGATTTGTTCATTTGATGTAATACAGTTTATATACATCTGGTAAAGAAATTGGCGGTTTATTACCTGAAGAGAACAAGCTAATTTGGATCCATGGTTCCACTATAAACAACAAATTCTGGATTAAAAAAAAAAATCACCTTGAAAGTATTTGAAAAGCTGGGGAAAAAATGGTCAAGGAAATTTCTAGGCTAAATTTGGGGGAAAAGCCTGATCCAGAGAGGTAGTAGATTTTCAGAGGACTGAAATCAATGATGGTGAGACTGTTTCAAACAAAAAGAGAAGGGTGCAGAAGATACGGGCGTAGGTTTGATGAAAGTTCTAAAGTTAGGAGAAGAGAGAATGGCTGAGAATTTTCTAGATTTGTTTAAAGACACCAGTCAACTGGAGTTCAGCAAATCCCAGACAGGCATAATAAAAAATCACAAGACTTGATACATTGTAGAGAAAATTCAGAGAAATGTTAAAAAGACAGATTCCCTTTAAAAGAATGCCCTTTTAATAAACAACAACAGAAACCACTTGGGTGATGCCCTCAGTGTGCTGAAAGAAAAAACTGCTAGTGTAGATTTCTGCACAGTGAAAAGTGTCTTTCAAGAATGAATGTAAAATAGGGAGGCACCTGTAGCTAGGGGATAGGGCGTTGGGCGTCGGCCACATACAGCAAAAAAAAAAATAGCCAGGCCTTGTGGCCGGCACCTATAGCCCAGCTACTTGGGAGGCTGAGTCAAGAGAATTGCTTAAACCCAAGAGTTTGAGGTTGCTGTGAGCTGTGATGCCTTGGCATTCTACTAAGGGCGACAAAGTGAGACTGTTTCAGAAAAAAAAAAAAAAATGAATGAATGTAAAATAAATATTTTGAAACAAAAATAGAAAAAAAGAATTTATCATCAGTAATCTTAAGAAAATTCTTAAGGATGGGTTTAGGGCAGAAGTAAAGCGAGCACAGATGGGAGGTTTCATACACAAGAACGAATGAAGACTGAAGGAAGAGGTAAATACAGAGGGGTCAGAACAAGGAAGGAACATACCAGAGAGTCTGCACACTGCAGGGCAGGACTCGGTGGGCAATGCAGTTAAGGCTTCAAGGTCTGTGTATTCAGGAGAAAGAAAAGATTGTCACTTTAGACTTTGCTAAGTCTATTTCTGATTTCTAAGGTTACCAGTAAAAACAAATGGGAAAATACTGTGTAATTTCCAGTCTAATAGAAAGGGGAAGATGGAACAACTATTACCAGTTGTGTGCAAGAAGCTGTTAATAAAATGTATATAGAAATGCACAAGGCCAAAATAGCCGGAATGTTCAGGAAGCCAGTGAGCAAGGTTAAGAGAACTTTCTCCCTTGGTATCAAATAGGTTTGGGTTGTTTTTTTTTTTTTTTTGTCTCCCAGAGTAGAGTGAAGCGACATCATCATAGCTCACAGCACATTCTTGGGCTCATGCTATCTGCCTTGTCAGGCTCTCCAGTAGGTGGGACTACAAGCACATGCCTCCACTCCCGCCTCTGAAAAGAGCTCTTACAATGACAGACAACTCAGTAAGAAGATTTGAATAGGCATTTCACAAAACAGGTTCAGTAATATACAAAACTATACTCATTACTTAACCTCATTCGGGAGGTGAAACACAAAGCACAATTAAATACTGCTACACCAAGCAGATTGGTAATCCAACCATACCATTGTTAAAATGCAGAGACACCAAGTGTCATGAGCATGTGGGTCTACACAGCTTTCATACCCTGCTAGTAGTAATGTAAGTTTCGTACAGTCACTTTGGAAGTTTGGCGGTTTCTAATGAAGTTGGAGATACACTTGTCCAGGGACCACGCAGTCCCTCTCCTAAGTGCACCACAGAGAAAAGCATGCGTGTTTTCGTTATGTTATTTGTACAAAAATACAACAGCATTGTTTTTTTTTTT
>NW_003852492.1:3742686-3745981 GCF_000181295.1 Otolemur garnettii | reverse complement strand
AACCTGCCACCTTAGGTGTATGTGGCTGGCGCCTTAGCCGCTTGAGCCACAGGCGCCGAGCCCAACAGCATTGTTTTTAATAGCCTGAAACTGTCTACCAAGAGTAAAATGGATAAACTATGGATATTATACAACAATAAAAATTTAACCTGAGTTACATGTAAGAACAAGGATGAATCCACAGTATTAACAAAAAGAAACAAGACACAAGAATACATGTGGTATGACTAAGTTTGTGTAAACTATACAACCAGACAGCATTAAACCGTAGTATTTATGGCAAGGCTTGGCAGACTTAGCTTTAAAGGCCAGATAGTAAGTACTTTAGACTGTTACAACCACAGCTCCTTAACTCTGCTACTATAGTGCAAAAGCAGCCCTAGGCCAGCCAAGGCTGTGTCCCAGCAAGTACCAGCTCCAAGTTTATGGGTACATATATTTGAGATAAAATGACTAAAGGAAGGGGATGGGTGGAAAGAAACATTAACCATAAAAAAACGGGCTTTTGTTTGGTTTGTGGAGACAGGGTCTTGCTTATTGCCCAGACCTTAGGGCAGTGTTGTGATCATAGCTCAGACCAACCTCAAACGCTTGGGCGCACGTGATCCTCCTGCCTCAGCCTCCCAAGTAGCTAAGACTACAGGCAGTACTACCATATCCATCTAATTTTTAAAATTTTTGTAGAGACAGGGTCTTGCCTCTCTTGCTTAGGCTTATCTTGAACTTCTGACCTCATATGACTCTCCTACCTCACCCTCCCAAAGTGCTAGCATTACCAGCATGAGCCACTGTGCTCACCCTAAAACAAGCTTTTATTTTTTATTTATTTATTTATTTATTTTTGAGACAGAGCCTCAAACTGTCCCCCTGGGTAGAGTGACATGGCATCACAGCTCACAGCAACCTCCATCTCCTGGGTTCAAGTGAGTCTCCTGCCTCAGCCTCCGAAGTAGCTAGGACCACAGGCGCCCGCCACAACACCGGCTATTTTTTGGTTGCAGCCGTCATTATTGTTTGGTGGGCCCGGGCTGGATTCGAACCCGCTACCTTAGGTGTATGTGGCTGGCACCTTGGCCACTTGAGCCACAGGTGCCAAGCCGTAAAACAAGCTTTTAGAGGGGAGAGGTCTGCAGTCAGGGCAAGTGGGGACTTCCAGGATGCTGGCAGTACTTCTGTGCAGCTTGTGTGACGGTCACCTAGGTGTTTGCTCTACCTCTTAAATTCTGTGTAAAGGTTGTACAATAATCCAGTTTGTTGTATGTCACAAGAAAACAAGTTTTTAAAAAATTGTGCTTCCCGGGCGGCATCTGTGGCTCATGAGTAGGGCGCTGGCCCCGGCCCCGGCCAAACTGCAACAAAAAAATAGCTGGCCATTGTGGCAGGCACCTATAGTACCAACTCCTCAGGGGACTGAGGCAAGAGAATCGCCTGAGCCCAAGAGCTGGAGGGTGCTATGAGCTTTGACACCATGGCACTCTACCAAGGGCAACAAAGTAAGATTCTGTCTCTAAAAAAAAAGAAATTGTGCTTTCTTAAATGATTGTTAATTATTAATGTGTATTTTTATTTAGTTTGTATTTGAATTGCTCTCCTTATTTTCTGAGATTAATGTCAAATATTCCTAAAAAAAATTTAGATGGTGGGCGGCACCTGTATCTCAGTGGGGAGGGCGCTGGCCACATACACTGAGGCTGGCAGGTTTGACCCCAACCTGGGCCAGCTAAAAACAACAATGACAACTGCAACAAAAAAAATAGCTGGGCATTGTGGCAGGCACCTGTAGTCCCAGCTTTTTTGGGAAGCTGAAGCAAGAGAATCACTTAAGCCCAAGAGTTTGAGGTTGCTATGAGCTGTGATATCACAGCACTCTACCCAGGGTGACATAATAAGACTCTGTCTTAAAAAAAAAAAAAAAATTAGATAGTAATGTAAGACTGTTGTCTTACATATGATTTATTTTAAATAACGTTTCATTGAAATAAAAATAAAGTATAGAATACTACTACTTTTTTTTTTTTTTGAGACGGAGCCTCAAGCTATCCCCCTGGGTAGAGTGCCATGGCATCACGCTCACAGCAACCTTCAACTCCTGGGCTCAAGCGAGTCTCCTGCCTCAGCCTCCCAAGTAGCTGGGACTACAGGTGCCCGCCACAACGCCTGGCCATTTTTTTTTTTTTGGTGGCAGCCATCATTGTTGTTTGGCAGGCCCGGGCTGGGGATTCGAACCCGCCACCTTAGGTGTATGTGGCTGGCGCCTTAGCCGCTTGAGCCACAGGCGCCGAGCCAGAATACTACTACTTTTGATTAGTAATTTAGGTCATGAACACTAGGTAGTGTCTGTGAGAGGCTTGGATAGCTGGTAGTTCTTATCTTATTGATACCAAAGTATTAATGCTGCCCTCTTTCTGTTATTGACAGGCTCAGTAGATGAGGGCGTCACCGAGGGATTACCTACACTTCAGAGCACTTCCAGCACTAATCCCCATGCAGACGATGACGACCGGTCAGTACCAACGTAGCATGCGGCTGTTTTGGAAGGGTTGGGCTTACAACTCTAAATTTAAGCATTTTATCTCAGAATTGCACAAGAAGTTAGCGTTATCACATTATAAATAAGAGCACCGATACAGGGCTTTATTGGAATTTCCAAAACCACCCATGCCATTGCTTTAAATAGTGTGTGTGTATATTTACCACCTTTGTGAGTCAAGTATGGTTGGAATATGGACACACTCATTTGTTTACAAATTGTTTGTGGGTACAGACTTGAGTGTTCAAAACAGAGACCACATGGTGTGCGAAGCCATAATTTCTAGGTCATCTTCACATTATTTCTACACATATATATGAGGGTATTTTACATTTAACAAGGCCAAGACAGAAGTCTTGATTTCTACCAATCTTTCTCCCATTTCAATAAAGAGCATTATCATTCCTTAATTTCTAAAGCAAAATCTCTTGAGAATTAATCTTTTTTTCCTTTACCACTCCTCATTCTGCCTCCTTACATTTAATCCTTAAGTAGGTCTTGTCACTCCCTATGCAATGTTGCTAATTCGCCTCCCTTTCCTGTCTGCGCCTGCACAGCCACCTAGTGGGGCACCACCCTCTGTCTTGATACTGCAGTAGTACAGTAGCTGTCAAACTGGTCTTTGATTTCTTTCTTTTTTTTTAGAGAGAGAGTCTCACTTTGTCATCCTCAGTAGAGTGCCATGGCGTCACACAGCTCACAGCAACCTCCAGCTCCTGGGCTTAGGCGATTCTCTTGCCTCAGCCTCCCAAGTAGCTGGGACTA
>NW_003852492.1:3723085-3741051 GCF_000181295.1 Otolemur garnettii | reverse complement strand
GCCCAGGAGTTGGAGGTTGCTGTGAGCAGTGAAGCCATAGCACTCTACCCAGGGGGACAGCTTGAGGCTCTGTCTCAAAAAAAAAAAAAAAGAAAAAGAAAAGTGTGGCTCTTTCCCTCATGGAGCTCAGTTGATCTTTAGACAAGGAGAGGGGTTGAAGAGAGATAAGTAAACAGGCAATTAGAGGCGGTGCCTGTAGCTCAGTGGGTAGAGTGCCAGCCACATTAACTGAAGTTGGTGGGTTCAAGCATGGCCTAGATCTGCTAAACAGCAATGACAACTGCAACAACAAAAAAACAGCCAGGTGTTGTGGCAGGCACCTGGAGGCCCAGCTACTCGGGAGGCTAAGGCAAAAGAGTCCCTTAAGGCCAAGAGTTAGAGGTTGCTGTGAGCTATGATGCGACAGCACTCTACTGAGGGCAACATAATGAGACTCTGTCTCAAAAAAACAAAAACCAGGTAATTGTAAGAATTGTAAGTGATTTGCAGAAGAGTTTGTGAAAGACGACTTCCTGGAGGAGCATGTGACTGTGCTAAATTTTACAAAATGAGTAAGCATTTGATACAGTGTGTGATGAGGAGGATGGCAGGAAATGAGGCTAGGAAGGTACATAGAGCTCAGATTGTGAGGAGTCTTGTATGCCTTGCAAAGGGTTTAGACTTTATCACAGGGTTTTAGACAGGGGACTGATGTAATCAGAGATCACTGAGATCAGTGAGAAATGTGGATCAGAGGAATATGGAGCTAAAGGAGAGCGTTAACTAGTAACAATCCCGTCCCAGTAGGGGTGTCTGGGACAGGCCCGACCGCGGTTTGTTGTTTGTTTCTGCAGGGAGTTGCAGTTTCACCATTTATGACTTGCTATTAGACTCTTACTCACTCGTCCGTGACACTTTCACATGTCAACACTCTCGGATCAGCAGTTCTCAACACTTTTCTTATGGGCAGTGACAAGTTGCAGTCTCTTTTCCAGGAAAGGCTGGAGTTTCCATTTTTTTCTAAGTATTTTCATAGTGAAGTTAGTAAGGAGTGTATTTGTGTTTGGTGAATATCAAAGTATGTATGACTGAAAATACAGAATATCTGATAATTTGTAAATCCGTTTATGTCAAGCAGTGGCTTTCTTTAATCATGATACACAAATATGGTGAAGAGGGCAGTGTAATTTGTCAGTAGCTGAGATAGAGGAAGAGCTGGTAGTGTCAGTATTTGAGGGAAATGATGACATTTTCACTAGTGCCAGTAGTGAGAAGAACTCATAGAGAGGGAGTGTGGAGCTGTTCCTTCTGAATAAGCAAGTAAAGAAGTAGAAGATGATGATGACCTGGAGGAGAAGAAATGCAAAACATGGAGCCCGGCTACGGAGCAGCAGCCACGGCCCAGGGGAGAGCGGCTACCAAACAGCAGCCACGGCCCAGGGGAGAGCGGCTACGAAGCAGCAGCCACGGCCCAGGGGAGAGCGGCTACGAAGCAGCAGCCACGGCCCAGGGGAGAGCGGCTACGAAGCAGCAGCCACGGCCCAGGGGAGAGCACCTCAGTGACGGCAGGGAACCACTGCAATGAAGGGTCAGCAGGCGTGACATCTAGACTAGGACCCAAAACCATATTGCATGCTTCCCAACTATTGATAAAGAGACTGTGGATATCATTATCAAGTTAACAAACGAGAAATTACGTTTGGTCAAAGAGTTATGTACGAACATACTCATCCAAAGCTCTGGCAAGTTCATAAGAGAAGAAATGTTAGGGTTAATTAGAATTTTTCTAAATTGTGGTGCATACTGGCAAAATAAAAACAACATCTGAGATCCTTTCAGTGAGGAGGATTTTCCAGTTTACTGTGCTGCGTTTTCAGAACACGGAATGTGACTCCCGCTGAAATGTCTGTGTTTTGATGATGCCGCCACACATGAAGCTCACAGACAGCAGAAGTTTGCTCTAGTTGAGAGCTTTGGACTATGGTTATAAACAAGCTCTCGTTGGATGGTGCCGGTAGCCCAGTGGGCAGGTCACCAGCCACATATACCCAGCCTGGCAGGTTCAAACCCGGCCTGGGCGAGCTAAACAATGACAACTGCAACAACAATAGCAACAAAAAAATAGCCAGGCATTGTGGTGGGGGCCTATAGTCCTAGCTACTTAGGGTGAGGCAAGAGAATTACTTGAGCCCAAGAGTTTAAGGCTGCTGTGAGCTGTGACACTATGGCACTCTACCGAGGGCAACATAATGAGACTCTCTCAAAAAATAAATAATAAACAACTTTACCACAGTCGTCCCGAGTTTATCTCTGTCAGTGAGGAAGTGGTGTCCTTCCATGGCATTGTCCATTCAGACTCCACATGCCAAATAAGCCTGGGGTGTACGGAATTACATTGACTCTTCCATGTGATTCTTCTATAAACTTCTGTTTTGCAGCAGATCTATATGCAGGGAAATCAGGGGACCTTCTAGGAAGTTACAGCAGTGGCTCTGAGATTGTAAAAAGACTGGTTCAGAACTGTCATTTTGATCAGTCTGTAAGAAAAGTTACTGTAGACAGAAAGTTACCTCCATCACCCTGGCTTTCACTTGCTTCAAACGATACAGTCTCCTTTGTTACTGTTTGTGGTGGTAAAAGGGATTTATTTCGAGAACTCAGTCCAGCATCATGAAAAACTCTCCATCTGGTACAGTAAGATTTGCCTTCTCTCCCTGCTTGTGGATAGTTGTATATTTTCCACATAGCATGAAGATATGAAGGTGACGGATAGCAAGCCTGATGTAATCCACCTTTGTGGTAGATTTTTCACACTACTAAAGCAGGTGTTGACATACTTGGTAAGTGTTTGAGAACACATTCCTATCCTGAGGAACTTGGCTTTGGGCCCTGGAAATTTTTTTCAACATCATTGACATTGCCCCATGCAATTCGTATGTAATTTCTCAGGATAAAAATAGCCGCTGGTCACAATTCCATTTAAAGAAACAATCAGGAACAAAATAGTTTTTGAAATATTTGACACGACTGCTCTGTGAAGAAGCCGTGTGAAGCCACAGAAGCTCTGTGAAGATACCATGGCGGTGACTCTTGACAGACCCAAGTGTGACCAGGGACAAGGCCTCAGAACAAGAGAAATGGTCCCTATGGAGCCAAAAGGAAGAGTCATGAGACAGCAAAAAGCTCACCAAGAAAAGGTCCCGGGGCCTTTGTCTCCGTGGGAGAGACTGGAAATACATGAAGGCGTGCAGTGAATGCCGCGAACACGTCCATCCCAGCCACACATCAGAAGAAGAGAGTGGAATGGGAATGTGATTAAAGAGTTGTTAGCTACTTGTACAATGCTTTGTAAAATATATAGGTTTCTCATGAAATTACTACTTATTCTTGGTCTTTATCAGGTACCAAATTAACATGGTACTTGACTGCTATTCCAGGCTTGTATTAAAGAGAGCCTAAATTAAAGCAGAAGTTGGAAGTAAAGGATTAGTGAGATCAAGGATGTCTAAGGTAAAACAGTTTATGAAATGTTCTGTGATTGTATGTCCATTATTAATTTAAGATGCTAGGCATTTTGGACAATAATGATCTTCTTCACATTGTTATGAACTTGTAATATAACCGCTAAACTGTTTGAGAAAGTCTTTAAGTGTTTTGTTACTTTCTGTTCCTTTAAAGTTTACCTGCAGAAATGCTTATTTAACTAAAAATCAGAGCCTGGTTGCCTTCTTTGATCTGTTTCTTTTAGATTGGAAAGCGTTCAGTATCCCTACCAACTCTACATTGCTCCTTCTACCAGCAGTACGGAACGGCCCAGTCCCAACGGTCCAGACAGACCTTTTCAGTGTCCAACCTGTGGGGTGCGATTCACCCGCATTCAGAACCTAAAACAGCACATGCTCATCCACTCAGGTAGTATCATCTTCCCTGTTGTTGCATAAGTGAGCACTCTAAAACATTTTATTTTGGAATCTCAGTTAAAATGAAAAACAGGTGCTTCTGAATTAAAAACAAGACAAAACTCTTAGAAGTCAAATGAGAATAGGCTGGCTTAGGTCTCTTAGTGAAATGGTGCCGTGTCAGAAAGCTATTTGCTTAATGCATTTTGCCATAGACATTGAGTGTTCTGGCTAAAACTTACAGGTAATGTGTGGTTTATAAATAACAAGTTAGTGGACGTGTCAGGTGTGAGCTAGAGAAGCAGAGACACAGCAGTAAGCAGAGGGGTAGAGGATACGTGTGGGTGTTCATACTGTTCCTGTGATGTCCCTGAGTTTGAAATTACTTCCAAATAAAAGTTTTTTGAAATTTTAATATTTTATTATCAATTAATTCTATAATCCTAAATCTCTATATGTCCTGATAAGTCAGCTTTGTCCTGCAGGGGACAGGGTTAATAGAAAAGATTTTAGATGGATGTCTAGAAGGGATTTGAAATTTTTCAGTGATTACATGGGGTGACAGGATTCTTGTGGGTAAAACACTGACCTCTGGGGTCTGAGATCTTTGCTGCTGTTTTTAGCTGTGTTAGTGCCTCATTTTCCCCTTGTAGATAAGGTAGGTCTTACCAGTTACTGTCACTTTGATAAGTCTACAGATTGTGTTTTGAAGAGTTTTTAAATTTTTCTCCGAAACTGTGACAGTGTATTTGAAGAATAACATACTTCATACTTCACATCCTGACTTATTACATTAAAAACTCAAAGTCTGCTCAGTACATATAGCTCAACCGCTAGGGCGCCAGCCACATACACCGGAGCTGGTGGGTTTGAATCCCACCTGGGCCTGCTAAACAATGACAACAACAACAAAAACAGCCAGGCGTTGTGGCAGGCACCTGTAGTCCCAGCTACTTGGGAGGCTGAGGCAAGAGAATCTCTTAAGCCCAAGAATTTGAGGTTGCTTTGAGCTGTGAGGCCACAGCACTCTACCCAGGGTGACTACATCTCAGAAAAAAAAAACATAAAGTCAATCTATGAAATGATAGTTCTGTCATGATAATTACATTCAGAAGTGTTAGAATTTTCTGTTTTCTTCTTATTTCTCTCTTGAGATAGAGAATAGAGAGTAGGTATTGATCACTTACAAATTTTTTCCCTACAAATCTTTTCAAGATAAATGTCTCCCACCTTTAATGAAGCGAAACTGAATGCTGTTTCATGAGGAGGTTATCTCTGTCTACTGTGGCTGAATTGTATTTTGCAGTTAGCAAAATAGAGTATTCAGAGCTCAACTGCAGTGTGCATTACCTTGTTGACCTCTCCCCCACCTTTTTTTTTTTCTATTTTAAGCACTTTAGACATTTCACCTATTCTGTGCCTTTTCTAAGATTTTTAATTAGAATACATTTTTGCTGTGGTAGTTTTGTCTTTTCAGAACTACACAGTTGACTGCAATACTGTAGTTCAGAAATGTGGGTTTTATGACCTTTCAGTTTATGTTGTTTTGCTTTGTTCTATAGGAATTAAACCATTTCAGTGTGACCGCTGTGGGAAAAAGTTCACCAGGGCCTACTCACTAAAGATGCATCGCCTAAAGCATGAAGGTAAACGCTGTTTCCGGTGCCAGATATGTAGTGCCACTTTCACTTCCTTCGGGGAATATAAACACCACATGAGGGTTTCCCGGCACATTATCCGCAAGCCTCGGATTTACGAGTGCAAAACATGTGGCGCCATGTTCACCAACTCTGGAAATTTAATCGTGCACCTGAGGAGTCTGAACCATGAAGCATCAGAGCTAGCAAACTACTTCCAGAGCAGGTGAGGTGCACAGCGAGAACCCACCCAGGAAACTGCTGTCTCAGTCCTCTCTCCCTGCCATAGGGCAGCCTGCTGTGTTTGTATCAGGCTGCCAGCTAGTCAGCCACCTCTTATTACATTCCCCCATCCATACTCTGATCTCCTGAGCTAATAAAATTTCACTCAATCTTCTGTAAAATTATAAAGACTTTATAATTGGCACCAAAAATATTTTTCTATAGAAGTAAACTACTTATCCTCCTGATTTTAGTTTTTAATGATAAAAGGTTAACGTAATTCTTCAATGAATCCTAAATAAATAGTATTGGGAAATTTATCATGTCAGATACTGTATTATCTCAGACTTTGAATGTTAATAAAGTTCTTGACTACTTTTCTCTTTTTTAAAATTCTATGTAAAGGAAAATCCATTTGCCAGTAAGAAAAATTTTAATAGTACTTATAATGGGTATGATTACTGAGATCAAATGGAGACTTTCCTGTTTCCTTGCAGTTGAGAGCGCCATAGTTTGATACTCGAGTTACCATTCTACTTCATGAGTATTCAGGGAGTCAGGTTCTAGTTCTAGTGCTGCCACTAACTGCTGTTATTTGAGCATGTCCCTTTATAGACAAAGCGCAAAACTTAGAGAAAAATAAAATGCTGTATACAGGATGATTGCTAAGCCCCCCCAGATATAAAATTCTGTTGTCTATTTGATAAATACTTCATAAGGATTATACTTAAGAATTTTTAGTTTCATATAAAATGAAATTTTTCTGCTAGGCACAGTGGCTTACATCTGTAATCCCAGAACTCAGAATTGCCTTAGCTCAGGCGTTAAGAGACCAGCCTGAGCAAGAGCAAGACCCTGTCTCTAAACATAGCCAGGGACCATAGCAGGCTCCTGTAGTCCCAGCTACTTCAGAGACTGAGGCAAGAGGATTATTTGAGCCTAGGAGTTTGAGGTTGCTGTGAGCTATGATGCCACAATGCTCAACCTTTTTTAAAGAGATGAGATCTCACTATGTTGCCCACACTGGAGTACAGTGGCTGTTTAGATGGCAAAGTGAGCACACTTAGGGCTTTGAACTCCTGGGCTAAAACAGTTCTCCTGCCTCAGCCTCCTAAGTAGGATTACAGGTACATGATGTTAAAAACTTATTTTTAAGTAAATTTTAAATTATTCCTGCATAAATTTTGTTTCCCCTTCCAACCACACATTCATTTTGCTTAATGCAGTCATTTCTAATTCCAAATGTGTAGTCATACCACTAGACCCAGCATCTCCATAACATACTGAGCGTAGTTTGTTCAGGACTGAGTAGTGCTCCAGTTTATCACTGCTGCAGCCTTGTACCCATCACTCTTCTTAGCAGTTAAAGACATTTTAGAACATACAAGACAGGAAATTCTAAATTGCCTTGCACATGAGCAGATTTAAATTTTTTAATTAGTACTAAACAACTAATTTATAAAATAACCTTACAAATTTTTATTAAGTGTATTGACAATTCTAGTACAATGAACTTTTTAGTTCCGTAATAAGAAATAAGTATCTAAGACTTATTGCATATGTTTATTGTTTTAACTACCAAAATATAGTTACAGTAGAAAACTGGAAAATACTGAAAAGCATGAAGAAGAAATTTAAAGTCCTTTCCACCAATCCCAACACTTGGGGAAAATATCCACAATTGATAAATTTGGTACATTTCACTGCCCATCTCCCTGTGAAGATCAGTAATTAACTACTTTTTGAGGATTAACAAAAACAATCTCAGGCATACATTTCCAAATTCTTATTCAAAGGTAATTTATCACTATTTTCATATATCAAATCTAATAGCAGTATACACATAATTGTTTTCTGCATTCTGAACTTTATATGCTAGAAGATGTAACTGGTATGGAGTACGGCCATTACTGCATCTTGCATTAAATATTTGGAGAATAACTTAAAAAAAAAAAGAATATGTAACTGGTCATTTCTGCCTAAGGACTTAGTTTCCTTTTTCTTTTTTCTTTTGAGGCAAAGTCTCATTTTGTCCTCAATAGAGTACTACGGCATCACAACTCACAGCAACCTCAAACTCTTGGGCTCAAGCAGTTCTCTTGCCTTGGCCTCCCAATTAGTTGGGACTACAGGCGCCCGACATGACACCCAGCTATTTTCAGAGACAAGGTTTCGCTCCAGCTCAGGCTAGTGTCGAGTTCGTGAGCTCGGCAGTCCACCCACCTTGGCCTCTCAGAGTGCTAGGATTACAAGTGTGAGGCATCAAGAACTTAGTTTCATAACTAATTTATATCCAGTTAGTAATACAAAGCTAGGTTTATAAACCTCTTAACTTAGTGTGTAACCATGAAAAGTTAAGCATGTAAGTTACTGAGATGGTCTCTGCTTAAGTGAGCATTCCTTATTTGTTTTGTATATGCAAACTCCTCTACATAGAACAAGAAACGCCATTGAGGTGTCCAGAATTACAGTGAAAGTGTTGATCTGATAGACTGGTAGGAGGGAGAGTTGGGTATACTTTGGTTTTAATGGATGACTTCTGTTCATATTTAGTAAAGTTTATAAGTTGAAAGTTCTTCAGTTTTAATCTAAATTAAAGAATTTGTGAATTGAAAAGTCCCAATCTTGTTTTTCAAATCATATCTTTTTATTGTAGCTTACTTATCGCTGATTTGAAAATTAACTCCACATTTCATCCTTTGCCTCTTATCTAGTGATTTCCTAGTACCGGACTACTTAAACCAGGAGCAAGAAGAGACCCTTGTTCAGTATGATCTTGGAGAACACGGTTTTGAAAGCAACTCCTCTGTTCAAATGCCTGTAATTTCACAGGTCTCCTCGACCCAGAATTGTGAAAGCACTTTTCCCTTGGGGTCTCTTGGTGGGCTGACAGAGAAGGAGGAGGAAGTGCCAGAGCAGCCAAAGACCAGTGCTTGTGCTGAGGCAACCAGAGATGACCCCCCAAAATCAGAGCTGTCTTCTGTAACTATCGAGTAATTTTGTGGTTTGGCTTCATTTTTCGTTTTTGGAAAGTGCCTGTGCTTGGTCTTGTACGTTTAATTTAAATTTTTAAACAAAATAAGGGTTTAGGAAAAAATTTCCCTTTTGCTTTCTAAGCCCTGAAACTGAAGTTTTATTTTTCATAACTGAGAGATTACTTCTTGTAAGTACACAATAACATAATGGTGAAATATAATAGAAACTATGAAACTTAAAGAGAACCAGTTGACTTAAAACATATACCAGGTTTTTTTTCCATTGTTAAAAGTGGGCTAACAATGGATCATTAAGTAGAGAAGAAACCAGATGATTATTGCCCTTCCTGAGATGAATGGGTACACAAGAAACAGATTAAACAGAATTTGGCAAATGGCCTGAGTAGATATTTACTCCTCTACACAGGATGTTACGCAGTATTTTGCTGAGCCTGTTGTTTTTGGAAGTATTTATGGTAAGCTTTCTTAAAAATTACTAGAACAGATACTTCTGAAATATAGCTATTCTTTCTTTAAAAGTTTTATCATATCTGTTAACATTTTTCATGGTGAAAGTTTGGTATGGCATTCTCCATACCTTCCCAGTCCCACTCCAAAGGCCAAGAAGCGTGATTGAGAAAGGTCAGGCTGGATGAAACGACCAGGAGCGGAGGATGGAGGATGTAAACCCCGCCTCACAGAAACTCTTACACTGCTTTTCTGGCTAAAATCAGTGTTCACCTGGTCTTTGAGTGTTCATGCCTGACTATGTCATTGTCCAAATCAGTTCCCCTGCCCCATCACAAATATGTTTTCTTGCAAATGCTGGTGTGCTACCATATAAAGGAAAAATACTGGAGATAGTCTATATTTTATATATAGGTTTATGTATTGTTGGGGGTGTTTTTATTGTGCTGTTTTGGATAAAATAAAGACTTCTCTGTTGAGGCCACATTCTTAACCCAAGTAAGATTGTTTACAAAATCCCATGACAGTGATATGTTGTACTTATTCCAAAATATTTTTAGACATTGCTAAGTTTATTAAAAGCAGCTACTCTAGTTTTTACACAATGTAAGCAATAATGTAAAAGATTAGAAGAGGCTCTGAAATGATCATCTACAATTCATAAATCTGTTTTGGGAAATAAAATTGCTAAGACTAATGAAAAACAAAAAACTTTAAATTATCACCTTTTCTGCTGCTAAAAATATAAAACTTTGTGGTTTATACCTTCAGACTTGGGTATGCTTTTCATCTGGTGCCATTAAAGCATCTCTGACCTTGATCTTAAATATTCATGAGTCCATGGATAATGAACTTGTGAGAAACTTTTTTTTAAATGGAGATATGCAAAGTGTGATAATTATGAAAACTCGATTGGATTAGAGAAGAGAAACAATATGGTTCTTTAGTAAAACAAAGTCTGAATTTTGTCTGGGTGCTAGATCTTAATATATTTTTTAAATTAAAGTGATTGTTTCCTTTTTAAAAAATTGGCTAATTTTGTAATTTCTTTTTTCCCCCATAAATGTAAGGAAAGGTAAAGTAAACTCATTAGGACATTTCTAGGTTAAGGTTCTTTCTGCTTCTGTCCATATTCTGCTGTCCTTAACTTATTTCCAGCTCTTTATTTCATTTGTGAACCTGTCTTTTACTCATTTGCTCCCAAACACAGGTTTGTTACCTTCTGGAAATAGCAAGTACAGGTTATAATGGGCTTCCACTGTCTACTGATGGAGTAGAATTATTTTCTGCAACAGACACGTGCTACTTTATTACAGTACTGGTGTGTCTCAACTGGAAAGGTCAGGAATTCTTATGTTTAATGTTATGTATTAGTATAGACTTCAGAAACTATTATGCTGGGCAGCACCTATGGCTCAGTGACTAGGCTGCCAACCCCATATACCAAGGGAGGCAGGTTCAAACCTGGTCCCAACCAAACTACAACAAAAAAATAGCCAGGCATCGTGGCGGGCACCTGTAGTCTCAGCTGCTTGGGAGGCTGAGGCAAGAGAATCGCCTAAGCCAGGGGTCCTCAAACTTTTTAAACAGCAGGCCAGTTTACTATCCGTCAAACCATTGGAGGGCCGAACTGCGGGCCCCAGGACAAGTTGGCTGCTAAGCAGGATAGGCAGCAGAGGCAAAAACACCCGGCAGGCCAGATAAATGTCCTCGGCAGGCCGCAGTTTGAGGATCAATAAGCCCAAGAGCTGGAGGTCGCTGTGAGCTGTGATGTGACAGCACTCTACCAGGGACAACAGAGTGAGACACTTTTTTTTTTTTTTAAAGAGACAATCTATTATCCCTACCAATAGGTAAATTTCAAATTAGTTTTAAAATTCTACATTGGCAAAACAAGGAGTAGGTAAAACTATGACCAGGAATCATTGTTTCCCTTAGTTTTAAGAGTGTTTTTTTTTTCTTTTTAAAGAGCAGGATATAAGGGAAGAAGGGAAGAAATAGAAATGAATGTGTAAGAATTGTTTACAGATGTACTGGCTGGAAGTGTTTTTAGCACATGCCCTGTCCCTGCGCAGTTGGCAGCTCAGAGGTATTCTGTGTTCTCAGAATGAGCACCCGTCACTGGGTTTTCTTTTCCAAATGGATTGCTGATTACAAATTGCATAGACTTCTAAGTTCTATGGAAAATTTGAATCTACTGTGAAAATACATAGTGTCTACTGCCCAGATGTTATTAATACAGGTAACTGCCCAGTGTTCAACACAGAGCCATAGACACCAAGGCCTTTTTCCTGCTTCAGTGAGGCTGTACATCTAAGAGAAGGAAGCCTAGATGTATTTTACCAGAACATACAGCAGAATTGCAAAAAGATGAAAGATGGTTATATTGCCCCATCCACTAGAAGGTAACAGTATACTTAAACATAAAATATTCAGTTTAGATTATTAAGCACAGCTATCTTTCCTAATGCCCAAGAGGATAACTTTCTCATATTTAAAGGGCTTAAATTTTAGGATGCAGGATAAATGGCCTTTTTTTAAATCAAGCATTTTATACAAGAAAAGCTTTTGTTTTCAATTTATTACCAAATAAGTGTGATATGCTTTAGAAGTAATCAGAGGTATTCCCTTGTGACACTGGGTTTTGTAGCTCCTACAGGCATTCTTTTCATTTTTAAAGAGTGTATTTTTAACAGTGGAAACATCTAGCATGTCAATGACTCTAGTAATTCAGACACAAAGGGATTAATATCATTCTTCATGTTTTTACATTTTAAGTTTTCTTTAAGTAGATGTAAATGGAGGTTTTTTATCCAAAAATATATTTAAATGGATTTTTCTTAATTTGAATTTCTAGTTAACACAGTTGCATTGCCTTTTTTTTTTTTAAGTTCTCAATCTCAGACAAAACATACTAAAATGTTTAAATAGCCTTAGTCTTTCTTATTTCAACATTTCAGCGGCCATCTGGCATATAGTAAGTAGGTACCATGTAATGACACATGCCCTATGGCATTCTAAACAAACAAAAAGTACTTGGATTTTGTTAAAGTATTTTACCAAATGGAAGGCCCTGCTTAGCACATCTAATGTACTTAATTACTGGTAGTAACACCGTGTCTAACACTGAAGCAGACTCTCCCAGTCTACAGATGGTTCCCTGGGAGCCTTTGGAATCTGTATCAAATCAGTCTTTGTATCTCTTTCTTACTCTAAATAGAGGCTAGTCATGTAGTTTAGCGCCCTCTGTTTTGAAGTTTTTCAGGTCATGTTTCAGTCCTGTAGTCCCTAATGATGTAATGGCAGTTCTGCATTAGAGCGTCACAGAGAGAGAATTACTGTGACTACCTGATGAGGGAACAGTCCTGAAGTTTTATTTCAGCTGAAAGGAGCTCGAGAATTACAAACATTCATTTGGTACTTAATGTTTCACTCAGTCTGCAAAATATGAAGTTATAACTGAAATAGACACCCAAGTGAATGAGAATAATCTCTAGATATTAACAGTAGCTGGGGGAAAAAACTAATAAAGGCACATTTGGAAGAAACCGACCCAAAGCTGGCAAAGATAGTAAATGTGGTTTTCACTCTGAGTTATTGACGTAAGATGCTTTATTTATAATATGTTTAGAAAGTTATTGAGAGAAGAATGCTTAAGAACTAGATTTGGTTTTTGGAAACAGGAACAAAATTGGGGGAATGATGAGGTTCTGTTGTGCTAAACATGTCTTATAAGGAATATTTATAACGAAACATACTCCCACAGGCTTTAAGCTGAAATTATGAAAGTTTAAATTAACTTGTTCCTTAATTTTGCCTATACCCATTGCATTGTTTTCTCCCCCCCTCCTCCTTTTTTTCTAAAGAAACATCTGCCTCACTGTGTTGCCCAGGCTGGCCTCAAGCTTCTGGGCTCAAGTATTCCTCCCACTTCAGCCTCTCAAGCACCTGGGACTGTAGGTTTGTGACACTGCAGCCAGCCTCCTTACTCATTTTTATCTTAGTGTGTCATTTTTGCATGATAGAATGTGGATGACATAGGGTATTTCTGTTTGGAAAGTCATTAGAAGACAAAGTAGTCAAAAGCAATTAATAGTTCAGATTAAACACCGAAGTGACACTAAACCATTCCCCAGATTCAACTAAGGAACACTCACTCTGGATATTCCGCCTTAGACTATAGATATGTTGAGAGAGATCTTAACTGGTGGAACTATTCGTGGTGATAATTTTTTTTTTTTTTTTTGCTTTCTACTAAATGGAGATGGATATTTTCACTATATCATAATGATTATATTTTTATGGTAGATTAAAAAAACACTTCAGTGTTTTTAAAGATAGTCAACTGCAGAGATTTCAGATGATATTATTGGAATCTTGGCTTGGCAGTTTCTGAGAACTGAGCCTACCATGAAAGTATTTAAGTAACTTCCAGCTAAGCCCCTTCTGCTAGGACCCAGCCCAGTTCCAGCTAATATCAAAATTCCTATGTACACAATAATTTACAGAGATCTTAAAAGTTCAAACTATGGGTTGAAGAAAACTTTTAAAATTTTTTTTATAAATTTTAAAGTGCCTGGTTTAGAAACTTAAATTCTTTGATTATTTCCTTGTAAAATGACTAATTTTGCCAATTAAGCTTGAAGTCTTGGGCTCGGTTGGGATTTTTTTTTTTTTTTTTGAGACAGAGTCTCACTTTGTCACCTTCAGTTGAGAGCTGTGGCGTCACAGCTCACAGCAACCTCAAACTCTTGGGCTTAGTCAATTCTCTTGCCTCAGCCTCCCAAGTAGCTGGGACTACAGGTGCCTGCCACAACACACAGCTATTTTCAGAGACAAGGTCTTGCTCTGGCTCAGGCTGGTGTCCAACTCCTGAGCTCACGTGATCTATCTGCCTCGGCTTCCCAGAGTGCTTGGGTTATAGGCATGAGCCATGGTGCCCAGCCCTTTTGATAGATTATTGATAAAATTGTTGCTTAATGGTTCAACGAGCTGGTGTTACGACTTGTACTCAGTTGCCCTTTGTTTTCCAATATGCCAGTCTAACCTATATCCAGATTTTTATAATTCAGTTAAACAAGTTAAAAGTCATCCTGTAGATCAGTGGTTCTCAACCTTCCTAATGCCTCGGCCCTTTAATCCAGTTCCTGTGGGTCAAGACCCACAGGTTGAGAACCACTGCTGTAGAGGAATGTTTAGGTTACCAAAGTACATGGCCTGCTGAGGAGGGGTAACTCCTGCTCTCAGAGCAGCCTGTCATCTCCTCGTCATACTTGCTGTTTCCCTTGGGATTGGTGGAAGCTGTGTCCATGTCAAGATAGGAAGCCTTTCATGCAGTTCTTAAAAACACCTGCTTTCTAAGGAAAGCCTTTTCTATAATTAGATTGTGTGTGTGTTCTCTAGATTTCCTTTTATTTTGGTTACCAGTTAGGTTTTCACACTGACAGATGCTGTGTAAAGTCTCTCATACTGAGAGTGGTCCATAAAGTCTGAAAGTTGCACTGCCTCTCGTCTTTTCAGGTACCTGCAGTGAATGACACCAGGTATTTGGAAAGAGTAAGATGGTAAACTCTATTCATTTTCTTCCTTGTACAGAGTGATGGCTTCTAATACATACTTATATTTCAAGGTATTTTTTAAAAGAGCAACAGTCCCTAATAGAGTAAACTTTGGTTTTGATCCAAGTTCTCGATAGTATATTTAGTCCTTCTGTTGTTGCTGGTGCCTCCTGTTGCATCGGATAGACATTGCCTGCCTCTTCATAGGGCACCCTCGCGGCACCTTACGTGTGATTTGGAAGATAGTAGATGGCTTCTTCACGCTTGTACTATCTTTTCAAAAGCCATTTTATAAAAATCCTAGGTAGCCTATTTTAATATTTAAATATATATATTTGTGAAAGATACTTTTAGAACAGACTTTTTTTTTACTTTAAAAAATTCCTGTATTTCCATTTTTAAGAGTAAATTTAAACTTTTCCAGGATTAGGAAGTATCTTTTTCCAGAGCAGCATGAGAAAGTCAGATCGAAGTCATAAACCAGAATTCAGTGATAGAAGAAATTGATGTCTAGTTAAAGGAGACATATTTGAAAGGAAAAAGTTTTGATGTAACAGAAATGAATTTTTAAACCTGCATTTTTGTTTCTGTAATTTCACATTTGCTGCTACGATAGCTCGGTATTTTGCAGGGCTAACATAGATCTGGCTCCACTGAAACACTGGAGCACTTTCTAGTGCAGCAGCCCGGGAGGAAGTGCCCCGCGGTCTTGGGGGGGGGGCGGGGAGGGGGGGACTCCTTACTTTGTTTGGCTGATAAACGCTTTAATATCTGCCTACAGCCCAGCAGCAAGGAATTTTTTACCCTGCTGGTTATGGTATGATAATTCTTGGGCACTGGCATTTTGTGAATCCCTCGAGGGAGGGTCATGCTGGAGAGAAATATGCACTAAACTCTGTTGCTGGTGTTCTTAAGTCTTGTGCCCCTCTGAGAACAGGACAACTCCTGACCGCGCCAGTCCCCAGCTCACCAGCTGTGTATCCAGTCGTCATCTTATTCAAGTATGGCTTTACTTGGTGACAGTGGCTATAGCTAAGTTACTTGGCATGTTTGACTTTCGACAATAACAAAAATGGTTTTGGATTTTATTTCCTTAAAATGTACACAATGTCAGAACTTCACATTTTATATACTAGTATCTGGCTATTAGTATTTTACAGGAACCATAGTTCTTGGTGACTTATATATATATATATATATATTTTTGTGACTTTTTTGTAAACTAAGTGCCGTTTCAACGTTACAATCATTTTTAGAGTTATTGTAATCAATGTGAATATCATGTTTTCTCAAATCTGTTCTGAGCCTATAGTGTTTGCTTTGTGAACATAAGTGTATTGTATATATTCTGTATAGTTACATTGTACTGAAATATTAGCTTGTTTGATATAAGGAAAGTATGTATTGAGTACCTTTTTGCTAGCCTGATTGTTTAATCTTTTTAAAAAAGGTTTAAACTTTAAAAAAAAAATCTTTAAATTGGCCTTTATTACATGGTCACAAATAAAGTTGCAGTTAGAAGGGATGGGAGGGAAAAACTAGTTTTGAGTGTCCTTGAATAGAAACATGAGACTAAGATTTGTTTTGTTTTCTCATTAAAATATCCTAATGCTTTATGGAATAAAACTTCCTGCTGTTGTTATTGTTGGCTGGAAGGAAGAACCGTGGTGTTGGTTGAGGTCAAGTGGATGAGAAAAGTCATTGGACTTTCCCTTGGACTAATCTATTCCTTAAGCAGTTACCCATTGAGTACGCACAGAGGTTTTACATTAGACAGCACCTGTCAGCTTCTTGGTTAAGTAAGAAGAAAGCTAAAAGTGCAAAGGTTCCACAAACACGACAGCCCAGATTGAACGGAGAGCATAGAGGAAGTCATCCAATCCTAGAGCTGCTGAACCAGGCTCTCCGTGAAGCTGGGTACTGATGAGTGGGCTGCATCTTTTGAAGTTGGCCTGATTCTTTCTGAAGTCATATTTTACTGACTAGAGACCCACTGGTGCCATTTCAATGGTATCTTAACCAGGGGGTAAAAAGTAGGTACATACCCAGTAGGAAATAGCTCATCACACAGGCAGTAGCGCTAGAGGGAGGGCAGGCCTTTCTGACTGCACATTTCCCAGTGTAGGTGTTGACGGTGCTGGTCTGGTCTTGCTTTGCTTTCTTCCCTCCTCCCTCCTAGTTCTCGTCTCCCCCCTCCCCCCTCCCCCTCTCCGTTGCCGAGTCTGGTCTCAACCTGGGCTCAAGCTGTCCTTCCAAGTAGCTTGGACTGTAGGCACATGCTACTGGGCCTAGCCGCCATACTGGTCTTTAGAATGACAGTAAGAAGCAAGGAAAGCGATTTCATTCTAAGGTCATGTGTTGAGCATTTTTAACAGCAGTTACTAGATTATTCAAGGTCATCAACTGCGTTGGTTTCCTTGGTAACCAGGGCCACAAGATGATGTACCAGTATATAAGGGCAGGATGTAGCATTTAAAATAATTACATCCTACAGTTTACATCTTTGCATATAAATTATGTACTAGAAGGATACCTTTCTGAGAATCATACTAGAAGCAATAACCAAAGATTTGTATGTTCTCAACTGATAAGAGTTGAAATTAATATTTTGGGCTTCTACTCTTTTGAACAAGAATGTTTGCAGGGCATGGTGGCTCACGCCTAGAACAGTGGGAGGACGAGGCAGGTGGATAGCCTGAGCTCAGGAGTTCGAGACTAGCCTGAGCAAGAGTAAGACCCTATCACTACTAAAAATAGAAAAATTAGGTGGATGTTGTGGCAGGCGCCTGTAGTCCCAACTATTCAGGAGGCTGAGGTAAGTGGATCCCTTGAGCCCGAGAGTTTGAGGTTACTGTGAACCATGATGCCATGTCAGTCTACCCAGGGCAACAGGGTGAAACTCCATCCAAAAAAAAAAATGTTCTAAGTACTTACATGAGAAAGTTAACAAAATTAAAAGCTATAAATATACCAAGAGCTTAAAGGGGGAAAACTTGCTTGCAAACATCAAATCCCAAAGTTAAATGTAATTTTGAGTAAGTTTTTATATAGAATAAAAAACTGACTAAGGGCACATTCAATCTAGAAAGGAGGGCCTCTTCAGCAATCATAGCTAAGTTTGGCTCGGCGCCTATGGCTCAAGCGGCTAAGGCACCAGCCACATACACCTAAGGTGGCAGGTTCAAATCCAGCCAAACAACAATGACGGCTGCAACCAAAGAATAGCCG
>NW_003852492.1:3720158-3722877 GCF_000181295.1 Otolemur garnettii | reverse complement strand
TTTTTTTTTTTTTGATAGAGAGTTTCACACTATTGCCCTGGGTAGACTGACATGGCATCAAGGCTCAACAGTAACCTACTGTGTCATCTGGGTTGGAATGAAGTGGCGTGACTATTGCTCCCTGCACCCTTAATCTCCTGTGCTCACACATCTCGCTTCAAGCTCCAGAGTAGCTAGAACTATCAGCATGTACCACCATGCCAAGCGACTTTTTAAATTTTTTGTACAGACAGGGTCTTGCTATGTTGTCCAGACTTAGAACTAGGGTTGGAATACCTTGTGGACAAAGGGAAAGCTGTTTTATTCTTGTTTTCTTAAATACCCATTGATTTACAAATTTTCCTGCAAAAAATACTAAAATTCTTAACACCTCTTCTAGGTAAGAGCAGAACTGGCATTTAGAATCATTGTGTAAACTTGCACAGATACCCAGCACCCTTCTTTGTACCCCTGCCTCATATTTTCAGGGTAACATTTCTGGCAGCCTTTGTCTAGAAGTCACGTAGCGAGTGTCTCATTTACCAGAGAACCTAAAAAGTTAGGCTCAGTACCCCACACACCCCTAAAGGGCTGAGCTGGTCTGGAATGAATTGCCTGTGATGATTCTTGTTGCCTGGAGACCTTCTGCTAGGAAAGATGTTTTAGAATATAACAAGATCGTATCAAGTAAAAATAGTATGGTCCATTTTAAATCAGGAGCTGAGGCAAAAATGCCATGTTGATAGTTCAGGTAACAACAGTGCAAATAGTAGGACCTGTGGTAACACCTGTCCAGGAACAGAATGGTTTACTGAATGCAAATCAGTCTGCTTATAAAACCAGTAAAAACTCCCTTTTGTTGTGTTCCACATTTTATGTAATGCTAGCACTTTGAGAGACCTGTAAGATTAGCTGGAAAGGTAAGAACATGTACGACCCACATAGGGAGTGAGTGCCTATTAGATCTGCACTTCAGTCCCTGGGACACCAGCAGGGCTGGAGTCGGAGTCTGTGAGGAGGGCCTGGAAGACAGGCCACAACTGCCCCGCCCCTAGTTCACAGTTGCCTTTGGGGTTTTGTGACACACAGGTTAAGTTATGTAGATGAGCACTTTTTTTTTGTTTGTTTTAGAGACAAGAGTTTCACTATGTCGCCCTTGGTAGAGTGCTGTGCCATCATAGCTCACAGCAACCTCAACTCCTGGGCTTAAGCAATTCTCTTGCCTCAGCCTGCCAAGTAGCTGGAAGTATAGGCGCCTGCCACAAGGCCCAGCCACTTTTCTGTTGTAGTTGTCATTCAGCTGGCCCGGGACAGGTTCAAACCCGCCACTGTTGGTGTATGTGGTTGGTCCCATAACTGTGCTGTGGCACCAAGCCTAGGTGGCCATTTCCATGTCCATTATACCAGGATCAAATTCTCTTAAATGAGAGTCACTGTAACTTTTTCTTACAATGTGAGAAGAATTGCTGATGACCTTTTTTCTGAGAACTGGACTGGTGGATTTCTGCCTCTGTCTGCTCCTATCTAGTTGATACCAGCACTGGGCCATCTTGCCCATTCTGCCAACAGCATTTTCCATTATTTTCTTCATCCCCCCTGCTACTACTAGTCGAATTCTAGCCTTTGGTGGTTCTGGCCTAATAGCACAGGCCGCCTCCCCACTGCTGTCCCCTCACTCCAGTCAGGCCCCTCCTGTCACGCTGCTGCCGTCCGAGCCCCTTGGCAATCGGGCCCAACTTAAAATCTACCATCGGCTTTTGGATCCCCTTTTCTCCTGGGCTTTTGGGACAGCTCAGGCTTCACCCATCTCAGAACCTGCCCCTCGCTCCCCACTCCCACTTCTGCCTCTACCTCCGGTCTGAGGTTAAAGATCCCCAGTGTGTATCTCATAGCAGAGTCTGTTTAGCTCTAGCACTGTCTTGTTCTATAGATGACTTGTGAGATTGAATGTGTAAAATGCACATTGCCGCACAGTACCTGGTGTACGTTAGTAACCAGTTGATAAGTGCGTTACTACAGATAAGTGCGTTACACGCACTGTGTGTCTCCCTCACCTCTTACTCTGGAGATCAGGTCTTGTATCTGTGTATTCCATGTAGCGCCTGGCAAGGAGAACTCAAAAACTGTTGAGTGAATTACTGAATGTTAACCAAGAAATGGCCGAAAGTTTACTTTGCCACATTGTTTGGAGTTACCAATAGGGACTTTGAGACAGAATACCAGGAATTCTTTCATCTTATAGCCTGAAGATTGGCCTCGACTCTCAGCAAACAGAGTCTTCAATTATTTTTTTATGAGGCTCTGAGATAAAAGCCTGTAGGATTTCTGAATGAATACTAACTTTAATCCTCAGAACAACTGCCAGTAGCCTGGCCAGAATTTCCCCAGCCTGTTCTCTGGAACACTGGCTCATACCATTTTTTTCCCTTTCACCTGGTTTCCTCAACTATCAAAACTATCCATCACTTCAAGAACTCTTTCCCATAGCCTCCCAACTAGGTCGGGCCTGTCTGTGTTTACACAATACCCTGTTCTTCTATTACTGTGGCAGTTGACTCTTTAAAAACAGTTGGACTGAGATCCATTAGATTAAGTTCCACCAGGACAGTGTCCATATCTGTCACTCGTACCAAGGGGTCCCCAGATCCAGAGTTGGTTAGATGAATGAAATCTTTGATCTTGAGTTTATGGGCTGTGAAGGAAAGAACTACAGAAATAGGCTTGGCACCTGTGGCTCAAG
>NW_003852492.1:3717396-3718810 GCF_000181295.1 Otolemur garnettii | reverse complement strand
GAGTTTGAGTTTGCTGTGATCTGTGACACAACAGCACTCCACTGAGGGCTACAAAATGAGACTCTGCCCCCCCCTCCAAAAAAAGAAAAAAAGTAAATAACGCATACAGATAGATGTAACTGAGATCTCTTAGGAATTACATTAGAGCTTCAGGGTAGAGCCCAGCAGCAGGGAATGGGAGTGGAGTAAGGAGGAGGGATGTGTAGGAGGGACAGTAGGGCTGAGATGTGGCAGCAGGCTGGGGAGAGTGCTGAGAGGTGGGCTCATGATGGCATGTCCAGGTCCCATCTGAGCAATAGAGGGAGACCTGCTGTGTGTACATGACATCCTCAAATGCTTAGGCAGCCTCCCCTTGTGTTGAGTGAGAACTCTGTGTCAAGAGAAAACAGCAAGAATCAGGCCGAGTGCAGTAACTCACACCTGTAATCCCAGCACTCTGGGAGGCCCAGGCAGGTAAACTGCTTGAGGTCTCGAGTTCAAGACTATTCTGAGCAAAAACAAGACCACGTCTCTACTAAAAGTAAAAAATCTGAGGCTCAAGAGGATAGCTTGAGCCCAAGAGTTTGAGGTTGCTGTGAGCGATGATGGTACAGAACTCTACCCAGAGTGATAGCTTGAGACTCGGTCTCAAACAAAAAATAAAGAATCAAGTGACACTTTGAGCCAGGTTTAAGAGTTGAGTTTCAGAGTCAATCTAAGGAGAAATTTCCCCTCCCTGGGAAGTCATGCTAATTAAGTTGTTTAGTTGGTTACTTAGTTACTGTTAGATTTTTATAATAACAGCTTAGCTTCTACTAAGCCAGGTGGGTGGGGTTTGTCCTATTCTCTGCAGCCTGCCCTCCTCACCTTCCTCAAACTTCTGACTAGCAGCCACTTGGGCACTGCACGCACAGCCCTGAGCAGAACAGAGAGCTGCCCTCCTGCAGGCTCCGTTGTTGGTGGGGGACCAGGCAGGGGAGGGTGTACGGCCACAGTAAACATTAAGTATGACGGGTGGTAGCAGGGCCAAAGGAGACAAATCAAAGAAGGAGTGGGAATGAGGGAGAGTGTTCCACCTGCCTGGCCTGTGGGCCCACAGGGAGGCAGCCTCCAGACCCAGGGGGATTTCGTTCTGAGGTCTCTGTGGGAAGAAGCCAAAACAGAACAAGCAGAGAGATTAAAACGTGAAACAGCAGAGAAGCTGAGCATGGACGAGGCGTGTTTCCAGTCATGTTCTCCCTGGGCTAACTCAGAGGAAGCCTATTCTCACAGCACAGGCCAAGATGCTCTGAAGGCCAGGCAGATGCTGGCCATAGTTGTAAGTTTTATCTATGTTTTTAAGAACAGAGCTCATGGCTCGGCGCCTGTGGCTCAAGCGGCTAAGGCACCAGCCACATACACCTAAGGTGGCGGGTTGGAATCCCCAGCCCGGGCC
>NW_003852492.1:3693390-3717159 GCF_000181295.1 Otolemur garnettii | reverse complement strand
AAAAATGGTGGCTTCTGTAGGAGTTCAAAATGCCATTTAAAGACCTCTGCCTGTCCAATATCCAGACACATCCCTTGCTACAGGGGGACACCAGAACGAACACACAAGGACTTCCTTCACAAACAGCCTCTTCTTCCATCCGCTAAGCATGAAGCAGCTTTTGTAAACCACTAACAGGTGAGAAGATACAGGAAGGGGATGAGATTTAAACAGGTGGAAATGTGCAGTTTTGCACAGGAAGATGCACCAGTTCAGCCACACTCATGCCCAACAGGGGCCAGCACGTTTATATGTAATTTCTCTCCAGAACCAGGGTTCCACAGCACCCCAGCACCCCTGAGTGTGTATGTGTGACACCCATGAGAATTCCAATCCACTACATGGATCCAGACTGTCAGACGTGGTCCCAAGAGAAAGAAACTGGCTTGGGAGCCAAGTTCGACCTTGACCCTGCACGTTGGAAGTGCCCTCAACACGCAAATCTATATACACAGGCGCACAGACGGTCGCGTAACCTCTCTCAGTGGAGGGGAGGGAAAGCGAAAGGACAGGGCCTTCTGAGTTCAGCACTGTCCTAGTGACACCAGGGTACCCTATAACCATTAGCCGTACCCACTCCCAGGACTGCTCCCAGACCCTGGTGGACTGTCGGGCCCTGAGCCTGCACCCTTGAAGCCCACGCAGCCAAGAGCCCCTCTGAGTGGAATGGAACTGATATGGCCCAGTAGAGCCGGCCATTGCCCTCTTCGTTTGCCCCTCACTGTCAGTGACAGCCGCTGTCCCAGCTGGCCCTGGCCTTTGCTCACAGGCATCCGTAGTGGCAGGAATTTCCCCAGTGTGCTAAGTCTCTCCCCCCAGGACCTTCCACACACACTCGTTGGTTTTCCCCAGCTCTCGTGGGTGGTACTGGGTTTTCCAGTTCCTCTCCCTCTGGAAAGTGTAGGTTGGGAGTGGGGCGCAGGGGTGAGTGAAGCCAAGAGCAAAGCAAGCCCGTCTCCATGGCCAGCTACATGGCACTTGGCTCCAAGTTCCTGAACCTGGAAACTTGGGCCTTGTCCCAGTGGTAAATAAGAAGTTGTATGACACCAAGGTCTGGTCCTTGCCGGCCAGTCCCAAACACAAACCAATGGAAAGCACCTGGGCGGTCAGGTGAAAGAGATCAGACCCGTCTGGGCCAGGTGAATGTAGGGTGACAGAGTGTGTAATAACAAATATGCTTACCTTTCCAGATTGAAAACTCTTCAGTAGCTGCGTGTTCAGAAGACTCTGCGCAGGGGGCTCACGCCTATAATCCTAGCACTCTGGGAGGCTGATGTGGGTCGCATGGTGACCGGCACCTGTATTCCCAGCAGCTTGGGAAGCTGAGGCAAGAGGGCTGCTTGAGCTCAAGAGTTTGAGGTCGCTCTGAGCTATAATGACACACTCTACCCAGGGCAACAGAGTGAGAGTCTGTCTCAAAAAAACAAAGTCCCCCAGTGTGAGCCCGGGACGTGGACTCAGTCCCACACGAGTGGAGCATAGCAGGCCTCCTCTCCCTGACCCGGGAGTGAATCACAAGAGTCCTCGGCAGATTTCTGGGCTGGCGCAAGTTGGGAGAGGCCAAGGGCCCCGGGGACCAGGTCGCTCTCTGGAGAGCCCAGGGCTCTGCTTATGGGTAAAGAACCCGGTGCGCTCCATCACCTTTGCCAGAAATGTGTCTGGAAATCTTCACGGCTCTAAAGCTTTCCTCCTCCAAGGTTAAATAACGTTAACCCCTCTGAGCTGCTTTTCCAGCGCTTCAGCCAAGCGCTCGCGAAGCTGGTGGAGACTTGATGGAGCTGCTGGTCTTTCTCTTTTTAGTAGAGCCGGTCCCGCCGTGTGGGACTTTAAATAAAGCGCCTCCATCTCCCAGGTACGAGGAGGCGCCACGTGTTGCGAACACCTGACAATCATGTCAGGGGAGAGCCCTGCAAAGCCGCCTTTATGGTGGTGCCCGAGCTGGTGTTTCCACTCTTGGGGGGCCCAGGTGTTGAGCATCGTCCGCGCGGCCCGGGGAGGCCCAGCGGCCGCTGTGCGGGAGCGCCCCCTGCCGCCCTCTCCCGGGAGGAACCGTCGGGCGCGCAATGAAGCCCAGGTCATCTTTGCCTACCCTCAACCCAGCCTACAAAAAGTTTTTAAAACTAAATCAAAGGCTTTTGTTTAAATACCCAACGAAAAAAACTACTTCGCAAAAGCTTTTGAAACAGGACAAAATACAATTGTACTTTCAGCTCTGGCTCTTGCTACATTCCCCCCAAGCGCTAGTGAAAACCCTTGTCTCTGGTAATGCAGAAATATTTCTGTCCCCTCTCAGAGATTCAGCTTTGGGACTGGAAAATCTGGACACAGGGGATTTCCTGGGCTCGGCAGGACCCAGGACGTGTTCCACTCTTGGCAGGGTCCTGCCAATCCTGCATTTCCAGTCCTGGCTCCACACTGAGGTATCCCCATCACGTTTGGCCTCTGTTCCCTTTGCTCAAGCTTCCTGCAAGGCCAACCGGCATTCAGCAGAAATATATGGCTCAAGGGAGGAATATGGGGGTCACAGAATGATCCTCTGAATCAGAGGATGGAACACATCGTTCTCTTGCCCACCGCCAAGACCTCAAGGAAACATTTTCTCCCTCCAATCCACACTGCCCTGAGCAGAGGAGTAAGAGAAAGCAGATGGTTTGGCCCCTAGAGGAAAGCAAATGCCCAGGGCTCCTGGGGGTAGCCAAGGAAATGGGAATAGGAATGATTTTGAAATGCTGAAGGAGCTATTTCAGAGCCCAACTGGTGAAAGTTCATTTTGGCCTTTTCCACATGTGCCTAAGCCAGTGACCTTATCTACCTGGCTGGAGAAGGGTTGGGCCCAGCATCTCAACTCCAGATGGAGCATGCGTGGCCTGGGATAGGCAGGGCACAGGCTTTGGGGCCAACCTCTGGGCCACGTCCCTCCCCTTCCCTTACTGAACAACCTTGAGCAAGGTGCCCAAGGAATCGACTCCCAGCCTCAGTTTCCTCCTGTGTGGGAGGGTATGATAAAATCCACTGTACAGATTGAAGATGATGAGACGATATCCTAGGCACCCCCCACACTGCTGGTTGTCACTCCCAGGCGCTATTTATAGTTGGGGCAGACCATCTTTCAGATCTGAGCCAGCACCTATCCCCAAGGGGGAGGAATCACTCAGCAAGGGCAGGTTTGCAGAGCTGGGTGGAGGGTGCAGCAAGGGCTCCCCGACCCAGAAGCCTGTCTGTTCTCACACATCAGGGGTGGATGCAAATTCCTTATTGACCTAGGTTACCTTGAACTTAAAGTTTTTCCCAACTATGGGGTAAGACAGTGGCATTCTTCCAGTTTTAAGAGGGTGTTCCTCTGGTAGCAGCTGTCCCAGGAAGCAATTGAAGGGTCACAGAGAATTCCTTGCATACCTAAAAAGGCTTGAGCAGAGACATCCCTCGCTCAGCCCAGTCTGGGCAGCCAGATCGTGTGACCTCACCTTCCTGGGAACGTGACCTGTCTCCTGGCTCTCATGTGCCTCAGGACCCTGCTTCCTGAATGTCCCAAGCAGCAAGTCCCTTCCCACTCCACCCCCTGCAGTCACAGATCTACTGAATTAATAAACACTCCTCCTCTCATCCCTTCCCCTGGCTTAAACACATATACCTGTTGCCCAATTTTCACAAGCCGCACGTTTCAAACATAGATTTTACTTTTTTTCCTAGTCTGTATCTGTATATGTCTCTTTGTCCTGTTTGTCTTCCTTGGGTATTTGGACAGTAGTTTGATTATGAACTGCGGAGACATATCCGAAGCCCTGGGTGTTTGGGAACTGTTCTCTGATGGTACTTCTGTGTGGAGAGTGAGATCTTCTCCCTCCTTCCCTGGTAGACCTGGTCCCTCTCCCTCCACGCTGCCCCCACACCGTGGATCTTGAAGCACTGTGGAAAAAGAGCACAGGCTGGGATGGAAGAATTCCCCTATTGAGTCCAACAAGACCATGGGAGGTTCCAGAGAGGCCTGGCACAGAGACTGAGCTATTCCTGATCACAGGGGTGTGGAGGGGAAACAGTGATAACCTCCGGGGCGAGGGCAGCGTGTGGGGAGGGGAAAGTTAAGCTCACGTCCCAGGAAAATACACACATTCCCTCCTACAGAAAGATTCTGTGACAGTGGAACAGGCAGACAATGGAGTTGACTCCACTGTGCCTGGAAACAGCTCTGGACGGTGGCTTTTTAGGAAACCAGCCGAGGTGAGAGGAAAGAATAGAATGAACACGGTCTCCAAGCAGCAGGCCCACGCTGGTGGAACTCGGGAGCGGAGTCTCCTTGAGAAGAAAAGAGACAGGAGAAGCAGAGTCGAGCTTGTAATCTAAAGAGTCAGGATTTCTTCATCCAGAGAGTGTCCTCACTGTAGGCCATGGAAGCAATTAGTGTGACACAGGCATCAACCCCCAGGGCTGCAAACAGCCCACATGTGAAGATGATAGAACACAGTGCCCGGGAGTAGAGCCAGGCCAGTCTTTTGCTGGCACCTACTGGCTGTGGCTTATGGGAACCTGTGCCACCACCCCCCCCCCGACACACACACAGACCCCGTTGTCAATGCCCAGCTTGTCCCCTTGTGGGAGAGCAGTTTGAACCCGGTTCTAGGCAGTCCCAAGATAAGAAAGCCAGGTGAGAAACAGCCCCATTCCTGCTTTGGAGTTTGGCATCATCGCCCTCTGGTGGCTGGTCCGAGGTAGACTTTGTCCCTACCTCATTCCAACCTACACTCTCCCCTCTTCCTTGCCCTGACCAGCCATCCTTACTGAGCAAATTGAGATATCATGACTAATGAAAATCACTCTCCCAGGTGGCGCCTGTGGCTCAAAGGAGTAAGGCACTGGCCCCATATGCCGGAGGTGGCAGGTTCACACCCAGTCCCAGCCAAAAAAAACAAAAACAAACAAACAAAAAAAAAAAAAAAAAAGAAAGAAAGAAAGGAAGGAAGGAAGAAAATCACCCTCCCTCTGGTTAGGTGGACACCCGGGAACCAACAAGCGGTGACCCCTGCTCCACCCACGCTGGCTCAGCAGATGCAACCAGTGCACAGCCCGCCTAGAGCAAACACCAGCCTGGGAAGTGGGTCTTCCAGCACCCAGCAGGTCTCTCTGGGAGGTTTCCCAGGATTCCCAAAAGAAAGACTCAAGTTTAGAAGAACGATTCCCAAATTCTGGTCCATGTGTATCTGCTGCTCTGAGACAGTTTACACAAAAATTAAGACCTACCCTCAGTCTCCATGTTAAAATTAGCTTTCTGTATAGACCGTGGTGATGGCCTGTGAGTGACAGACAGTGCGTGGTGGGACAGATGTCCAGGGCCCAGGCAGCATGGTGTGAGAGTTCTAGCTCTGGGGCCAGAGTCCCCGCGTTCAGGTCTGACCCAATCAATGCTGCATTTACCTGTGGGACTTTGCATGTGTCATTTAAACTTTTGGGGCCTTAGTTTTCTATCTGTGCAATGGGAATGGTCATAAGGTTGTTGTGAGTTTTTAATGAAATAGGACACACGAAGCCCTTGGAACACTGAGGAGTGTTCCTCCTTGAAAACTGGGCCTGAGTTTCTCCTGTCATTTCACAGCTCCAAGAAACTCAGATGTCTGAGCATCACTGGCTAGAAGATCCAACTCCCCTCACGTGTGGGTGCAGGTGGGCGACACACCCAGAGCACACACATATGTGCACACATCTCATCCCTGGAAAAGTGAAAAGCAGCACTCGGTCACATGCAGCTGACTCAGAGTCCGTAGGCCCCTCGGTGGCCCTGGGGAGGCGGGAGAGGACCTGGTGTTGCAGCCAGGTCAAGTTCTAGTGGCATATTCCAAATGGTTTATTCCCAGACTGGAATCTGAGGTGGTCCATCCCCAACACACACACACTCCCAACTCTGCTCCCAACATGCCTGTATGAACTGACACACAGCGTGTTGCAGGCGACCTTGCATGGCTGTCCCGGTGCAGCTAGCTGTCTCCTGGGATAACGTTTCACACCGGCTCACTCACTTCCAGAGACAACCCCCACCTCTGCCCACAGGTCACCTCCCTGTTCTCAGCCCCATTCCCATCTTCGCAGGGAATGTGTTGCCCATGCCCCCAGGTCCCCATGCCTGCCTGCCAGCAGGTTCTGCCACCAGACTAGAGGTAAGGACGGGGAGCGTTAAAGGGCTGGAGGACGAACCGAGGAAGGCCTGCGGCTGGGCACCGGCTGCACCGCGCTGGCAGGCGATGGGAAGCAGCAGCAGGCGGCCCTGGGAGAGCAGACACGGCCCAACACCGCCACCGTGTGGCCAGCAGCCTGAACAACGGCGCCCCTGGGCCCAGGGCGCAGAGCTTGGACCTCCAAACCCAGCCGGGATTTGAAACCTTACCCCAGCTCGGCGCCTGGCTCAAGTGGCTAAGGCGCCAGCCACATACACCTAAGGTGGCGGGTTTGAATCCAGCCTGGGCCGACGGCTGCAACCAAAAAATAGCTGGGCATTGTGGCGGGCGCATGTGGTCCCAGCTACTTGGGAGGCTGAGGCAGGAGACTCGCTTGAGCCCAGGAGTTGGAGATTGCTGTGAGCTGTGATGTCACGGTACACTACCCAGGGTGACAGCTTGAGGCTCTGTCTCAAAGAAAAAAAAAAGAAAATAAACCTTACCCCTTCCAGTCAGTTCTAAGCAATTCCAATCACTGTGACCCTTACAGAATGTAGGTCAGGGTGAGAATTCTTGTGGCTACAATGGGCAGGACCCTGAGTTAAGCCTTCATTAAACTACATGGTTTGATTGGTAGCTAAAAAAAAATTGAGATACAGGCTCGGCGCCTGTGGCTCAAGCTGCTAAGGCGCCAGCCACATACACCTAAGGTGGCGGGTTCGAATCCCCAGCCCGGACCCGCCAAACAACAATGACGGCTGCAAACAAAAAAATAGCCGGGCGTTGTGGCGGGCACCTGTAGTCCCAGCTACTTGGGAGGCTGAGGCAGGAGACTCGCTTGAGCCCAGGAGTTGGAGGTTGCTGTGAGCGTGATGCCATGGCACTCTACCCAGGGGGATAGCTTGAGGATCCGTCTCAAAAAAAAAAAAAAAAAAAAAATTGAGATACAAACTAGTTTGGGAAAACCAGAGAGATGGATCCTCACAAGATTCCTCCAGATCCCAGCCACAAAAATTCCTAGTCAGTCAGCAGGAAAGACTCCCTGGGGTGCATTGAGATTGAGGGGCCCAACCCCAGTGTGCTCTCGACCTGGGCTGCCAGACCCGCCGTGCGTGGCAGCCCCCAGACTTGCCCCATCACCCCTTTTTCACTCTCCAGTCCCCAGCTGCAGCCTCACCCATCTGGGTGGGGACAAGGCAGGTCACAGAGCCCGTGCAGGCCTCTGGCCACCTCTGTACCAGCACGTCTGTCTCTGCTGGGCTATCTGCAATCTGTCTCAGTGCAGTGCGTGACCCCTCCTCTGGTACTCTTCTGCTCCCCAGTTGAAAGTGACTCGGTTCCAGAATCTATAGCTCCGCAGCAACCTCATACTCCTGGTCTTAAGTGATGCTCCGGCCTCAGCCTTCCAAGTAGCCCTATGTGCCTCCATAATATTTTTAATGGAATTGACACTATTTTCCAGGGACCAAATGCTTCTCTAAACTCAGCTGGAATCTCACCAGGAACCCAGGGCCAAGGGCATGCCTGCAAACCACAGCTCATTGGATGTGATGCCAGCAGCTCTCTACTTCAACATACTTGAAGTGGCGAGACCCGCTGTTGGGACAGTGCTTCCTAAACTTTCCCATGCATTAGAATCACCCGGAAGACCTCTCTGAGCTCAGACCTCTGGGTCTCCCACCCTAGTTTCTGATCTAGGAGGCCTGGGTGACATGTGAGGCTACACCTGAGTTCCAGGGGAACCAACACTGTTGCCCAGGGAGCTGTCACAGATGGCACACCCAGTCCCCACCCTAAACCTCCCACTGAGAGTCCTGGAGAGGGTGGGGGTGACTGAAAGACTAACCATCTGTGTCTTTAAACCGCACAGGTGGGAAACTGAGTCTGGTGAACCCCATTAACCTAGGGCAGGAGAACGGGGGGCACTGCCATTCAGGAACACAGCACTGTTACAGGGAAGTCTCCTGCCCACCCATCCACCCAGGGGAGTGACTTGTCAAAACGGGTGCCAGGCCACAGTGAGAAGGAGGGTGCTGTGGGTGGCCACGCTGAACCCCACCATGTGAAACACATCTACACTTGGGTTATGCCCTGGCCACCAAGGTTCACACACACTGAAGAACCAGGTCACACACGAGCCACGTGAAACCTCTTCATTTAATGTTGTCTCTGGCTCAGCACCTGCATTGGGACGCGTCTGACCAACACAATCAGGAGAGAGTGACATTTACAGCGGTACAGTCTGCAGTTTTTTGCTGTCTTCATTCTCTCCACTTCCTATACCTTGATAAGAACAGATATTCTTTCCCTCCCCTGGGCAGAAATCCAACAGGAATGCTTGCACAGGTTCCAGACAAACTTTTCTGCCCTCAAGCGGGTGAAACACTCAGGCAGGCAGCTCAAACCCCACTGCCCCAGATGGCTTGCTGGGTTGCTCCCAGCAGGAGGGTTCCTTTCCTCCACCTTGTCTCCATACAAGCACCTTCTAGAAACAGGCCTGACCAGGGATACAGTGATGAGCAGAGGCCACAGGACCTGGCCATGTGCACGTGTGGGGCCTCAACATACAAGCCCTCAAAGCTCCCTTCAAAAGCTCCCTAACTCCTCCCCAGACCTTTGACACTGTCCCTCTGGCCCATCCCAAGCAAAGAGAAAGAGACTATTTTAATAAGTAAAAATCATGGTGGATGGCAGGGGGGATGTGGGTGCCCTGGAGCAAGGCAGCACCTTTCCTGCAAGGCCTCAGGACCCATCCACTGGGCCCAGGCTGGACAGCCTGGTTCGCACCCAGGCCTGGGCAGCGGCGGCATCACCTCCCCACAACAGGCCTCTGCGCCAGGCTCCTCCGCCACCCTGCCAGTGCCTCCTCTCAGGGCACCAGGCCCCTAAGCTACAGGCAAGAGCAGGAATGTGGCCCCTTGCTGGCCTGGAGGAGATAGGGCACTGTGGGCCCTGTTGGGCCTGACTCCAGCATCTCTGCTGAGGGGAAGTTGAGTCCAGTTCCGTGCAAATGTGGGGTATCCCAGAAGTCACTCATAAAGTTGCCTTACATAGGGGTACATGGTGATTGTAACTAAATATACCTTTATTTACAAAATATTCTTTACAAAATTTTACAAAGAGGTAGCCAATAGGTAGAGAATATTTTGTAAATATTTTGTAGAATTCTGTAATGAATATTTTATAAGTAGAGGACTATTTAGCTACAACTGCCCATGTGACCCGAGGTGGGACTTTAGGACGCCCTGTAGAGCTAAAAGGAAGGAGGAAGAAGGCCCAACTCTAGTAAGAAAAAAAGACTTAAAAACAAAATGTTTTACTCACACACACAAATAAACGCACGCATTCAAGCCCACGCTGGGGGCTGGTCAAAATTCTCCAGTCTTAGACTTGTCTGTCTTGCAAGGCGTGGGGCCCGCGTTTCCTGAAGGGCGTGTCCCTAGGACCCTCGGCCCTCCCCAGAGCCCAGAGCCACATTCTGGGTGCTCGGTGGACAGAGGAAGCAGGTCTCTGGAAGAGCCTCCGCCCGGAGGTTATGTCTTCAAACCTTTGTCCCCAGCTGGGCCACCAGCACTACCAGCATCCTCCCCCATCACTCCCAGCCTCCCTGTGCAGGCTGAGTGGGGGGGTCAGGCTGTCTGGGCAAACCCCGACCCCAGGTGCAGTTCACAGTTTGGGGGTTCTGGGGCCCAGGCACGGATGGTCAGAAGTCCAGTTCTCAGCCCGCAGGCCTGCGTGTCAGCCTGTCCAGTGGGCGGCCTGCAGGTGCTTTGTCCAGGTGGCCCCCAAAATGCATACGTTGGTGTGGGCGGCCCCTGCCCCTACACCCCGGTTTGCTCTTTGATCCAGTCCCGAAACATAGAGAGCTTGGTGTACACGCCTGGCTTGTTCCTCTGCGCGCAGCCCTCGCCCCAGCTCACCACGCCGGCCTGGAAGATCCGCCCTCCGTCCTCCACGCTGGACAGGGGGCCCCCGGAGTCGCCCTGAGGAGACGCGCCTGCAGTGAGCCTGTGTCCGTGCCCGGCCGCCCCCCTGCCCTCCCGAGCCCCCGCCCGCACCCGCACCAGGACCGCGCACCTGGCAAGCGTCCACGCCGCCGCTGAGGAAGCCCACGCACATCATGCGTGGCGTGATCTGCTGCGGGAGCAGCTTCTCGCAGGTGGTCTGGTTGATCACACGGATCTCGCCTTTCTGCAGGATCAGCGCGGCGCTGCCTGTGGGGAGGGAGGGAGGATGGGTGAGGGCTGCACACCCCAGTTAGGGGACTGACCCGCATCTGCCCCGCAGCAGCGTGGGCGAGCTGCAGACCCGTCAGGTCACGCAGAGCGCAAGACACGGGAGACCAGCGGCCAGCAAACAGACGCAAGGGGACCAAGTGCCGCAACTGCCCCCGGGGCGCGCTCTCTCCTCTCTATACTCTCTGCGTGGTCTGTAGTGTGTTCCATTAATGACAGATTATTTCCGATCGAGCATTTACCAATTAATCCCGTGACAGGGTGTGACCCAGGCACTGCTCAGGAGGCCTCCCTAAGTCACAAACCGCTGTCTGGGAAGGTGTTTTGTTTGTTTGAGACGGAGCCTCAAGCTAGTGCCCTGGGTAGTGCGCCCTGGCATTACAGCTCACAGCAACCTCCAACTCTTGGGCTTAGGCGATTCTCCTGCCTCCGCCTCCCAAGTAGCTGGGACCACAGGCGCCCGCCACAACGCCCAGCTATTTTTTGGTTGCAGCCGTCATTGTTGTTTGGTGGGCCGGGCTGGATTCAAACCCGCCACCTTAGGTGTATGTGGCTGGCGCCTTAGCCACTTGAGCCACAGGCGCCAAGCCTGGGAAGGTGTTTTTATCTTCACTTTGCAGATGCAGAGACAAGGCCAAGAGTGTTTAAGCCCCTCATCCAAGGCCAAGCAGGTACCTAAGGGGCAAAGCCAGGCCACCAGGTCGCCAATCCAGAGCCCCGCCTACAATTCCCACACTCTGGGGCAAGATGCCTCCTCCACCCTGGACAGCCTTGTCCAGCCAGGCAAAGGGAAAGGGGGCGGGCGAGTCACCAGCCCAAAGGCCAACACAAGTGGCCGGGTATCTCGGCTGCGCAGGCTGGTGCAGGGAACGGCCCCGCCCTCCGCAGATGCCCGGCCCCACCCAAAGCTCACCTCCCTGCTGGGTGTGCCCCCAGCCTGTGACCCAGATGGCCTTGCCCGCAGGGAAGTCATGGGAGGCATCGGGCAGGCAGATGGCCCGGACCACGGCGCTGTACTCCGCGGGCTGCTCCAGCTCCAGCAGCGCCAGGTCGTAGTCGAAGGTGAAGTCGTTGAAGGAGGGGTGGCGGATGATTCGCTTGAGGCTGCGCTCCTGCACCCCAGAGACGTCGCGCTCGCTCTGGTCGTGCAGCCCCAGGAAGGCTGTCCACTGCTTGGGGTCCGAGTACCTGCGCGGGGGGGGGGCACCGTGAGGCTGTGCAGGGACCCCAGTCGGTGCACACGGGCAGGGCAGGAGGCTGAGCTCCCCATAGGACCGCACAAGGCTGCCCCCCGCGCACAGACCAGCCCCAGGGGGCTGCTTTCTTGGTCTTGACCCCAAACTGGAAACTTCCTGCTGCAGCAATAAACCCTTCTTGACCTCTCTGAATACACTCTCAATCTGATTACTAAAAAATAGTTATCTTAGGAACTTGGTCTTTCACAGAAAGAATAACACAAAAATCAATCCAAATAATTTTTGAACACAGCAGTATAGATCCTAAGACTGAAATGAATTGAAAAATATATTGAGTTTTATCTTCTGTTTGTTGTTGGCAGGAGAACAGGTTAAACGATTCTGAAACTGTATCATGGACCCAGGAGGGGGGAGCTGGGAAGGAAAGGCTCGGGTCCTGCCAGGAGCCACCTCCCAGGGTGGGGAGGGGAGACACAGACACCAGAGGGGATCTGAGGTATCTGGATGGAAAACTGCAGGATTTTTAAAATTTAACTAAAAGCAATGTCCTCCCCAACAGCATCAAGAACTTGGTTTCTAAGGGCCCTTCTGTACCGAAAGGAGCCAAGGTTCCCTGGAGGAATGACTGACTTCAGATCTGGGGCAGGGAGTGTAAGGTGAACCTGAAACCTTCTGCTTCTGTAGGAAGTGTGTGAGCCTGTGACCCGGGAGCAGCCAGCCTGACACAGCCCTGGCTGGTTCAAGTCAGGCTACATAAACACCAAAACAGGTGAAACTATAGACACACTCAGAACAATAAAGCAGGGTTGGGGGATGCAGCCGTCCACCTGAGTCGGAAATGTAATTTCAAAAAAGTTTATGAGTAGAGGCATCTGGCACACCTCAGGGAGGGGCACAGCTACAGCTTGTACTTTCCTTCCAAATGCAAACAGTGTAACCTATCTGTATCCTCATATCATTCTGAAATAAAAAAAAAATTAGATGAGGGGAGAAGGAAAGCTATTCTTTTTTCTGAGACAGAATCTTACTCTGTCACCCTGGGAAGAATGCCGTGGCATCATAACTCACAGCAACCTCAAGTTCCTAGACTTGAGCAATCCTCTTGCCTCAGCTGCCCAAGTAGCTTGGACTAAAGGCACCCACCAGTACACCCCACTAGTTTTTGGGTTTTTTTTTTTTTTGAGACAGAGTCTCACTCTGTCACCCTGGATAGAGTGCCGTGGTGTCACAGCCCACAGCAACCTTAAACTCTTAGGCTTTAAGCGATCCTCTTGCCTCAGCCTCCCAAGTAGGCAGGACTACAGGTGCCTATCACAATGCCCAGCTATGTCATGTTTTTAGAGATGGAGTCTCGTCCTGGCTCATACTAGTCTCGAACTTCTGAACTCAGGTAATCCACCCACCTCAGCTGGGATTACAGACATGAGCCACATTACAGACATTTGCCTGGCTGGAAAGCTATTTTTTTTTGTAGACACAAGATTTTTTTTTTTTTTTTTTCTGAGACAGAGCCTCAAGCTGTCCCCTGGGTAGAGTGCCATGGCATCACAGCTCACAGCAACCTCCAACTCCTGGGCTCAAGCGAGTGTCTTGCCTCCGCCTCCCAAGTAGCTGGGACCACAGGCGCCCGCCACAACGCTGGCTATTTTTTGGTTGCTGCTGTCGTTGTTTGGCGGGCCCGGGCTGGATTTGAACCTATCACCTTAGGTGTATGTGGCTGGCACCTTAGCCACTTGAGCCACAGGTGCCGAGCCTAGACACAATGTATTGCCCAGGCTGTGCTCTGGTCTGACCCTGACACTTAACAGCTATGTAATCCCAAGCAAATGTCTTCACGTCTCTGAACCTCAGTTTCTGTAAAATGAGGATATAATCAGATCTGCCTCACTTGTTAGTGAGTTGTTACGAGAGCACAGAGATAGGGCTTGACTGAGAGCAAGTACCTAAAGACAGTGGGTTTTGATTATTCCTATTACTAAGCCCTGTCCTGGGCTATCGGCCCACAGCCAGCCCACCTGGCATGACTCACAGACACTCCCTGCTGCACACCCAGCAACCCACCTGAATCCTTTATCATCAATGAAGCAGTGAGCTGCGGACACCAGCCAGCTGGGAGAGATGAGTGAGGCCCCACAGACGTGGCCCTGGCCCTGGGCGTGCAGGCTCACCTGCCAGGGCCACTCTCCTACTTCTGCATCTACGCCCCCAACAACCCGAGCCTGTTTGGTGAATGACCGAAGCCCGCAGTCTGCAGAGGGGGCAGAGAACCACAGACAGAGAGTCAGGTGGGGGCACCAACCCGGGGACACACACCAGGTGCAGCAAGACCCTGCTCAGGGAAGTCACCTTTTGGTGTGCACAGCCCTGCTGGAGCAGGCACCACGTAAGGGACCCCAGAAGTATCTGGAGCATCACAGAACCTCTGATCCCACCTGCCCCCCTTCTGCCTAGTTCAAAGCCCTCACGCTCCTACCCCTCCTTCCCCCCAGTTCAAAGCCCTCATGCTCCCACCTCTCCATCCTACACAAATGTGGGGAGGGGCCTGTAGATGCCTACAGATTTGCTTAGATTTGAGTGTCATTTGCCTGGATGTCCTCACTGAATGCTGAAGGGCACAGCTCTCAGAGGGAAAAGCAAATGGGTGTCATGAAGTCACAGAATAGCTGCAGCTGTTCTCAAATGTAACCTGTGGCCCCATACTTCAGAAGCAGAGGTTGCAAATTTAACCACGGGTGAGCGAGGGTGAAACCCTGTCCAGTGCTTGGGCAAGCCGGGCTGCTCTGCTCTGGCTCCTCCCCCATGCCATGTCTACAGAGTAGAGGTCGGTCCAGCACCCCAGACAGGGACCAGAGGTGAGGACACGCTGGCTGCCCCAGGCCTCTCTCCAGGACCACAGCTAGCCTGTGGGGCAGTGCCTTTGTGCCAACTGGCAAAGCCTCCTTTCCTCTAGGAGATACACCCTCTCACCCGGCACAGAGCTGGGTGACGGAGCAGGAGGACTGCCGCCTCCTGGTGCACCCTCGGGTGGGTGCCTTGCACAGTGAGCGAGCTGCATGACCACACTCAGGGCCCCCGCTCACCACAGTCCTTCTCATCCGAGCCATCACTACAGTCCTTTGTCCCATCACACTCGGGGTTGCCCTTGCTCAGGCAGAGCCCATTGTGGCAGCGGTAGGTGTGTTTGGTGCAAGTGACGACTCTCCCTGTTCAAGGAGGACACAGGGAAGAGATTCAATCTGCAGGACCAACCAGAAGCTGGGGCCAGTGCCAGAAAGCCCCAGACAGCACCCTGTGCCCCACCCACCTTAAACCCTCACCCAGGCCCAATGTCCCTCCAGCCCGCCCTATAGGTTCTCTGCTTCTTGGAAGATTCTCCCCCATCTGACACCCTTTCTCGGCACACTGAATGCACAGGTGGTCTGTGTTTGTCACACTCTGGGTGAGCTTCCACGGCAGCTCCCGGGAGGGGGGCAGCTCCAGTAGGTGAAAAGCCCCCCAGGAGGAGGTGGGCAGGGCTGGGCCTCACCACTGTCGCAGGTGGCCTCATCAGACCCGTCCCCACAGTCGTCCTTCCCATCACACTGCTGGCTCTTCGGGACGCACTTCCCATTGGAGCATTTGAAATTCTGGTCTGGACAAGCTGGGGACACACAAGGATTTAAAGCCATGCCCCTACCCACCGGGCCTAGCAGGGAACCCCAGGCCTATCCCCACCCCCAGGCCTGCCCTGCCCCCCACCACAGGCACTCACTGCACATCAGCTCATCACTGTTGTCCCCACAGTCATTCATGCCATCACAGAGCCAGAAGAGGGGCTTGCAGAACTTGTTCTTGCACGTGAACTGGTGGGAGGCATTGCACTCTAGGGCAGGGGTGAGGGCAGGGTGAGGGCAGAGGCTCAGCTGCCCCTAACCAGGGCAACCACAGAGCTGTCTCAGGACCACCTGGAGCTCCCTCCAACACTGGCTGCGGAACTGACGCTGACACTTCCAAGACACCCACTGCCTGCTCCCATGGAGGCAAAGATCTCCAGAGGCAGGGAGCAGGGAAGGGGCCAGGTGTCCCTACACAGCCTCATGAGAACACCCACCCGCCCATCAGGCCTTTGCCATGGGGCTCAGTGGTGCAAGCCCAGGGCTCCCAGCCCAACTCACGGCAGTGGAGCTCGTCACTGAAGTCGGTGCAGTCGGCCCAGCCGTCACAGCGCAGCTCCTTCTTGATACAACGGCCGGTGTTGCACATGAACTGCCCCGGGCAGGCTGCAGGGCACAGGGCAGGCTGAGGTGCATGCAGCCAGCCGCCTCCCTCCCTCAGGCCAGCCTCACAGCCACATTGAGGACACAGCCACAAACACACAGAGGGTGGGGAGCAGGGTCGCTGAGCTTTGGTGAAGGGCTTCCTACAACCAGCAGCCTGTGTGCTGAGGGCGGGTGTAGGAACCTCCAGCCTGTGCTGGTTGGGGTCCCTCCTCGCCACTGATGGCCACAGCCTGGGAAGCTGTGGGCACAGTGCATGGAGGCGGACTGGGCTTTCAGGCCCTCCTACCGCCCTGTCCTGGGCTGCCAGGAGCCTCTGAGGCCGGCTCTCTGCCTGTGACAGGACAGCAGCACAGTGGCTCAGCAGACCAATGGTACACCTTGTCCTATCCAAATGTAAATGACATCCGCTATTTTGTTCATTCTAAGATAGGAGTATTTTCCACATTTCAATGTTTCTGAAGTCAGGGGATATCGGACACTGCTGTCATCAGGCAGCTGACAGAGCTATGAGGCAGCCACTCCCACCACCTCCCCATCACTACACTTTAGCTACGGGTTAAGTAGCTACGGGTTAAGTTTAGGTCAAAGGTATTTGTTCATTTAATTATACTTTTGGTGGTAAGTCACACAACTGAATTTTACCTTAAATTTGGATTCCTAAGTTCAGTTAAAGTATCTTTCAAAAAGTTATGACATAAGGTTGAAATTTAAAAATCATTATGTAAGTGGATGAACTGCTGTTCACGCAGCCAATACCATTTATTTGTTTGTTTGTTTGAAACACCTCTCACTCTATTGCCCAGGCTAGAATGCCGGGGCGTCATCGTAGCTTACAGCAACCTCAGACTGCTGGGTTCAAGCAATCCTCCTGCCTCAGCCTCCTGAGTAGCTGGGACTATAGGCACTCCCACACACACAACACCTGTCTAGTTTTTCTTTTTTTGTGTAAAGACAGGGTTGCTGTTGCTTAAACTAATCTCAAGCTCCTGAGCTCAAGTGATCCTCCCACCTTGGCCTCCCAGAGTGCTACAATTACAGGCAAGGGCCAGTGCCCCACCCCCCACCAGTACTTTCTAATAGCATGTATATCTAAAACGTACACTATTAACCCGAAAGGTGCTAAAAAGACACAAAGACAAACATAGATCAAAGTCACAGCAAAGCAGAACCAGAGGGACAGATGGCCCAGAGGAACTCTGGAGAGGAGCACTCAGGCTCCAGGTCCCTCACGCTGGGACCTCAACCCGGAATGGCACAGTGTGCACCAGCAGCCGCCACCAGTCTTCTCTGATAAATGCACTAAAAGTAGCACCTTGTCCTCAAAAAGCTACTAGAACAATAAGCATCTCACATTCTCCGCTATCTCAGAATCAGGAAAGAGTGATGCTAAGGAGATAGAGTATACGACGCCTCTTGGCTTAGTCCTCTGAACAGGCCCCCCCAGTGACATGCACTCACGGTCACTGGAGTCATAGGAGAGGTATTCAGCCAGGAACCCGGTGTCGGTGTAGGACTGATCCGAATGGAAGCGAACTGTGATCTTGTTGCTCTTGCTGGTGACCACAAACTGGGGCTTCTCTCCACAGTACCTGCAGGGGTGGCGCTGGGTGAGCAGGACAGCTCCAGGTACACAGCTGGCACTGGGTGCTCACGGGACCCCCACCACCCCCCCGGCTCCCGGGGCCTCACTTCTCCCCGTTGATCTCCACGTAGTCCTTGGGGCAGGTACCCAGTGGCACGTCGGGCTCCAGCAGGTAGAAGACTTTGAAGCGAAGCTTCACGTTTTGGTTGTTGGGCACCTGCGGAGAGGTATGCTGCTGGGATCTGCGGCTCCTCCCTCTTTCCTTACCCCAGGATGTCACATGCCCAGGGGGATCGCATGGAGCTGGGGGAGACATTACTAAGGAAGGCGGGACACTGTTCATTACTGAAGAAGCTGGCTGTCTACAGACAGGGTCTCCGCCTGTCACCAACCTGGAGTGCAGAGCGATCACAGCTCACTGCAGCCTTGCGTTCCTGGGTGCAAATGACCCTCCAGAGTCAGCCTCTGGAGTAGTGGGACTACAGGAGTATGCTGCAATGACTGGCCAAGTTTTCTAATTTTTGTAGGGAGGGGGGTCTCACTATGTTGCTCAGGCTGCATTCCAACTCCAAGCCTCAAGCACCTTAGCCCCCACAGGGCTGGGATTACAGGTGTGAGCCACTGTGCCCAGCTAAAGGGAGTTTGACTAATAACGCTCCCCCAGAGTTTTTGAGGCAAGGAAGAAGAGACGGCTCTCTGGGACACCATGGGAGGCACGTACAGGTGCAGCTCTCTTATCTCACTGTCACAGAAAAAGTGCTTGTTCTGTGTTCCACACACACTCCCTGATCTCGCCCGGACTGCACCTCTGACACACAGGCACTTTACCCAAGGGCAAACTGGAGCACGGAGAGGCTCAGTGACCACCAAAGGTCTCCAGTAAGTCGTTGGTCAAGGCGCTGGCATCTGAGTGTGGGCCTGAGCTGCAGTGGGAAAGGCTCACCCTGCCCTCAGGCCTCAGAAGTGCGGCCTCCTTGGGGCCTCTCCAGAGTGGTGCCTTCCCTCCCTTCTGCCCCACCTGGAGCACTCACCTCTTTCTCTCCCTCGATCCCTCCCAGCCACACCCCCAGCTCCTACCTCAATGTCCCATGTGCAGTCCATATTGGGTGGGTAGTGGCCTGGGTAGAAAGGGCTGCTAAATGTCCCCTGGGTGTCACGTAAGTAGCCTCCACAGCCTGGAAGGAGAGGCAGGAGAAAGAGCATGAGGATGGAAGATCTGCTCTGCCAAGCAGGCGGCCAGTGCGGGCTCCTTGCCCTGAGGTCTCGAGCTGCCTGCTGGGCACCTGGACACTACACAGCATGGTGCTGAGAAGTTTGACAGGGGATCCTGACCTGCTATGTTGCCAAAATGCCCTTTGGCTCCAGCTTCAACCTCTGTCACTGACCTGGGCCAGTTTGCCAGCCACAGGGTCTAGCGCTGTGGTTCTCAACCTTCCTAATGCCACGAGCCTTTAATACAGTTCCTGTGGGTCACAACCCACAGATTGAGAACCGCTGATCTAGTGGATCTTTGTGTCTAGGGCCTTCTGGATCCTTGACTGCGGCCTTATGACTGAATCCAAATTTTACAGAACAAATTTGTTCTCATAAATTTGGATTCAGTCAAGGGGCCACACTTGAGGATCTGTGGGGCCACATGTAGCCTTGAGGCTGTAGGTGCCCCCCCCCAAACTCTCTCCCTGCCAGGCCCTGCCTTACTGCTCATCTTAGGCAGCTGGAAGAAGGTGGCCTCAAAGCCAGGATGGCGCCGCTCTGTGTTGGTTATCAGTGTGACCAGCAGGACGTTCTGGGAGGAGAGGAAGGTCAGGTTGTAGGACGGAGGGTAGGTGCCACAAAGCCTGCAGGGCAGAGGGCGGGCATTAGGAGAGCAGCAGAACCCCAGCATACACACAGCCAAAGGCTCCCCAGGCAGGGGCTGGGACCCCATCCCCTACCCTGGTCCCATCCACAAAGGCCTAGGGTGGAGTCAAAAAGACCATCAGGCAAGTCCCACACACAACCACTGATGCCAAGTAAGGATTTAGGGATAAGATTGTTCATCTTTGTTTAAAATAGCAAAGCCCCAGGAAGGGTAACTGTCTACCAACAGAGGACTTAGTAAATAAACTATGACCTCAATAATAGTAGTAACACTGGGTGGCGCCTGTGGCTCAGAGGAGTAGGGCACCAGCCCCATATGCCGGAGGTGACGGGTTCAAACCCAGCCCTGGCCAAAAACTGCCAAAATAGTAATAATAATAATAATAGCAGTAACACTACCACTGGCATGGTTCTCAGTGCCTTATAACTGTTAACTTATAATGTTCACAACCATGAAGTAGGTACTATTGTCCCCACCTAAGAGATAAGGAAACTGAGGCACAGAGAGGTTCAGTAACTTGCCCAAGATCCCACAATTAATAAATAGCAGCGCTTGGATTTAAACTCAGGCATTCAGGCTCCAAGGTCCACGCTCTTAACAACTGCGTCACCACGACTGTGTCACCTGCTTCTAAACAATATGGCCTTATATAACTATTAAAAACCATGCTTAGGTCAGGAACAGTGGCTCACGCCTATAATCCCAGTGCTTTGGGAGGCTGAGCTGAGGCAAAAGGATTGCTTGAGGCCAGGAATTGAAGACCAATTTGGGCAGCACCGTGAGACCTCATCTTTACAAAAAATTAAGAAATTAATTGGGCATGGTCGTACACGCCTGTAGTCCCGGCTACTTGGGAGGCTGAGGCATGAAAGTTGCTTTAGCCTGGGAGTTTGAGGCTGCAGTGAGCTGACTGCACCACTGCATTCCAGCCTGAGTGACAGAGAAAAGACCCTGTCTTTAAAAACAAACAAAGGGCAACAAAAACTCATGCTTAGAGACAGGATGAGTGATTTGAAAAGATCATCATAATATACTTCATCTTTAAAAAGCAAGTTACAGGGCGATGCCTGTGGCTCAAAAGGGTAGGGCACTGGCCCCATATGCCAGATGTAGCAGGTTCAAACCCAGCCCCAGCTAAAAACTGTAAAAAAAAAAAAAAGATAACTAAAAATAAATAAATAAATAAATAAAAGCAAGTTACAAAACTAAGCATACACTCTCATCACACAAGCTACCTATGATCCTATTTCTAAACATGTACACACAGTAAAAACGTCTGGGAAAATATACACCAAAAATGAAACCGTGGGGGACTGGGGCTCAGTAAGCTCCCACCTAACAGGTACAGTGAAGGGGTATATGCCACACCTCCTGGGTGAAAGACTCAAATGCAACTTGGAATTTTCCTAACAAATGCAAACAATGTAACCTAATTATACGTACCCTCGTATTAATCCAAAATTTAAAATAAATAAATAAAAATTAAAAAGTAGGGAGACGACCATGATTTGATTTAGAATGTAAATCACAGTGAGGATTCTCACAAACTTTAATGAAATTGTACAAAACAGAAATACATAACCCAAAACGCCTAGGAAGGAGCCCACAGAAATACAGCTGAGACGTTCTATTTAACAAAATCTTTAGTTCTCAGCAGATGAAGTAAGCAAGTGTCACAGTAAGATCTGAGTAAAATGTGCGCAGGCTTGAAAAACATGGGTTCTCTCAGATCTCGTCAACCCAGCAACTCTCCTAGCAGCTGGGTTTTAAAAACAATGAGACGTGTGTCAAAATCTGTAATCTGGCAGGATTGCATATGACAGTGAAACACTCAAGGCAATCTACATCCAATATGGCTTATTCTGATAGTTTATTTTGATAAAGCAAAATACAGACAATTAGATCTTCCCCCCAAAAAAATTTAACAGAGGTGTATTTCTAGGTAGTAAGATGATGACTGACTTTTCCCTTCCCGATTCCTACTTATTTTTTGGGATCATGTATTTCTTTGTTGTGCAATTAATAAATTAGAGAGAGAAGTTGTGGCTGATCAGCTGTGACAGCAGATGGTCCTAGCTTGTTTGGGGGCCAGAATTTTAGCCATTAATCACAGAAGCCCACCCAGCTTGTTCCCACAGAGAGTAATAGAAGGCTCTGGCCCACTGAGTCAGGGAGAGACAGTTCACCTCCACCAGCTGCACCTCTGGGTGGTGGGTCCCCCTGCTGGACTGGGGTACTCTCCTCAGTGCCCCGACCTCTCAGCATGTAGATGAACCTTTTTTATTTTCTGTAATTCTGAGGCTTTGACATGTGGGGCCTTGCTGACCCAGAGACTGACCCCCCCAGGGCCAGCCCATGTCTGGAGATGGTAAAGGACTCACCTGTAAGTGAATCTTTCACCTGCAAATAAAGGAATCCAGACCTCCCCACTTCCTCTACCAGGATGTCACACTCAGGGCCAGTATTCCTTGCCCTAATCACCCCAGGGCCAGGTCCAGACAGGGAGAGACAGCTCCTATGCTCCAAGCCCTCCGAAATTATCCAAACAAGCCAGTCCTAAGCCAGTTCATATGTCTCATCTCGCCTTTCCTGTGTAAACTATAACAAAAGCTCTTGCCCACCTTTTCCCCTCATTCCCACTGCCTCGGGATCAGGCCAGGAGCTTCCCCCTGTGGCCCTGAGTTTGGGCTGTGCCCCTCCTCTTGGACCTGTGAGTAACAGCTCTCGACCTACTGGCCTATCTGAATAGTAATAAAAAGGGCTCCACCATCTCTCTGCCAGTTAAAGGAAGTGCACTCTGCTGGCATGGATTTGGCGTTTGAAGGGGGGCTTCCCACCTGGCCAAGCCGAGGAAATCATCTCCTGGACACTCCACCCGGGCTCACACTGAGTGCCACACCACATCTGTCCTTGCTGCCTGGATGTCTAGCAGCACAGGCCGACAGTCCTGAGCTATATCCCAAACCTACACTGCAACTTGTCCCGAGGCTGGCCCTGCAGGGGCCCTGCTCCCCCCACTGCTCCCCAGATACTCACTGCACCAGGGTGTGGGGGTCCATAGGATTCAGGGTGTTATACACCGTCACCAGGTCACTGCCACGCTCGTCGCACGGAGCGACGTCAAAGCTGCGGAAGGTGAGGCTCAGCACGGAGTCCGCGTCCCCGCGCAGGGCCCACTGGCAGCGGGCGCGAGCCGGGTACGGGCTGTCGGGGAAGCCGGGCGTGGCGAAGCGAGTCAGCTCCCCGCTGCGGGTGTGCAGGGCGAAGCTGCAGCTGTCTGTGCAGGAGACAGGAATGAGGGCGTGGGGTGCGGCAGGCTGGGGAGCGCCCCGACACCCCGCGGGGGTTCATCTCAGGCCTGGCTCCTTGAGAGGCCCCAGGCTTCCCTAGACTTGGAGACCAAGAAGGGGGCTTCTCAGCAAAGCCTGGAAAAGGTGGAGGGCTCAGCATGGCCTCACTTGAGGGGAACTCCCTCCCCACCCCAAGGTCTGGCCACATCCCTCCTCCTCTCCACCCACAGGAGGACCCATGTGACTCACTGTCCTGTGTCCTCTGCAGTGTTCTGGGGTCGGTGGCTGAGAACAAGAAGGAGAGGAAGGTACTTACTGATAAGGTCAGTTTCCTTATTCCTGCTTCCTTATTATGGTGAGGGAGGAGCAGCAAGCAATCCTCTCTCAGGGCACCGGGCTCTGGTCCCCCAGCAACGGTCCAGGGCCCAGCCCCGCCCCCCTGCCCCATCCCGACCCCCCTGACTCACGGAAAGCCACCACCGAGGTCAGCTGGAAGGAGTGCCGGGCCCGTGCACGCGGCGGCAGCGTGACCATGCGCTCCTGGGCCATGGCGCGCTCCGCGTCATCCACCAGGTGCGGGGGGATGCTGAACTCGGACCAGTAGTAGGAGATGATGCTGCCCTCGCTGGGGGGACAGACACGGGCCTGAGACCTGGGCTCCAGGCACACACTTCCCCCACACTCGGCCAGACTGCCCCAGGGGCAGATGGACAGCTCGGGTGGCCCATAGAGGCTCCCAGAGTCTCCTTTGCACATCCACCCTCCCCCTTTACAGAGAACTGGCTCCTCTGTCCTCTGCTCTAGGGCCTTACATTCAGCCCGACCGACTAGCTCAGGCTTAGGGGTGATGCAGAAAATAAAACACACTAAAGTTTGGCCACTAGCTTGGGCACACCAAGGATCCCATCCTTCCTGTGCCGGTTTTCTGGGAAGAGGAATGAAAGGGGATAGGGATGGCACCTGCCACACAGCATTGCTCAGAATTCAACTGCAAAATAAAAAGTGTTTGGGGAGTAAAGTCTGTTTAAAAAAGGGGGAGGGGGCTCAGCTCAAGTGGCTAAGGCGCCAGCCACATACACCTAAGCTGGCAGGTTCGAATCCAGCCCCAGCCACCAAACAACAATGACGGCTGCAACCAAAAAATAGCCGGGCGTTGTGGCGGGC
>NW_003852492.1:3691411-3693330 GCF_000181295.1 Otolemur garnettii | reverse complement strand
CTTGAGCCCAGGAGTTGGAGGTTGCTGTGAGCTGTGATACCACAGCACTCTACCCAGGGGGACAGCTTGAGGCTCTGTCTCAAAAAAAAATTTTTTTTTAAAAAGGGGAGGAGGGAGAAAGTATTTTTGAAAACTGTGAAAGCACAGAAAATGTGAGGACTCCCCTGAACCCTGCATGTGCACCCCACCCCTCACCCATATTGTAAAAATAACACCTAAGCTTAGCCATTGCTGGCAGAGTGCCTAGCACTGCACATGCCTTTGGGGACCTCATCCCAGCAATACTACTACCGTCACTCCTGCCCTGTAGACAGAAGGGCCAGCCTGTAAAGTAACTTTCAGTAAAGACCAAACAAAGACTTGCCCTGGCCCTCGGAGCAGGGCCTCCAGCTTCCCCTGCCCTACCTGCTGCAGGTCACAAGACACACTGAACCCCCACGGAGTCCCACAGGGCCAGGGACCATCCCACCCAGCCTGGTCCCCCTGCACCCACCTGAAGGCAGTCACAGCTGACTCCTTGTAGTAGGGGCCCAGGGCGGGGATTTTACTATATAGCAGCTTCAGCTGAGGAAGGAGACAGCATCACAGAGGTCAGAGCAGGCCCTAAACCCCAGCCATTCCCTCCCTCCTATGACCTGATCCCTTCCTAGGTCAGCCCGCGCCCCCCCCCAGGGACTTGGGAGCAAAGGTGAGGGGGAGTGTCCTTTCTGCCCAGCGAGTTGGGGGTGCCAGAGCAGACTGCAGGGCCAGAGCTCGCCCAAGGGGCTGGACTCACCGCTTCCTTCACCTTGTTGGCCAGGCTTATAAACTCAGGGGAGCTGGAGTTCTCATAGGCTTCCAGAAAGTTCTCATTTGTGATCCTCAGGTAGCCATTGAAGACCTTCTGGACCCGCATATTCCGGTCTGGGTAAGACCAGAAGGAGTGAGGTAGGGGAAGTGGCATCACCCTGCCCGTTCCCCATAGCTTCCCTCAGATCCCTGGGGGAGGGGTGAGAGGAGAGGGCCAGCGTCTTGAAAGAGCCTGAGGAGTCAGCATCCTAGACCCCTCACCACCCCCTGCCCTCACTCCCGTCCACAGTAGGTGGCCGTGGGTCTGTCCACTGAGAGGAGGGATGGCCATTCTCACCCTCCCCTCCCTAGGCCTGGCCCTGGCTTTACTTACAGTGGAAATGCCACACCAGAAAGCCAACCAGGAGCGAAACCAGGAGAATGACGGTCAGCACCACCATCAGCACCACCCAGTGCCTTGGGCCACGCTTCTCCACCTTCTCGGCATTGTTGACTGGCAAGAACTCCAGGCCTTCCTCAAGGCCGTTCATGTTCTGGACAGAGGGAGGCACTGGGACTCAGACACCCGCACCCTGACAGCCTTCCACCCCTGCTCGGGGAAGGACGTTTACATTTTTGTGAGGTCTCACTCAAAATGAGAAGAGGAGGACTTCCCCCACACCAGAGCCCCATGCATCCTGGCATGCTTCGGAGTAACAGGAGGGCCAGCATTCCTGATCGTGCACCCAGCTTCCGGACAGGACCAGGAGAGAGTCATTGAAGAATTATTTGTTTTTGTTTTTTTTTTCTTTTTTTTCTTTTTTTTTTTTTAATTGAATGGTAACTATGTACATTAATGCACTTCTGGGGTACAGTGTGGGGTTTTCACATGCAATCTGAAATGAATTATTTGTTTAAATTAAAATGCAATGAAGAGCCAGGTGCTGTGGCTCATGCTTGTAATCCTAGCACTCTGGGAGGTCGAGGTGCGTGGATTGCCTGACCTCACAGGTTCAAGACCAGCCTGAGCAAGAGCAAGACCCCATCTCCCAAAATAGCTGGGCGTTGTGGCGGGCGCCTGTAGTCCCAGCTACTTGCGAGGCTGAGGCAAGAGGATCACTTGAGCCCAAGAATTTGAGGTTGCTGTGAGC
>NW_003852492.1:3662763-3691134 GCF_000181295.1 Otolemur garnettii | reverse complement strand
CAACAATGATGCCTGCAACCAAAAAATGGCCAGGCGTTGTGGCCTGTAGTCCCAGCTACTTGGGAGGCTGAGGCAGGACACTCGCTTGAGCCCAGGAGTTGGAGGTTGCTGTGAGCGTGATGCCACAGCACTCTACCCAGGGGGACAGCTTGAGGCTCCGTCTCAAAACAAACAAACAAAAAAAAAGAATAGAGAGAGTGACCCTAGTCCAGGGGCCATAGGTGGCCACCACACTGCTCCTCCTCCAGCAGATGCAGCCCTTACCAGATTCCATTCCCACCATTGCCTGGCCAGGAGTCCAAGGGTGACATATCACCTGCACACCCTACCCAGTAGCCTTGCCCTGCCAATGTTCAGCCAGCCAAAAGTAAAAGAGCAGTAAACCCAGGCAGTTCTGCAGTGCTGGAACAAGCAGCTCTACGTTTGGGGCCTCAGGGTAAAGTGAGAGGGACAGGTCTCTGTTGGAATCCACACCTGTGCCCAGACCCAAGAGAGTGAAAAGCAAATAAACGCAACTGACAACAGGATGGCAGCTTCCCTGGGGTCCTCCCTACCGGGGGTACCCAGAAGGAAAGGCACTGGATATGGAGGGGGCCGGTGGGTGTCCCCAGAGCCTGGTAACAAACAAGCATTTCCGCCTCTGGCACACCCTGAGTCCTGGACAGGCGGCCCTGTGCTGTGGTTTAACGACCCCAAACCCATTCCAGTAGGGCTTAAAATGACAGCACTGGCCCCAACCCCAAATTCCACAATGTCGTGTTGTGTTTGTTTCCTGATGTAGTTAGTTTCTCTCCGCTGGTTACAGCACAATTGTTTAGTATTACATATACACTTGAACTGATATTTCTTGGCTTGTCACATTTACACATTAATTATCTAGTAACTCGTTGCTGCAAAAGATTCTCCTGATTCCAGACACATTAGGATAGTTAGTTGTGTCTCCAATTTTCGTTTTCTAATTATCATCCATAGAAACACACCTACAAGCAACCACTCAAAATGCTTTCCAGCTGCTTAGAATTTATCTTCATATTTCTAAATAATATGCCAGGACCACTACTTCTTCTTCTTCTTCTTCTTTTTTTTTTTGTAGAGACAGTCTCACTATGTCGCCCTTGGTACAGTGCTGTGGTGTCACAGCTCACAGCAATCTCCAACTCCTGGGCACTCCGAGACCAGCCTGAGCTGAGAGTAAGAGCCCATCTCTATTAAATAAAATAGAAAAATCAGCTGAGCATTGGGGCAGATGCCTGTGGTCCCAGCTACTAGGGGGGCTGAGGCAAGAGGACTCCTTGAGCCCAAGACTTTGAGGTTGCTGTGAGCTGTGATGCCATAGCACTCTACTCAGGGCAACAGAGTGAGACTTTGTCTCAAAAAATAATACACTCTAATCTTTACATATACTGAGAGTTCTATAATACTCTCCTCAATTCTATAAAATCTACCAAATAACTTATTTCACTTTCTTCCTGGGGACCTCCCTTCCGGAGCGCTCTGTTTTTTGGAATTTCTTTCCCCCATCACCTTGGGAATTTTCTAAATCTCCTTTTGTGCTAATGTATTTCTTAGATTCCATTTCATCTCTCTTGGTTTACTTCATTTTGGAGGAACACATTCTTCAGTAGCTTCCTGAGAAGGGATGTTTTTGATACTTTGCAAGTTTCTGAAAATACCTTAATTCTACACTCAAATTCGTTGACAGTTTGGCCTGGATATAGAACTATAGGTTTGGCTCGGGGCCTGTGGCTCAAGTGGCTAAGGCACCAGCCACATACACCAGAGCTGGCAGGTTTGAATGCAGCCGGGGCCTGCCGAGCAACAATGACAACTATAGCCAGGTGTTATGGCCAGCACCTGTAGTCCCAGCTACTTGGGAGGCTGAGGCAAGAGAATCGCTTAAGCCCCTGAGTTGGAGGTTGCTGTGAGCTGTGACGCCACAGCACTCTATCCAGGGCGACAGCTTGAGGGTCTGTCTCAAAAATATATATATTTTTTTAAATAATTGGGGGTAAATCTGACAAAAATGTACAACACCTGTATGCTAAAAAATTCAGAACATTGCTGAGAAAAATTCTAAAAGACCTAAATAAAAAAGGCCGGGCAAGGTGGCTCACACCTGTAATCCTAGCACTTGGGAGGCCTAGGCAGGTGGGCCGGAGCTCATGGGTTCAAGACCACCTTGAGCCAGAGTGAGACCTTGTCTTAAAAAATACAGGTGTTATGGCAGGCGCCTGTAGTCCCGGCTACTCAGGAGGCTGAGGCAAGAGAACCGCTGAGCCCAAGAGTTTGAGGTTGCTGGGAGCTATGACTCCGCGGCATTCTACCCAGGGGCGAAGAAGGTAGACTCTGTTTCAAAAAAAATAAACAGGCTCGGCACCTATAGCTCAACCGGCTAAGGCGCCAGCCACGTACATCTAAGGTGGCGGGTTCGAATCCCCAGCCCAGACCCGCCAAACAACGATGGCTGCAACCAAAAAATGGCCAGGCGTTGTGGCGGGCACCTGTGGTCCCAGCTACTTGGGAGGCGGAGGCAGGAGACTCGCTTGAGCCCAGGAGTTGGAGGTTGCTGTGAGCTGTAATGCCACGGCACTCTACCCAGGGGGACAGCTTGAGGCTCTGTCTCAAAAAAAATAAAAAAATAAAAAAAAAAAATAAACACAACCCTAAATAAAATGAGCAAAGTGTGATGTTCGTGGATCAGAAGACTCGATATTGTTAAAATGTCTCTTCTCCTCAAATTTATCTTAGATTCAATGCAATCTTCCACAAAATCTCAGCAGGCTTTTTGTAGAAACTAACCAGCTGACTCTGAAATTTCTATGGAAATTCAAAGGACCCTGAAAAAGAAAAAGAAAACTGAAATCATACAACCTGGTTTCAAGGCTTCTTAGTGAAGGCAATGATTTTTTAATTTTGAAAAGCATCTATTTCATTTCCAAGGGTGACGTTTTATTCTTTGAAGATTACCTGTTTGAGCAGCCTTTTCTTATTTTCAGAATGGGATACCTTCTGGCTCTTTCTTACAACTAGATTTTTTTTAGGGTGTCTTTGGAACTTTGCCTTTCTATTTCAGGCTGTAGATTTTCTTTAGATGTTTGATGGTGCTTGGTTGTTTAACCACATTTATGAAAGACAAAACAAAAGGTTCCGAACACACTGTGTGGGTGTGTACAGGTGTGTAAGAAATGTGGCAAATGCATTAAGTTGAGGTGTATTTATAAAATACAGAGTAAATTCACAACTGTTTTCCTACCTAATCCTCAGAAAAACCCTGCAAATTGTCCAACCCTCTCTAGTGCTATCACCCATCTTATAGGACGGGAGAAAGGGTGGTTTTGTGAGGACACCCGCTCTCGGTGGCAGACCTGGTATTGGCTACTGGGTGTCTGCCTCCCAGACCAGGGACAACCAGGGACAGCAGACCCCAGAGGTTGCAGGATGTCGGCAGGGGTGCCAGCTCAATGCAGGGCCTCCATCCTCCCTGCAGCCTGATGAGTTCCGTGGGCCCAGCAGCCCAGAAGCGCTGTTTAATCAGTAACTGGCTTGCTTTCTTTTATAACTCTAGCTCTTGGCTCCATTTTCAGGCATAATAGAGATCACCTTGTGTAACCCTGTCATTTTACTGAGAAGGAGAATGAGGCGGAGAGAGAGGGAGTAGCCTGCCAAGGTTAGTAAAGTCAGCACAGCAGCAAAGCTGAGGCCAGAGCCCAGCTCCTCTGACTCACTCCGGGGTTCCAGGCACGTGCATGGTCAGCCCCACAGCCAGGGAAGGGGACACGAGGAGGAAGGAGGGGGAACTGGTCCAACCGTACCCCTAACAGTCTCTCTAGGCCACAGAGCCAACCCCAGAGACAGTATGCCTGTGCCTGCGTTTGCCTCTTCAATCTCTCTTTCTTCAAAGTAAACGTATCTGCAGGTGCACAACACATACCGTGTTTCCCCCAAAATAAGACACTGTCTTATATTTATTTTTTCTCAAGAAGACACACTAGGACTTATTTTCAGGGGATGTCTCCCTCTCTGCGCTGAAATGCATGGCGTGGCTAGGTCTTATTATGGGGGTAGGGCTTATATTTAACAAATGCATAGAAATCCTGCTAGGGCTTATTTTGGGGGTAGGTCTTATTTGGGGGGAAACACTGTATCATATGCAGGTCCATACACACACACACACCTGCAGGTGCACACACAGCAGCGTGCCGTGAAGCACACCACAAACACACATACAGACCACACTCTCGTGGCCTCTGCCCACCTCCCAGCCATAGTTAGGTTCTGGCTCCAGGTCACTTGAACAAGGAAGCAAGGAACAATTTCCACAGTCGCAGCTGGGAATAAAGGGTTTAGGGTTTGTGCAGAGTAGAAATCCTGGAGGGATAAAGGGGAGAACCCACAGGGCAGGTTGTCGGGACCCTCAGACGCTGCCATTCTCACCCACCTTCCTAAGGGGGAGAAATGGGCAGCCCAGGAACCCAGGAAGAGACTATGGAAGCCTGGACCAGGGTATTTTATTTTTTGCAGTTTTTGGCTGGGGCTGGGTTTGAACCCGCTACCTCCAGCATATGGGGCCAGCGCCCTACTCCTTTGAGCCACAGGTGCCACCCTGGACCAGGGTGTTTCCTGTTGTCCTAGGACACTTACGCATCTCCCCCCCTCAAAAAAAGATTCACATTAATAGAAGGTCAAATAAAAGATATGTTTATTTGATAATGTAAGAAAGATAATGCAGTCAACCTACTCCCACTAAGAAACTCACAACTCACCAGGGCTGAAACCTAAATGCTGAGCTAACAAAACTCCACGTCTGAGTCAACAACAAACCCTCCCACTGAGAGAAACCCTCTGCTGCCTCCCCAGGAGCACACTCTGCAGTGCCCACGACCCTGCTGGCTCTGACGACCAGCGAACCCAAAGCCAGAACTTGCCCTTGGTAGCTCAGAGCATGGTCCTACTTAGAGAAAACCGCCAGGTCCAATACCTCTAGCTATTTTGTTTTGTTTTTTACCTCTATCTACTTTTTTTTTTTTTTTTTGAGACAGAGCCTCAAGCTGTTGCCCTGGGTAGAGTGCCGTGGCATTACAGCTCACAGCAACCTCCAACTCCTGGGCTCAAGCAAGTCTCCTGTCTCCGCCTCCCAAGTAGCTGGGACCACAGGCGCCCGCCACAACGCCCGGCTATTTTTTGGTTGCAGCCGTCATTGTTGTTTGGCGGGTCCGGGCTGGGGATTCGAACCCGCCACCTTAGGTGTACATGGCTGGCGCCTTAGCCGGTTGAGCTATAGGTGCCGAGCCACCTCTATCTACTTTTATAAACAACAGACACACTACTGACTATCCACAAAGCCACACAAGACTCCAATTGAAGCAGATGGGGGAAAAACCCAAATCTTCCTGCCAGACTCTGTTTTATGTTATTTTACTTTATTTACTTTTTTGAGACAGAGTCTCACTTTGTCACCCTTGGTAGAATGCCAAGGCATCATAGCTCACAGCAACCTCAAACTCTTGGACTCAGGTGATTCTCTCGTCTCAGCCACCCAAGTAGCTGAGACTACAGGTACCTGCCACAACACCCACCTAAGTTTTCTTTTTGGCAGTTTTTGGCCAGGGCTGGGTTTGAACCCGCCACCTCCGGCATATGGGGCCAGTGCCCCACTCCTTTGAGCCACAGGCACCACCCTTTTGTTTTAGTTTTTGTTTTCTATTTTTAGTAGAGACAAAGTTTGACCCTGGCTCAGGCTGAGCTCTAACTCGTGAGTTCAGTCAATCCCCTGGGCCTCCCAGAGGGCTAGGATTACAGGCATCCACCGCACCTGGCCCAGACTCTCTTTTAGAGATTATTCCTTGGCCCGCGCCCGTAGCTCAGTCAGCAAGGCACCGGACACATACACTGAGGGTGGCAGGTTCAAACCAGGCCCTGGCCAGCTAAAAACAACACAACTGCAACAACAACAACAAATAGCTGGGCATTGTGGTGGACATCTGTAGTCCCAGCTACTTGGGAGCCTGAAGCAAGAGAATCGCTTAAGCCCAAAAGTTTGAGGTTGCTGTGAGCTGTGACGCCTCAGCACTCTACCCAGGGCTATAGCTTGAGACTCTATCTCAATAAATAAATAAATAAATAAATAAAGATTATTCCTCAATTGGCTAAGGTTAGCGTGAGACTGAAAACATGAAGAGGTCACTCAAGAGTCCCAGGGAGTGACCACAAAGGGCAGCCACAAGAGCAATGGATAACCTGCTTCTGCTGCTGAAGATCAAGGTCAAGGGGCAGAGGTGACACCACCAGCTGGTGACACAGGTTTACTGCTCAGACCTGAGACAAGGACAAGGGTGGCTGGACGCATGTCCGTGGATATGTGACAGACAGATGCTGCTGACCTATACGTCAGGTGACTCAGCGTATCCACCCAGCAGATGAGGCAAATTTCAATCCCGTGATGTCAGCACCACCACCAGGGTCCTAGACCATAAACCACCTCTGACTGTTCAAGCAGAAAAGGAGAGTGCAGCCTGAGCGTCTGTGACGCTTTCCAAGGAGGCATTCTGTGGCACCTCCAAGATGCCTTCCTTTGCAACAAGGGGAACGTGCAACCCACACAACCTCAAAGCTCCTCCCTGCCGGCCAGCTCTGCCTAGATCCTGGCTGGAGTCCCCAGGCCACCTCAGAGCATGACAGAGCGAGGATGACTTCCAAAAAACGAACGCTGTATTTGTCATAGGTACCAAGGTGACAGTGCAGAGAGGTGTCCATCAGGTTGCTGTTATGAAGGGGGCCTGTCTTCAGCAGGAGGGGCCCACAGAGAGTGGCTCTCTCCAGGTACACCACCAGCCACAGGGAACTCGGGCAACCAGCCGGGAGGGCTGGCGCGGGCATCTGTCCCTCCCCAGGCTACCGAGGGCATGAGCTTCACCCAACCTGCCACAGCCCCACACTGGGCCTAATCCAAGGAGGACACTTGATTACTCATCATGGGATGGCCAAGAAGGGGAAAAAAAGACCACACTGGACCCCTCCCATCCACTTCAGCCAGGGCCAACTGATCTCTTGAGAAGCCCACAGGGGCTACTGTTCCCACCGATCACAGTCCCAGCGTTTCCCAGACTTGTCTGATCATGAAGTGTAACAATAAAAAATAAACTAAGACAAACAGTGCCAGTGTCTCAGATCATTCCTGGGAACTGAAAGTTTCAGAAGCTCCACCTGCTGCTTCCAGGAAGCGCCCCTCTTCCCATCACCAGTCTCAGTGCAACTATTTTAAGTAACCACCTAGGTGCAGAGAGCCTGCTGGGCGGGGCTGGTCTGTGCTTCCTGGCCCTGTGGACTTTCCCACAACTGGTTACAAGCATCGGACCCGGACCCGGAGTCCCCGAGGCTGTCAGCAGAGGCGGTCACCAGTGTCCTCCTCACATACACGCCACTGTGGCTCCTGAGAAGGCCCCACCAGCTGGTGATGGGCACCCTACACTCCCAACCCTCTGGTTCTTGCCCTTTGACCTGTCCTCACCTGCCCCACCAGAAGGAGCTGGAAACAAGTAGGGCTACGGGGCCCCAAGGAGGATCTGGAATTATCTGTTGATCTGTAACCCCAGCCTGTCAGGGGAACAAAAAGCTGACCGACAGCCAATACTCCCACTGAAGGAAGTAAACCAGAAGCCTCCACACCTGGTCAGGCCCATGAAGGAAAGTCCCCCAGGGGCCTGACTCAGCCAATGGGCACTGTGTCAACACAGAAACCCAGGGGTTCTCTGCCAGCAGGTAGCCGGCTCCAGCAGGTTTCAGGCCATGTCCCAACTCCCAGAGTTGCCCAGGGTGTGGCCCACAGGGCCAGCGGACAAGGAGCCATATACACCTGCAGCGAGACCCCCGGGGGGCAAAGAACAGACTCAGGTAGGACTACCTGGCAGTCTCTTTCTTTGCCTTTTGGGGTTGTGGGGCACTAACCAGATAAGGGTCGGGACTGAGACCCCTGAGCCACAGGAGAAAAGTATACCTCACTGTGCCTCAGTTTCCCCCTCTTAAAAGTGGATAAATAACGCTTTATGGCCTTTTAAGTAGAACTGTTGCAGAGGATAATTAGCTGATTCCTGCTAATGACAGGGCCTACCTGCCATCTCCCTTTCATTTTGATCTCTCCACCCACCATCTATCCCTGCCCAAAGCCAGCAGCTCTATTCTTCCCTCCGCTCTCATGGAGCCGCTGGAGTTAAAGTACAAACATTAAAACAAAATGAAAAACCTGAACAGCACAAGGCTCAGGTGTGGGCCTCAAAGGCCAGGCAGGAAAAAAGCTGGCAGCTCTTCCCAGGAGCCTGGGGTGGCTGAACCACGGCCAGTCCACAGCCACCTGCTCCCTGTGGGTCTGCCCCAACCCAAGGCCCCAGGAAGACCTGCAGCCCTGTGCCCTCCTTGCAGCCACTCCCTCCATTGAGAACAAGGGGACTGGCCTGGGAGGGACAAAAGAAAGCTGGTCAGGTTCTCCTCACCCACTCGCAGCAAGGCCAGGTGCTGGCCAGTGGCACATCCAGTTTCCAGTCATTTCTAAAAATACTTTTTAAAACAAGGAAAACCTTATTTCAAATGCAATTTCATGGAGAACCTCAAAATACTAAAACCACCAACCTAGAGTCCTAAGGTTGAAGCAGCAACAGGACCCAGAGGGCCTCTGGGTCATTCCTTAAGACAATGTCCCAAAGACTGTGACCGGCGATTCAACACCACCGACTGAGACTGAGACATGGCCTCACCCAGGCCCAAGCCACCCCAGAAGGGGTCTGCCCACAGGGCCTCTCCCCCCCCCCCCCCCCCTGTCATCTCTAGTTCTTAAAATAACTAGGTTTCATTTCAGATGAGAAGACGGGTTATCAAAAACCAGATATCTAAAAAGTGGCAGAGTTGAACTGCAGGCTCCATCTGACCACAAAACCTGGGCTGCACACTCGGGCGCCCTCCTGCTTCTCCTGGGCAGGGACCCTGTGGCCATGACCCTCCTCCCCTTCAATGTCAACTGAAGCTCAGAAAGATCAACTGCCTTCAAGGACCCTCTGCAGATCCGGCAGTCCCACTTCTGGGTATTTATCCAAAGGAACCACAATTGGGATTTTGAAGCGATGTCTGCACCTCTGTGTTTACTGCAGCACTATTCACAGTAGCCAGATAAGCACATAATCTATGTATAAATAACCAACAAACGCATGAACAAATTGTGGCATACGCATACAATACGAGGTACAATAACGCTCACAATAAGAGATCTTAAAAGAGTTCTCTCATCTCAGTTTCCTGAGTAGCTGGACTACAGGCACCTGCCCCCATGCCTGGCTATTTTTTTCCCCAGAAATGAGGTCTTTCTTTGCCCAGGCTAATCTTTTTTTTTTTTTTTTTTTTTTTTTTGAGACAGAGCCTCAAGCTTTCCCCCTGGGTAGAGTGCCATGGCATTACAGCTCACAGCAACCTCCAACTCCTGGGCTCAAGCGAGTCTCTTGCCTCCGCCTCCCAAGTAGCTGGGACCACAGGCGCCCGCCACAACGCCCGGCTATTTTTTGGTTGCAGCCGTCATTGTTGTTTGGCGGGTCCGGGCTGGGGATCCGAACCCGCCACCTTAGGTGTACGTGGCTGGCGCCTTAGCCGGTTGAGCTATAGGCGCCGAGCCGCCCAGGCTAATCTTAAAACTGCCAGCTTCAAGCAATCCTCCCAAAGTGATGGGAGTTTTTGTGTGAACCACTGTGCCTGGCCTGGGACACCACAAAACTCTACCTACTAAAGAATCTACTTCTTGGACCCAAGAGACTGGCCTTGGTGTGCCCACCGCTGGGTCAGAGTTCCTATCCCTTCAACACTGGTCTGGGGGCACTGGATCCCTCTAAGTCTGACCTTGCCTCCAGCCAGGAGGCTGGTCCCATCCTGTCCATTCAGAATGGCTAGACCCCTCCCACCACCCGCCCTCCAGCACACAGGTCAAAGCTGAGCCCCTTCCCGCCCAGGACTCTTCCCTGGACCACTCCACTCCACAGAACGTTCTCCCTAGGCCCCCCTCCTTTCTGACCTAGACCCCTCACTCGGCATCCATGACACCCCACTGCCACGGTGGGTGGACCTCGCGGTCCTGGTGCCCAGGATGCCCCAGCTTCCTCTTCCCACTGCTTCCCTCCCTCGCCCCCACCCTCAGCCGTGCCCAGAGTTAGCCCTTGATGAATTAACTGACTGACTGAAGGTCTTCTCTCCCTACAGCCCTACTCAGGGGGCCTCCCCAGGCCAGCCCCCCTCGCCCCGAACCTCCTCCAGGTGCCCTCCTCACTCTGGGGGGGGTAACGCTCTGTGCAACTCCCAAGGCTCTGTGACTGCCCCACCAACCCCTCTGGGGTCAGATCTGGCCTGGCCACCCACTGACCTCAGTCCCCGAGAGTGGATTCTGTGTGGTCTCTTCCTCTGCTGTTCCTGGGATCAGTGTCCACCCCAGTGCCACCCCAGTACCTCTTGCTAATTCCAGCCAGAGAATTCCATCTCTGGCTCTCTGATTCCACTAAGTTTGCACCACTCTATCCCTTCCCCACCCCGGCACAAGTCGCCAGACTGGGAGGGGAAGCATTGGCTTGTGGCAGCCCAACCAGACAGACGCCCTCATCCCACATCCCGACCCCAAGAGGACACAGGAGAATCGGCAGGTGCAGCCAGCACCACAGAACTTTTCATTCATTTTCTCGACTTTTCTCACCTTCTGATTTCACGGACTAATGTGCTTTTTATTATTGAAATATTTTTGAGCTGGCTGTGGATTCCTACGCAGCTTTATTTCAAGATGTTAAGGGGGTACAAATATCTCTGGCTACATGGATCGCTTTCGTGATGCTTGAGTCACGGTTATAAGTGCGCCCAGCACCCAAATAGTGTTCACTATTCCATGCAGTTCTAAGAAATACCACCTTCCCGCAAGGGTAACACCTCATAAAACTATAATACCACAAGGTTGATATAATCCAGTGATGTTTTCAGATTTCCGTTTTACTTGTGCTGAGGTACATGCTTGTTAAGTTACACACGACTTCCTCGAGGTACGGGCAGGCAGGCTCCCGTGTGCAGGCAGCATCAGTTCCCCAAAGTGGCTTTTGTGAACCCCCCGCCCCGTACTCTAACCCTTCAGCTCTGCAACCACTGCTCCCGCCTCCATTTCTCACATTGTATACCTCCAAATTTATTTTTTACAAAAATAAATCAAAGGAAACAGTTGGCTTTCCTTACTGCACAAAATTCCCTGGAGAAGCATTCCAGTCCTTTGACTGCCATCTATGGAGTTTGTTCTGAAAAGCCACTTCCCCGCCTCTCCCTCCCAGCATGTTAATAAGCTACAAACCTAAGAATTATTTTAAGCAAAAACACTGAATATGCAAACAAGGAAGCCCTGCCCCTGCCCACCCTTGAAACCAGAGTGTCAGGATGTGGTGAGGCGAGACTGCCGGGCTCTTCCCGGGAACCAGGTTCTCAGAGCCGGGCCAGATTCTAGGCAGAGTTTTTCAACCCCTTTTGTGTCATGGCTCACTTGAACCTATAGCTAAACTTCTGCAGCACACTTACATTACGTTGATCCAAAAAAAAGAGTAAAAAAAAAGAACATATTTACTGAGCTTTGAACTTCTTTCGAAACTAATGATCTTTAAAAATCTTCGAGACACACCTACAATCTCTCATGGCACATGGGTTGAAAATCACTGGCTTAGAGGGAGTTTAACTTCCCATTTTCCCAGAGCCATTCTTTCTGGGGGGAAATGACATCTTCACTTAGTGCCAGTAGTAGCGAGTTCTTTTCCAGCCCCCCAATACCCTCTGCGCTAATTAGCATCGCAACAGAACCAGTCCCATCCCGCCAGCTCAGGCAGGAGAGACTGCAGCTGGACACGTCCCATCTCACACTCTCCACCTGCTCACTTCTTCTGCCCATTCAAACAAAACGTTTTCTAAGCCTGTGGCCATCAGCCTCAACCTCACCATTCATGACATTCCCAGGAAGATATGGTTTCTAGAATTCACCAGCATGACCCACAAGACGCCTGACCCACGTGGCCTCTGCAGGTGCTGACCGCCGGTTACCTCCCTCATCCCGTGGGCCCTTTCTCCATGAATTGTCCAAGAAAACTCATGTAGAGCACACAAACAACAAGAAAATAAGAACAAAGAAGGACATATTCACTTGATGAAAGCTTATAAAGTGAGAAAAAATACTTTTTCAAACAATAGGTAATAGCAAAGAAAAACTAAGAATGTTCGATTAAAAAAAACAGTCCAGAGGATATGGTTGCTTCCTGCCCTTCCACACTAAGCTCAGGCATCTTCTCCTCTGAGAACTTGCCCCTTTCCCCAGAACACCTTCCCTCCCAGCCGCACATGATGGCGGAGGGGAGGAGTGGGTCTTTGCTCCACAAGCCTACCATGGGTTGGGGCACTTAGGAAGTGTTTGATAAATTAATTAATTGCAATCACATCTTTACCGGAAGAATGGAATTACACTAGGACTCCATTTGAGGGAGACTACGTGTATACACACATATTCGTATATGCACAGATTGTGGGGGAACGTGAGATGCACTATTTCTAGGGGTTATAAAGTCTGAGGGGGAAAGTTTTAGAGGAATTTCACCTTTTATTCTGTATATTTCTGTATCATTTCACTTCAAAAAAAAAAAAGAACTTCCTAACTTTTTTTTTTTTTTAATGATTCTCAATTTTATTTTATTTATTTTTTTGGCCGGGGCTGAGCTTGAACCCGCCACCTCTGGCATATGGGGAGGGCACCCTACGCTTTTGAGCCACAGGCACCGCCCCAAACTTCCTAACTTTTATAGTCAGAAAAATAAAGAACTACTTTTAGAAACTTTGCATAGGAAATATCAAATTGTTAAAATGCCTCTGTATGAGTATTCCCCCCCCCTCTTTTTTTTGAGACAGAGTCTCAAGTTGTTGCCCTGGGTAGAGTGCCATGGCATCACAGCTCACAGCAACCTCCAACTCTTGGGCTTAAGCAATTCTCTTGCCTCAGCCTCCCAAGTAGAGGGGACTACAAGTGCTCGCTCCTCATTTTTGTTAAATGGGGTCTCACTACGTTGCCCAGGCTGGTCCGGAACTCCTGGGCTCCAGACATCCTCAGTTCCTGAGCAGCTGGGATTATAGGCAGGAGCCATCACACTTGGCATGTTCCCCCATTTTTAAATTCTTACTATGTTTTTGGGCCAGCCAAATTTTCTTTAAATATGTACATATCAGACCTTTATAATACTCTAAGAAGGTATAACCAAATACAAATACAGAGGCAAACGCTTACTTTAGACTTCAGCAGCCCCATCTACCTGCCGGCCTTCACTGGGCTTCCGCCAACTCAAAATTCTGGATCTCTTGCGGTGGTGCCTGGCTCCTCACGCCCTGGCCACAGGAGGGAAATGGTTTCTGTCTCTGCTGCTGACGGTGGTGGTGCAGTGAGCACAACACTTACTCCTGACCCAAATGGACATGCTCTGTTCATTGTAGCCTTTTATAAAGGCTGTCCAGATCTTTCTGAGTCATCATTAAGTCATCCAAAGCATCAATCACTCTTTCCCTCCCAGCTTGGTATCATCTACAAATGCTCCAAGTCCTCATCGGACCTGTTACTAAATAAGAAAAGGCACAGAACCCAGGAAGGAGCGAGGAGACACAACCCTACCAGACCTTTGATCCTCCGACCCCCAGGCCTCCACCATGACTTGCCCAGGACACAAAGGGTCCATGTACATCAGCAACAACAAACCAGATAAAACACACACACACACGTGTGGTAAGGAGTGGAAAGGGGCAAGAGAAATGTTTTGTTGGCTGGGGTGGGTGAATTATTTATTTTATAACTGCCACCATGATTTTTAATCACATGTGCAATAAATAAAGCGACATTTGTTTAAAGCCTTGTTGGAATCACATCTCTAGCCGTGCTCCTCCTGGTCTGCCAGCAAACCAACCTCATCAAAAGACGAAACCAGACGAGTTTGGTGAAAGGCCTTTGTTGGCGCCTGGCAATCACCACTTCCGTTTTTTATGTGCTCACAACTCTCTGTTATAATGATGTGTTCCAGCGATCGTCTTTGGAATACAACTTTATAATGGCATTGTGGTTAAGACCGTAGGCTTTGAAGTCACACGGACCCAGGTTTGAATTCTTGCTCTGCTTCTTACTGCCTTTGGGCCATCCACACAGGCCCTTTGAGCCTCCGTGCTCTCACCCCTACATGCAAACTAGGCATTTTTTCCCCACATAGCTACTGTGAGGATAAAGTGAGATGATAAATTGAAGTGGACATTTGTAGTGAAGGGCAGAAATGATGGTCACCACATTCTCCCCCACGTCATCATCATCACCATCCACACCTCGGCTTCATCAGTGGCAGCCAAAGAGAAAGGAAGGAACCAAGATTTTTTTTTTTTTCCGAGACAGAGTCACCCTCAGTAGAGTGCTATGGCATGTCACAGCTCACAGCAACCTCAGACGCTTGGGCTCAAGCAATCCTCTTGCCTCAGCCTCCCAAGTAGCTGGGACTGCAGGTGTTTGCTGTGACACCTGGCCATTTTTTGTTGTGGTTGTCATTGTTGTTTTAGCAGGCCCGGGCAGGGCTCGAACCCACCAGCCTCAGCATATGTAGCCGGCGTAACCTCTGTGCTACAGGTGCCGAACCAGGAGCCAAGATTTTGACCAGTTAGCCAACCATCACAAGGTTTGGAGGAAAACCCCAAGATACTGCTAAGCTCAGACGGAAGGTGCAAATTCTGAAAAGATGAGTGCCTGAGATAGAATTTTTGGTAGCGACTTACTTCTAGAAAAGTCCTTAACACAGAGAAAAGAGCAATTACTGTCCATGAGCTCTGAGCAACCCCCAGAGTACTTCTCACCACTGCCAGTTCCAGGGGGTCCACATTCCTACACAACTAAGTGGATATATAATTTAGGCCCAGCCATCTCAGAAACATCCCAAAAGAGAAATCCCATTTCTTACCCAAATCAAATGAATATTTAACCCTAGTAGTCCATTCTCTCCTGAGCCCCTTGGGCTGCAAGCCCTGTTTTGCATGTAGCAGAATGTGCCCCAGGTAGGAGACAGCAGAGCCAGGCTACCTGGGTTCCTTCCAAACCAGATTCCACTACTGTTCTGCCCTTGACCCTGGGCAAGTTACCTAGCCTCTCTGTGTGCTCCATTTTTCTCACCTATAGAAGGGTAATAATTGCCGGGCACAGTGGCTCACGCCTGTAATCCTAGCACTCTGGCAGGCTGAGGAGGGTGGATCACCTGAGCTCAGGAGTTTGAGACCAGCCTGAGCAAGAGTGAGACCCTGTCTCTACCAAAAATAGAAAAACTAGCCAGGTGCTGTCATGGGTGTGTATCGTCCCAGCTACTTGGGAGGCTGAGGGAAGACAATTCTTCAAGCCCAAGAGTGTGAGGTTGCTATGACTCCTTGGCACTTTACCCAGGGTGACAGAGTGAGAGTCTGTCTAAAAATAATAATAATAATAAAAGAAGAATGGTAATAATTATAATAGTACTTACTTCTATCTTTTGTTTTTTTGAGACAGTCTCACTCTGTCACCCTCAGTAGAGTGCTATATGATGTCACAGCTCACAGCAATCTCAAACACTTGGGCTTAAGTGATTCTCTTGCCTCAGCCTCCCAAGTAGCTGGGACTACAGGTGTCCACCACACACCTGGCTGTTTTTAGAGACGGGGGTCTTGCACTGGCTCAGGCTGGTCTCGAACTCATAAGCTCAGGCAATCCACCCACCTCGGCCTCCCAGAGTGCTAGGATTACAAGGCATGAGCCACCATGCCTGGCCTAATAGTACTTACTTCTAAAAGGGTTAGCACATGATACACGCTCCATATATGCTAGTGATAATTAGGATTAGTGCTCCTGTGTATTCTTGACACCCCAACAGCCACATACACAGTATTAGAAGCAACATTATCTCTGGGAGCTGAGCTCCCTCAGGGCTCTGTTACTCTCTCCCTCTTCCAAAAATAGACCTTCTCTCTTAAGAGAGACGTGAGCCAACAGTATGGGCAGAACCACAGACCACAGAAGGAACAGACATCAGGGAACTCCAGGACCACAGCGCTCAGAGTGACAGAAGCTACTGGCCAGGTGGGGGGCCCTGGTTCTCCTGCCGCCTGTAAGCAGGTGATAGGGCTTCTTATCCACAGAAGAAGCCATCAAACTAGAGTCATCTTCTCCCATTCCTCAGTGTCCACATCTCCTAAACAGGGGTGGTGAATGTCCAGGTGTTGCCAGGGCCAAGGTGAAGGGAAGAGTCTATACAGCCCCCTCGAGAAGGCAGGCTGTGGTCCCCTGGCACCTGTGAGCTCCCACCCACAGAATAATCCTAGTTTCCTGCTGCTTACCACCTCCCTATGCTGTTCCCACCCACTGCACACACCTTACCAGAACAAAGCAGGAAGTTCTCTGAAGTTTTATTTTCTATGGTGGGAGGTGGAGGAGGATGAGAGGGCAAAGGCTGATCAGCAGCCTTAATAGAGGGTTCTTTCTCCTAGAAACTGGGTGGGGTGGGGGGGAAGAGGTAAACCAGAAGGTCATGGAAAAGGCCTCAAAGCCTTTCTCTCTGATCAGCAGGACCCTACTGTCCTGGCAACCTGGCTTCTCAGCCTCCTGACGGGCACCCCACTGATGTTGTATATCACCCACCTGTGGGTCTTTATCCTTTTCCAATTCAAAAACTCAAACTACACAATTTGAACATCATGCTGCAACTTACAAAGAGCTTCCATGCAAAGTGTCTCTTTTAACACTTGCGAAACATCTGGAAAAGACAGTATGAGTATGTCCTATTTTATAACCACATAAACTGAGGCTCAGAGGGATGGGGTAACATCTCTGCAATCCTGTGGCTAGACAGCAGGGGCACCAGGCCTCGCTCCACGTTGGACACTCCTGCCATTGCATCACAGATGCCCCCAGCTCCAAGTCACCTTCCCTGGCCCTTCCAGCCCGGGTTAGAGATGCCCCTCCTTAGTGCCCACACTGGGCTTATCTAGAACCTACTACTCGTGGCTCAGAATTTACTCCCTGTATCCCACACGACACTGGGTGGTCCTGAAGGCAGGGGTATGTGACTGGGGTCTTCCTCAGTACAACTTCCCAGCACCTAGCACATGCTCAGTCTGGGGGCACCTAGTGGCTATCTGTTGTGTGAATGAGTGACCGAATGAACCTGTGGACGGCTGACCATTTAACGAAGAGATGATACTGAGATATTTGACTTTGACTCCACAACATCTCGTTTTGCAACCCTGGTCTTTGGATGCCTAGGGGATTCTGAGTCTTACCTGGGGCTTTCATGATCTGAGAAGGAATAAACGGATGTCAAGGCAGCTTCAAAATCACCATCAAGTATCAACAGGGACCGAGGGGCTCATTAAGGTGGTTTCCCCGTTCTCATCAATGGCCCTGACAATAGCATCTGTACACCTGCTCCTGCAGGCAGGGCTCACACAGTCCCCAGATAAGATATCCATGTATCAGGGCCCTGGAGACCATCAGAGCACTTCATGAGAACAGTGGGGACAGGGCAAGGGCCAGCTAGATACAAGGACCACCAAACAAGGATGCAGCCACAGAAGCAGCCCTGAAAAAAGAACTTACAAACAACAGCACCCCTCTGGGGTTTGGCAGGACCTGCCAAGCTCTGCCGACACAGACAGCAACCCAGGGGCAGCAGCTGCAACTCCTGGGGAGGGACAGAGACCTCAACTGCAGGCACTGCCAGGCAATCCCACGGAGTGAGATTTCTGCTGAGGCTCAGGCAGGAAAAACCACGTAAAGCAATGGAAACAAGGTTCGGCTCCTTCCCTGAGGGCCCATGGCCACGGGTCTAACCTTGGCCCAACGTCTCTTAACTTCACTCTCAAGGCCGGAAATTCTTTCAGGGAAACAACCACATCATTCCTTCAGGGAAACGACCTGGTCTCTGGGAGTCCTTCTTTCCTTCAGTCACGCCTGGCCTAGGACTACTCACGATTTGGTTCAGCAAAGCTCAGGACAGGAAAAGAGAGTGAGCCGAGCCAGGTGAAGGAAAACCGTAGGAGAGCAGCTGGAAGGAGAAGGGATCAGCTTCCCGGAGAGAAGGGAAAGAGCAGGGGCCAAGGCAGAAGGCAAAGCCCAGCCTGCGCCACACACAGAGGAGGGTGGGCAGAGGGTCCAGCAGACCAGCCTTCCCAGCATCTCAGCAGGAGGGTCCCAGGAAGAGAAGCCAGGAAGAATTAACTTGGAGGGAGAGGGAAAAACACCCCAGAAATAACAAACACCAAGCAGCAAGCTCCCTGCTGAGCCCCAAGTAGGCAATTACCAGGGATGCACAAACATGGTGATTACAGAAAGGGAGAGAAGGTGAAGCTGCCTCACAGCTGGGCAGAGGCACACCCAGGGAAACATCCATGGCCAGCCCCAGCTGCTCTTTGTGGTGGGGTGGTTCTCCAGAACCTGGTCTTCTGCAGGCTCCTTCCTAAAGTCCGGATGGTTCTTGGAAGAAGGGAACCCGTTTGAGACAGTGCTAAAATCAGGTCTGACCTGAGAGCAGCAGAGGTTAGGGGACCCAGGAACACAGAAAGTGGTGGGGCTAGCAGGGGAGGCCCAACAAAGCTTCCTCCCCAAAGCCCCGCTCACAGCCGGCCCTGACCTCCTTGCCAGAAACTTGAGTACCACTGGACAGAGACGGCAGAGGCCAGGCTACTAGTCACAACTGGGCCGCTTCCACCTAAGTGTCAGTCTACAGGGAATGTCAACCCATTTCCAACCCCAACAGTGAGATTAATGTTTTTGAGGTCTTTCGATAGGTCTTTCATTGTTCTTTCTGCCAAAGAAGAGCTCCCTGCTTCAGCATTTTCCAAAAGGCTCAAGACACATGTTCGCACATTCCCTCCCACACAGCCCCTTCCCAAAGAACTCCCGCTCTTTGGTGGAGAGGCCCAGGCAACCCAAGCCCTAGAGAGCCTCGTCCAGGCTCTGAGGCCGCCAACGCTCTGGCTGCCCTCTGCAAAGGTCCTGAAGTGCCTTTTGACCGGGAAGGAAAGAAACAAAACCAGATTTCTACAGAGGCTGAGAACGGCTGAGATCGCAAAGCCCTCGAAAGTCCTATTCTGTCTTAATCACCCCAACCCTGGTTCCCCCTCCAAATCCCCCCTCCGCACCTCCGCGCCCTGGTTCCTCCCAGACATGTACTAGTGATAGCTTGAAAGTAACGCAGCCAACAAGACCAGCCCCTTTTTTCAAGTCAGGGGAAGAACCGAGAGGGCAGGAAGGCGGGAGGGGCGATTCGGCGCCCCCAAGCCACGGGGCTGCCCGCCTTCATCGTGGCGGAGCCGGGTGCTGCAGGTCTGGTACCAAAGGTCCGGCCAGCCCCGCCCGGTCGCCAACTGCCCGGCACCCGCTGAACAGGAAATTCCACCTGTGCGCCCACAGCGCCGGGGCCGCCACCAGGCAAGGGAGCCCGGCTCAGCCGACACCCAGCGCCTCGCTGCAGGGCGCCGGGCGCGCGGCTCCCCGGGTCCCCGGCCCGCGCTCACCTCCAGCCGCGAGCTGTACTTGAGTCCCGCGCCCAAGTCCTTCCGGCCCCCGCTGCCCTTGCGGGCGCGATCGCTCCTCATGGCTGCGGCGGTCGGTCGCGGGTCTCAGAGGTGCGGTCCCCGGACACCGACGGCTTCCATGGCGCGCGGGCTGGGCGTAGGGCGTGGGGCGCGGGCTGGACGGGCCGAGCTGCGGACAGGCCCAGCGGCCGACGGCAGCGGCGACGGTGGCTCTCACTCTTCCCGGCCCGCGCAGGTAGTTTCAGGGAGTGGCTGCCCGAATCGCCCCGCCCCGCCGGCCGGCCACGCTCGCCCGCGCACCTTTCCCAGGCCCCGGTCCCGCCCCCGCCGCCCCGGCAGAGGCTCCTCCCCCGGCGAGCGCCGCGGAGGCCCGGGCCAGAAGTGAATGAGAGGGCGTAGCGCGCTCCATTGGTGGTCCCCGGATCCCTCCGCGCTCCTCAGCTCCTGCAGTGGCCCTGGGCGCGGAGGGCTGACCTTCCTTCCGGCTCTGCGATGCCAGAAGCCGTCCCTTTCTGTCCCTTCCTCGTGCATTTTCTGTCTCTGCCCACTGGATTTTCCACTTTGGTCAGTTATGACCCCTCCCAAACCAAGCAAAACACAAACGGCCCCTGACCAGTCTCCGCATCAGGACACGGGCCCTTAGTTTTCCTGGTGGCCACTAGCTGGGCTCTGTCACTGTTAGGCCCTTGCTGTGGCCTGTGCCCAGCACTTCCTGGGGAGGTCACCAGAGGTCCGGGTGGCTCAACAAAATGCCATCTTAGCGGTTCGCAACATCCTGCACCCATTGGCGGCATCTGACACTCACTGATCTTTTCTTCAGAAGGCCACCGTCCCCGGACTCTGGTCCTACCTTCGGACCCCCGCAATGTCATATTTGGTCCCTAAAGTTTTCAGTTCCCTCCCCTCGTTTTTTTTCCTGTAAACTCTTTGCAACACATCTCATAGTAGACACCAGACAGGTAGACCTAAGCTCTGGGACAGACTCACCAAGGAGTGCAGTTCTGCAGTGGATATTGTCTGGGAACTTCTCCATTTAGGATCTACTGGGATTCCATGGTGCATATTAACTACGCGCTGAGCTCTGTTCTGAGCACTGGGAAACTAGAGTGAGCCAAAAACTCGGCGCCCTTAGCTCGGGGGTTGGGCCCCGGCCACATACGCTGAGGCTGAACCCAGCTCAGGCCTGCTGAACAACAATGACAACAACAATTAAATAAATAAAACAAAACACTAATTTAAAAAAAAAAGAGTGAGCAAAATAAAATTCCCTCAAGGCCAGGTGTGGAGGCTCACACCTGTAACCCCAGCACTCTGGGAGCCGGAGGCTGGTGGATTGCCTGAGGTCAGGACTTCCAGACCAGCCTGAGTAAGAGCAAGACCCTATCTATAAAAAATAGCCAAGCGTTATGGCAGGTGCCTGTGGTCCCAGCTACTTGGGAGGCTGAGGCAAGAGAATCGCTTGAGCCCAAGAGTCTGATGTTGCTGTGAGCTGTGACGAGACCCTATCTATAAAAAATAGCCAAGCGTTATGGCAGGTGCCTGTGGTCCCAGCTACTTGGGGGGCTGAGGCAAGAGAATCGCTTGAGCCCAAGAGTCTGATGTTGCTGTGAGCTGTGACGCCACTGCACTCTACCAGGGCCAAGAAAGTGAGACACTGTCTTGAAAAATAAATTAATGAATTAATTAAATAAAAACCCTTGCTATGAAATCAACAAGCCCAAACTTCCCTTCTTGACTTGCCCATCTTCTGTTTTCTCTAAGTATCACGGTATCATTCTCCTCGTCTAAAATTCTGAGGTCACCTTTGACTTTCCCCGTCCTTACATCTTATATCCAGTTAGTCAGGCTTTCTCTCAAGCAGCCATGGAATAGCCCTTCTGTCCTCCCCATTTAGAAGATTCCTAGTCAAGCCCTTATTGCCCTTTGCCTGGTTTTATGTAAAAAACGAAGGGACCTCCTGCCCCCAGTTTGCCACCCTCTGATCTCTCACACACACAATCATCAGGTTACTCTTACAAAATCACGGCTCCTTCAGTGTCTCATGAACCAACTCCAACCTCTTCAGCCGGCTTCCTGGCTCTAGCCGTGGGCCTTGCAGATGCCCCTTCCAGCATCTCTATTTAGACCCCCTTCTCTGCAACCAAAATGTCTAACCTTTGCACCTTCCCTAAAGTTGCTCCTCCACAGGGAAGCCCTCCTCCTTCACGCTCAGCTCTGCAAATGGGGGGCAAAGTCACTGCAGTGAGTTATTAGTGTTGTTGGCTGAGTGAGTCTAGCTGTGATTTCTGAGTACAGTCTGGGTTTGTGCTCACTTTCTTTGGAGTTAGACATGGCTCCAGTGGCCAGCAGTAGCCAGGAAGCTGCCCAGAGAGGGGATACACAGGACTCACACACAGGAGCATAAGGAGGCAGTGCGGTTCCCATGTTCTCTTCTGAGATTAAACCTCTGTCACCTGTGACTCTAGTGGCCACAGTGAGCAAATATCCCTGCTGATGTGCACCACAGGAATGGAATCGGCCTTTGGGATGTTAAGCCACAGAGTTAAGGATACCTTGTTACTGCAGCAAATCTAGCGGCAGTGATATACTAGCTGCTCCCTGAGGGTCTCCTTCCCTCCAAACCTGAACCAGGTCTGTTTATACCTCTCTCATGAAACACATCACCTTCCCGTTGCCTGTTTTGTTGTTGTTGTTTGTTTCTTTGTTTTGTTTTTGGAGGGGGGATAGAATCTTGCTCTGAGGTCCCAGGTAGAGTTTAGTGGCATCATAATAGCTTACTGCAACCTCAAACTCATGGGTTTAAGCGAGCCTCCTGCCTCCGCCTTCTGGGTAGCTGGAACTACAGGTTCACACCACTACACCTGGCTAATTTTTCTGTTTTTTGAAGAGTGAGGAGTCTCTTTTCTTGCTCAGGCTGGTCTCAAATTCCTGAGTGCAAGCAGTCCTCCCCCTTTGACCTCCCAGAGTACTAGGATTGTAGGCGTGAACCCCCACGCTGGCCCCACCGTTTCAATGCGTTTGTTTGTGTTTTACCTGCCTTTGAGTCCTCAGAGCCCAGCACAATAAACTGTGTCAATTTAATAAAAAGAAAATGAATCTGCCACCTTCCTTCATACAAAGCCCTCCAAAGCTAAATAGAAAATATACAAAAATAATTTTTGATTTGGACTATCGATGACACAACATCCTTCCATGAGTGTGAATGATGGAAAGTAGGCCAGAGCCAGGGTGACATAAGGAGATGGTGCTCCTGGCACACTAACCTGCTATGCTCCGGTCGGAGGAGTGACTTGCACTGTCTCCCAGCTGCACAGAGCATCATCCTTGACCTTGTGGAGTGCAGCACTCAGGGAGTGCCATCATTTGAGTGGGATATACACACAGGGCATGGGCTGCAGATCCTGCTGAACAGGAAGTCGTGCAGGGCCCAGACCCTCCCCCAGGACCACTGTACCAACTTGCTAGGCCAGGTACAGTGGGAGGTCAAGGCCAGAGGATCACTTGAGTAGAAACTAGCTTGAGCAAGAGTGAGACGCTGTCTCTACTAAAAATGGGGAAAATATAGCCAGGCAAAGTGGCATTTCCCTATGGTCCCAACTGCTTGAGAGGCCGAAGCAGGAAAATCCCTTGAGTCCAGGAGTTTGAGGCTGCAGTGAGCTACGATGATTCCACTGCACTCTACCCAGATGACAGAGTGAGACTCTGCCTCAAAAGCAAAAAAAAAAAAGCCAATTTGTTGAATGCTCCCTGTGTTCACTCCTATGCTATCTTGGAGAAATGTAACTGTGTTATTCTATTAAACCCATTTGGTTTCATCCTCATAAAATTATGATATGGGAGGCAAGTACTTTTAGTCTTAAATTATAGGGGAAGAAACCCAACAGCAGACAGCCTGAGGGATACGGCCACATCCTCATACACATTAAATCCAACTCAAACCCACACTTCCTACCTGAGCCTCATGTCATTTCCCAGCCACAGAAGGAGAAACTCATGACCAAATCACCCAACCTTCTCCACCCACACCAAGCCCCCTCTCTGTCCCCAGCACTCCAGAGCTGCTGCCTCTCCTCTCTCCAGGGGGTCATCCTCTTCCTTACCCCAGGACTTCCTGCTGGGAAGGTCACCCCTGTGCCCCTGGCACCCCCTTCAGGGCCTCTCCAACACGCTCCCATGTCCTTGGGTGTGCCCTATGGACCTGACCACGGTCTACAGTTTCAAATCACCAGCGCTCTGTCTATCCAAGATGATGAGACAGGGTGAGGGCAAACTCATTTGGACAGTTTATGGCAGGGCTGCAGGCAATTCATAGTCCTTCAAGGAGAAGTCTGCAAACACCAGAGGTGTGGGACAGGCTGAGGACTAACAGAAGAAAGAGGACAAACCAGTTTTGGAACTGTCATTCATGTGTTTGAACTTTCAGGAACAGCCAGACTTGTGTATTTGACACCTCGCACCACTTCCGTCTTTGTGCTTACAGCCCAGGCACTTCCCTGTGGAAAGTGCTTTGTGGGGAAAATGCATTCTCTAAACACGGGTTGTTCAGTGTCATCCACAGGCCTGGCCTCCTGGAGCTGCCCCCTTTGCCTGTAGCCCTTTTGTCTCACCTCGGCCTCCTCACGGTCTCCTCCCAAATCTAGCTAGAATATCACTTCTATGAAACTTCCCCCAGGCATAATTAATCTCTCCTTCCTCAAGTCCCCCAGAAATTGCTACACACCTCAATTAGGGCTGATGTTACCATGTATTTTGATTTTCTTGCTATACATAAACGCTCTTGAAATGCTGTTGGCAAGAAAGAGTGAGCGAGGACAGTCCCTGAAGCAGGTCAGTGTTGGAGCAGTGAGCTCTTGGTTACGCTGTCTGCCGCCGGCTTCCTTCAGTTCCGATTCAGGAGCAAAAGCATATCATAACGTTATGAGGATCATATCGGAGGGGTTTAACGTAATTAACAGATGGCTACACTTCCTTCTTGTCGATGAGCTGCAGTGGTCCTGGGGAAGGCTCTGGGTCTGCACGGTTTTCTATTCAGCTCGATTCTCAGCCAGTGTCTCCCGTATGCATTATATTCAAATGATAGTCCTGAGCGCCTCTGTGGGCAAGACACTTGTTTAACTCTATGAGATATAAAATGGTGCTCTAGGGAGTGGGGTGTGGGGGCACACTTGTGTTCCGGCTACTAGGGAGGCAGAGGATGGGTGGGCCAGGAGTTTGAGGCTGCATCGTGCTGTGATCATGCCTGTGTATGGCGCTCTAGCCTGAGGAACACAGGGCGACTCCATCTCTGGAAAAAGAGATGATGTTCTAGGAACCTTGAAGACAATGTAAGTGCTTTTTATTTTTTTTTTGCAGTTTTTTGCCAGGGGCTGGGTTTGAACCCGCCATCTCCGACATATGGGGCCAGTGCCCTACTCCTTTGAGCCACAGGCACTGCCCTATAAGTCCTTCTTTCGACAGTCGCAGAGCAAGTGTGTGTGTGCCTCGAGTGCCAGCTCGTTTGGGTTCAGACCCAGCATCTCAGCAAATGGCTTCATCATCCAAAGTTCTAGACAACATCAAATGAGTCCCCAATCTGTCAGTTCTACATCCAAAATAAGTTTAAAATCCACCTCGTTCTCTCTCACTCTACTGCTTTCCCCTATTCCATCCCACCATTGCCTCTTCCCTGGACTCTCAACCCCCCCCCCCAAAAGCATTGATCTCCCTCTGCCCCAGTCCCTGTTTCCACAGGGAAAGGTCACAAGGTTCCTGACACTGCCCTCCCAAAATTAAGTTTTACCAGCACACATTCAATATGTCTGTTAAGTTAACCGGGACTGGTGGCTCATGCCTGTAATCCTAGCACTCTGGGAGGCCACGGTGGGTAGATCACCCGAGTGAAGGAGTTTGAGACTAGCCTGAGCAAGAGTGAGTCCCCAGGGCAGCACCTGTGGCTCAAAGGACTAGGGTGCCGGCCTCATATGCTGCAGGTGGCAGGTTCAAACCCAGCCCCGACCAAAAACTGCAAGAAAAAGAAAAAAAGAGTGACACCCCATCTCCACCAAAACTAGAAAAACTAGTGGGCTTTGGCTTTGTGGTGAGTGCTATAGTCCCAGCTGCTTGGGAGACAAGAGGATCTCTTGAGCCCAAGAGACTGAGGTTGCTGCGAGCTATGACTATGCCATGTCACTATGTCATAGCTGTGAGCTATGACTATGCCATGTCCCGACTATGCCGGGACAACTGAGTGAGATTCCGTCTTAAAAAAAAAATCTGTTAAGTTATTAAAAGACTAAATGAATAAGTGAAAATATAAGTAAATGTTTTCTGGATTTCTGTCACTTAATTTTTGTGTGTGTGTGTGTATAAGAGATGGTTTACTCTAAAAGTCTTACTTTTTCCTAGCTAGAGTGCAGTGGTGGATCACAGATCACCACACCCTCTCCCTCCTGTGCCCAAATGGTCCTCCCACCTCCCAAGTAGTTAGGACTACAGGCACTTTGCCACCACACTTGGCTTTTTTTTTTTGGAGAGACAGAGTCTCTCTTTATCGCCCTCAGTAGAGTGCTGTGATGTCACAGCTCACAGCAACCTCCAATCCTGGGTTCAGGTGATTCTCTTGCCTCCGCCTCCCAAGTAGCCAGGACTACAGGCACCTGCCACATGCTTGACTATTTTTTTGTTGCAGTGTGGCCGGGGCCAGGCTTGAACTCGCCACTCTCGGTTTATGGGGCCAGCACCCTACACACTGAGCCACAGGTGCTGCCCTTGGCTTTATTTTTTGGTAGAGATAGAGTCTGCCTATGTTGCCCAGGCTGGTCTCAAACTCCTGGCCTCAATTGATCCTACCCTCAATCTCCCAGTGCAGGAATTATAGGCATGAGCTAGGATGATTTTTTTATTGCTAAGTGTAGCACAAATACAGAAAACAGCATAAAAGAAATACCTGTGTACAGCTTACTGGATTAATATAAGACAATCCCTGGGTGGTACCTGTGGCTCAGAGGAGTAGGGCGCTGGCCCCATATACTGGAGGTGGCCAGGTTCAAACCTAGCCCTGTCCAAAAACTGCAAAACAAAAAAACAAAAAAAAAACAAAAAAATGAAAAAACCAATCCCTTAAAACCAACTGTGAGAGGAAACAGAAGCTTGCTGACCCCGTTACCCAGAGCCCTCCGTGGGCCTATCACCAAAACACCCCTTCTCCCCACGAAGAGTAACCCTGAGTTCTATAGAGATGACTTCCTTCTTTTTCTTCACATGGTTTTATCTTTCAGGCCTGAATCCCGGCACAGCATAGTTCACCTTCAGCCTTTCCTTTGGCTTATCTCGTCTTCAGTGTCTTTCAGGCCTTACTTACTCATTTAGAGACCGGTCTTCCTCTGCCACCCGGGCTAGAGGGCAGTGGCGTCACCATGGCTCACTGCAACCTCTAACTCCTGAGCTCAAGCCATCCTCCTAGCTCAGCCTCCCAAAGAGCTGGGACCATAGGTGCTTGTCACCACTCCCAGCCAATTTTTGTCTACTGGGACGGGGCCTCCCAGAGTGCTAGGACGGCAGGTGTGAGCCACCACACCCAGCTCCTCCTTTCTCAGCTCCCTCCTAAGTCTCTTTCAGTGCATCTCATCAGAGCCTAAGTTACATGTCTGTGCCTCACCTACAAAGGAGCTGAGAAGTCGAGTTTAGCTGCTGCCTTAGGTCAATTGAGGCAGCAACTGGAACTGACTTCTCAGCCCCTTTGTAGGTGAGGCACAGACAAGTAACTTAGGCAGCAGGACTCATAAGATGGAAATTCTAAGGCTGCTCCAAAGATACTGGGGTGCCTGCAAACTGGGTAAATGCTGAGGTGTGAGCCTGGAAGTGTGTCCTCAGGGCCTTTCTGGAAATGCATTTCACCCTGGGCTACTTACTTAAGGCTCTCTCTCTGACTGCTCCCCGCCGTGTCCATATCACCAGCACATCCCAGCTCTTTCCTCCTTCCAATATGTGTAATTATGGTCCAGGCTCCTCCCTGACCCATCCTGCTGCAAGGGCTGTACACAGGTTTCATTAAAATCAAAGTCCACTGACTCATTCATTCATTTACACGCTCAGCTTAGTGGCCAGGTGAAAAGCAATTATCCAAGAAGTTGGTAGCAACATTTAAATTTCAGTTTCAATTAAATGTCAAGACCATAAATTTAAGCTAGGGGAGGTGGCTCATGCCTGTAATCCTAGCACTTTGGGAGGTTGAAGCAGGTGGATCACCTGAGCACAGGAGTTCAAGATCAGCCTGAGCAAGAGTAAGACTCCCATCTCTACTAAAAAAAGAAAAACTAGCTAGGTGTTGTGGTGCATGCCTGTAGTTCCAGCTACTTGGGAGGCTGAGGCAAGAGGATCTCTTGAGCCCAAGACACTGAGGTTGCTGTGAGCTATGATAATGTCACATGACTCTACCTAGGGCAACAGAGTGAGAGTCTGTCTCAAAAAAAAAGACCATAATTTACATTTGCTATTAATCACATTCTTCACTCTTAGTGTGTGTTGGGTCTTGAGGTATTAACTAATATTATAAGTCAATGTGATTAACGAGACTTAGAAATTAAATGTCCAGTACTTGAAGATCAGCCTTGGTCTTCAGTGCTTAAAGCCATGCAATACTCAGGTTAGTAATTTACAAAATTTCATTTAAAAATTATCAATGTACTGGAGTGGCACCTGTGGCTCAAAGGAGTAGGGTGCTGGCCCCATATGCTGGAGGTGGCAGGTTCAAACCCAGCCCCAGCCAAAAACTGCCAAAAAAAAAAA